>NC_052351.1:70762067-70924634 GCF_009727055.1 Benincasa hispida | reverse complement strand
GACATGTTGACACACACCCTTCACCCACTTACTATAAACACTCTCTCCGTCCACCTTGATATTGACTCATGAAAACACCATCCGAAGGGGGATGCTCCCAGGACACCACGAGGCCAAGCATGAATCTCACGGCGTGAACATTCAACGAGAAATGTGAGTGGAATCATTGACATGTCAAATATATCTGTTCCTCCCACTGAGTATTTTATAACATAGGTTTTAATTTACTTAGAAAAAACACGGCTAAGAATTTTAACTAAGTGACTTTTTAGGTTTTCCCAAGAGTAAAATTTACCTTGGATAGTTGAACAACTTTTGATCATCATCCATTAAACTCTTTAACGGACTCTTTGACCAACTGTTGCATGCTTGTAGAAAATCTATCTAATTCACCTTTCCAGGTAGGTTCCCAAGTAAGGGTGTTCCGTTTCTATCAGCTTAAGTACCCCAGCCTAGACAAAACCTACCTTAGACAAAAGGTCCCTTATAGATAGATTTAATACAATTTTAATCTTTTATGCCAATCAATTTAATCCTATTAAACCAATTTAAAAAAATTAATCTAGGTTACTAATCCCATTAGAACCTTGAACTTAGGTCTTTCTCAATCCAAGTTTAAAACCCTTTTAAAACATGAGTTCACCTAAGTCTGCATGCAACTCTTTCTTATTGATTTTAGTTTTAATTTCTATTATAACGCTTATAACAAAAACAACCAAAACCATTCACAACGCAAAGCAAACACATACGAGGCATTCATAACGGTTATAAAACAGCCTAAATGTCATGCTTCATGCATTGTTCTATCATTGCTACTTTTATTAACGTTTATACAAATAAGCAACGAACCAAGCAAGCGTGCTTCCGTTCACCCTTATACTATAACGCTTATAATATAAAGATGATGCATGAATATGCTTATTGCATGCATAAAAATAACTCTTATATTTCCATGATGCATGCACATGCTTTCTTATAATTTCATCAGGCCATATTATAACACTTATAATACATGATGCATGAATAATTGCACAACCTAAAGTGGGTTTCAAATCTATATGTCATACACTATGCCATATAAACCGCATACATCTCATGTATATTAAACAAAAATTGATTAACCGGGATAATTTGTCTCAAATCCACAAAACTAAAAGCTAACTATTACAAAAGCAAAAAGTCTCCGGTTTAAACATGCGAACCAGGTCTTGAATCGTCCAAACAAAGGAACGTGTCTCTGTTGATCGTGTACCAAACTCCAAGCGATCGTCTACATGAAAGAGTAAACGTTTTACTCAATTGTTTACCAACGCTTCTAGAGCTAAACGATCTTTTAACAATGATCGTGTACCTTTTACTATGCGATGAAGCATGAGGTATGTGATCCTGCAGCACACAACGCATAATGCAAACCTTAAACGATCGTTTAAATGACAACGATGTGGTGAAGCACAATCGTCTAAACGATCGCTGAGCAAGCGCCAAAGTATCATATACTATGTGATCGTATAGTTAGTGACTATGCGATGAAGCATACTAACTATATGATCGTTTAGTGCATGCATCCTTTAAACAAAGGTAATTAACCCGTAAACATCCATCAACGCCATCCGAAAACGTATTTAACACTTAAACGCAATGAAGAAAACCCACCACGATTGTAGGAGAAGTTCAAAATAGAAATGAAATTTGGAATATCAGAACAACCTGGCTCTGATACCAATTGAATGAAATCAAACATGAGGATTTTCATGAGTAAAGGAATGATCGTTCCAAATTCCATTCGAAGTTGAACACTAATAATTACAGTCAAGAAATGGAAACTTACAGGTCATGCACAATATGAAATTACAGCATACTTTACATAAGAGATCAAGGGATAACAACACATACCTTTGAAACCTCATCCTTCAAACTCCCTCGATCATGAACGTTTAATCAGTCTGTAAGATAGAAACACATGAACGCTCAAACACTACGACCGTAACACAACATGATCAACAACAAACTGGAACTCAACGATCTTCAAGATCTCGAACCCAATGAACGGCCTCCAAAACCTCAAACTCAGTCGAGTTGAGTAAGGACACCACCACAATAGCTACCTTGGTATTCTTGGTGTGAGAATCCAGAAGTGTGGGCTCTATGTGGACTTGGTTAAAGGAAGAGATTGGAGAAATAACTATCGTGTAGAAGATTGAGCAAGTGGAAGATGAGAAATGTCTATCGTATAGATGAATGCTCAATTGTTTAAAAGAAGGCAAGCTATCGTATAGAAAAAGCCTCGCGATCGTTTAACTACGACCAACTGAGTGAACTATCGTATAGTGTCACTCCACGATCGTTTAGTCTCTTTTTCAGCTATCATTTAGTGAAAACAATTCTCACTTGACAGTGATCTATTAGTATTTTTTGAGAATAGAAACTTTTTCAAATCTACTAAATTTAGGAAAACATTTTTCCTTTTATCTCACGGTTACCATGAAACCACCAATTGAAGGAACTCTTATACAAAAGTACCTCTGAGTGGAAGCGGATCTTTCCAAAGACATTGTGATAGAACTACCACATTTACATTCAAACAAACAGATATGCATCATACTGTAAAATTACTAGCATGCTTTAAGAAAATAACAAACAGGAGAACAACAAAACTTACTAGTTGAAGACTCTCTTTAGCAAAAATCTCGCTCTCTCCACGAATGGATGCTCTCGCTCTCGCTAGAACGTCAAGCTATCGTTCAGGAACATCCCGGACGTCTACCACGAATGACAACCACACGAACAGACGAAGATGAGGACGACACCAACACTTGGAACCCTTAGTATTATCGGAGTGAGAATCCAAAGAATGGGCTCTGTTCGAATTTGGTAGAGGGGAGGAGGAACAGAGATCGTATACAACGATCAAGCAAGTGGGAGAAGGTTGTGTCTATCGTATAGACAAAATGCTTGATCGTTTAGATGAAGTACACGATCGTGTAGCAAAAGGGCAGCGATCGTCTATACAATCATTTAGTAAATGCTCGGGCACTAGACAATTGTTTAGGAAAAGGTAGGCGATCATTTAGAAGATGCGCACGTGTGTATGCGATCGTGTAGTGATAACAGGCAGAAATGCACGTTATTATAGTGAAAATTCATAAAACAATGCAGGATTGCGATGATAAAAATATACAATATTGCGTCCAAAAGCATTAAGTTCACAATATTGCGGTCGCATGCGTCCATCGCACTAAAATAGTTAACTTGTGATAATTTTTCCCTTTAGATAGAAGTAGCCCTATTCATAGTTTTCTTTTACTTAGAAGGCAGAAACGAGTGAAGGGAGATTATACCAAGAGATTGTTCCGGTGAACTCAGAAGAGTGCTGAAAGCGTCAAACCAGAGAGAGGGCCAACTCTTGAGGAAGAAAGAACATCTTTTGAGCAGAATAGAGATAACAGTGTAAAAGCCTTGGGAAGCAAGGAATTGCTACCAGTCTCTCTATCCTTATTCTCTATTTTCATTTTGTACTTTGAACTTATTTATATAAATGGAAATTGCACCTTTATATCTATTCACTCTCTGTCCATTATGCATGAGTAGCTAAATCTATTGAATGGGTTGAGAAGCACTTAGCTAGCATAACTAGGGATCTTCATTCTATGCGATTATCTTGTATTATGTATGCATCATTCGTCCATTAGAGATACTCGTCTTGAGCAAATAATCGTGATCCTTGCAAAATGAAAAAAATTTTCATTTTATTCTTCAGTTACGAAAATCGAATGGAACTTCCCACTAACGCACAGTTACGGAGAAAACAGCGGCCAATTATCCTATAATTGTCCAAAATTAAAATAATAAATATAATCATATTATATTCATTAACCTATAGTTTAATGTCATATATCAACCATACTGTTTTTTCCTCCACTAGATATAAATCATATTTATATCCATTTTCCTCCACTAATGTATCTCATACATAAAGTTAATCATATCATATATAATTAACCAGTTCAATCATATCATATATAATCGAACTCTTTCTTGTCAATTTGAACATTTCAAACTAACCCAAAAACTGATTCTCAACATGAATCCATTGAGCTACCAAGGGGACCTTATGGATCTATGACTCGAAGCTCCAACGGTACATGAATAGCTAACTAAACTCTTTAGCCACGAGATCCACCATCTGTTAACTACTAAGCATTCCACTAAAGACCGTTAGCTAAACTCGTCCTACCACAGATATATTTCTGTGTAATCGGATATAACCAATCAATAGTACGATAACCCTTCACAGATGCTCGTAAGTATAGCTGAGCCAATTTACCGTTTTGTCCCTATAGTTACATTAACTTCTTAAGTACCACGGATCCCTCTAATGAACAATACAACATAGTCCTACTATGTGTGAATACCTATTGGGCCATGAGAAGGTGTGTGGTGTCACATCGTTCAAATCCCGGGATCAGTCCTTAAGGGAACAATCTATCTACTTACCCCTGCTTCAGGGAAGGAGTGAATTAATCTTGTGTAGCTAAGTTCCCAGTTCCCAAATAAGGCGAACCCCAAAGTGGTAGGTTTGAGTCTCTGACCTAGCCACTCACACCCATGCAAATCAAAGGACCGCCCTCAATGGCAGGAGTTCTCAACTCACTCAGGATTGAGGTCATGTTACCTATGGTCATCCTAGTGAAGTGAAATCTCTATCATGAACGACGTTATATAACGAGATGTTAACACTTCGTGGTCAGGTCTTATACAAACTCTTTGTATAGGAAGCCCTCACTCGCATGTCCCCACACGAATGATCAGGATCAGACCATTTGTAGCAAGTCACAACACTTGTAACTATTCCACAAAGCGGGCTGCATCCGTAGCATTACCAGGATAAGGTTTCCCTTCTTTATCCGTATACTACAGAACATTTTGGTTATCACTTAAGACATGATGGACTTGTATGTCACCACATACATGCTTAAGTTATGTAATGACAACCAGGGATTTTAGTTTATTGGTTTGTAATAAAACAAATAAAACCTCCAATGTGCAAAGTCAAGTAGTGCAGAAAATATCGTATACTATACATCACAAGCGTTCGTACAAAGTGTGTTTACAAACTACGGGACACGAGACTTTGGGGCATCATCCCTAAGACCAATAACCTTTCACTCAATTGGTTATTAGAGAAAAAGATATAATTATCTAATAATTAATATTATTATAAATATATATGATAACCAACTTACCATATTATATTTATAGCCTATAGTTTTAATATTTCATCTCATGAAACATATAAACCATTTTCTATTTCATGGTACTTAATATAAATCTCATTTATATTAATCCTCCACTTTATGTCTCTCATAGATCACATCGATCATATCATATAAAATCGAATTTCCTCTTGTCAATTTATACATTTCAAATCAACACCAAGAACTAATTCTTAACTTGAATCCATTGAGCTACCAAGAGGACCTTATAGACCTGTATCTTGAAGCTCCAATGGTATGTGAATAACTGACTAAACTTTTTAGTCACGGGATCCACCATCTATTAACTACCAGGCACTCCACTAAAGACCGACAGTTGCACTCCCCTTACTACAAATATATTTTGTGTCCATATCAATCAATCAACAGTGCGATAACCCTTCACAGATCGCTCATAAGTACTATTGAGCCAATAACCATTATGCACCTATAGTTACATCTAACTCCTTAAGTACCAGAACATAAGTCATAGTCCTACTATGACTGAGTCCTCTCTTCCAAAGAGAAGTTGTGGCCATTATGTTCAAGACCCGGAATCAGCCCTTACGGGAGAAATCTATCTATTTACCCCTGCTTCGGAGAAGGAGTGAATATCAACTTGTGTAACCGAGTTCCCAACTCCCAGATCAAAAAAATCCCCAAAAAGGTAGACATGTTGAGTTGGCAATATGGCCACTCTCACCCATACTAATCAAAGGACCGCCCTCAAAAGTAGAAGTTCCCATAATACTCAAGACTAAGGTCACGTCACCTATGGTCATTTAGGTGATATGCAAGTCTCAAGTATCAACGACGTTATATAAAGAGATGAATCATCTCGTGGTCTGGTCTTATACAAACTCTTTGTATAGGACACCCGCATTCGCATGTCTCCACATAAATAGTCAGGATCTACCATCTGTAGTAGTTCACAACACTTGCAAACCTCTACAAAGCGGGCCATATCCATAGTGTCACTAGGATCAGGTAACCCTCCTTAATCCTTATACTACAACCCTTTTTAGGTTATCACTTAAGGCATGATCCACTTGTATATCTCATATACATGCTTAAGTTTACATACAATAACCATGGAGCTTTGTTTATTGGGTATGAGTAGATGCCAAATAAAAGAACTCTTATTTTATTCATAACAATGTGTACACTTTACAAACTACAAGACTCTGGGAGAATTAGGACACCAATCCCAATAGATACTTCTATGATCTAAGTGAGAATAAGGTGTTTGTGTCGATAAATTCTATCTTCTTAGAAGAAGACCATATCAGGGATCATAAACCACGAAGTAAGCTTATTTTACATGAAATTTCTAGTGAGACTACTGAGAGTTCAACAAGAGTTGTTGAACAGACTGATATATCAACAAGAGTTGTTGATGTCAGTTCATATAGTCAACCATCTTAAGAGTTGAGACTACCTCGACGTAGTGAGAGGGTTGCGAAACCACCAGAACGCTACATGGGTTTGACTGAAGCCCAAAACATCATGTCTGATGATGGAGTTGATGATCCATTATCTTATAAGCAAGCAATGGAGGATGTTGACAAAGATGAGTGGATTAAAGCCATGAATCAGGAAATGAAGTCTATGTACTTCAATTTTGTCTTGGAACTTGTGGATTGGCCTGATGGGGTAAAACCTATAGGGTGTAAGTGGATCTACAAGAGAAAACGAGGTGTAGATGGAAAGGTGTAGACCTTTAAGGCTAGACTTGTGGCAAAGGTTATACCCAGGTCGAGGGAGTGGACTATGAGGAAACTTTCTTACCTGTTGTCATGTTGAAGTCTAACAGGATTCTCTTGTCCATAGCCACATTTTAGGATTATGAGATATGGAAAATGGATGTCAAGACTGTCGTTCTGAATGGTAATCTTGAAGAGACCATCTACATGAATTGTTCTAGATCAAGAGCAAAGAGTTTGCAAGCTTAATAGGTCCATTTATGGGTTGAGATAAGCATCTAGATCATGGAACATTAGATTTAATAGTGTGATCAAATCATTTGGCTTTGATCAGAATGTTGATGAGCCTTGTATTTACAAGAAAATCATCAACAACTCAATAGCTTTCCTGGTACTATATATGGATGATATCCTACTCGTTGGGAATGATGTAGGTTTTCTGGCTAACATTTAAACATGGTTGGCCGCCCAATTCCAAATGAAAGATTTGGGAGAGGCGCAATATGTTATAGGGATCCAGGTCATTCTGGATCGTAAGAACAAGAGGTTGGCCTTGTCTCAGGCATCGTACATTGACAAGATGTTGATTAGGTACTCGATGCAGAATTCCAAGAGGGATTTTTTACCCTTCAGGCATGAGATTATTTTGTCTAAGGAGCAATGTCCTAAGACACCTCAAAAGGTTGATGAGAAGAGACAGATTCCCTATGCTTCGATTGTTGGAAGCCTTATGTATGCAATGTTATGTACTAGACTTGACATTTGCTATGCAATAGGGATTGTCAGTCGATATCAGTCCAATCTAGGATTAGATCACTGGATGAAGGTCAAAAAGATTCTCAAGTATCTTCAGAGAATGAGAGATTATATGCTCGTGTATGGAGATAAGGATTTGATCCTTACAGAATACACATACTCTAACTTTCAGACAGATAGAGATTCTCGAAAATCGACATCAAGTTCAGTGTTCACTCTGAATGGAGGGGATGTAGTTTAATGAAGCATCAAGCAAGGATTCATCGCAGACTCCACTATAGAAGCCAAATACATAGTCACTTGTGAAGCTGCTAAAGAGGCTGTTTGGCTTAGGAAGTTCCTTACAAATTTGGAAGTTGTTCCAAATATGTCTTTTTCGATCACTTTTTATTGTCATAATAGCAGGGCTGTGGAAAATTTAAAGGAACCTTGAAGTCACCATAGAGGTAAGTAAACATATTGAATGGAATTATCATTTGATCAGGGAGATTGTGCATCGTGGTAATGTGATAGTCAATGAAAATCACGTCGGAGCACAACATTGTTGATCCATTTACAAAGGCTCTCATGACTAAAGTGTTCGAGGGTCATCTGGAGAGTCTAGGTCTACGAAACATGCGACACCTTATCTAGGGAAAGTGGAAGATGATACTGGGGTATAGAGTATACCCTAGTTTATTATATATTGTAATGTTTTATGTATTGTACATTAGTCTCCCGAGGCATTAGGACAAGTGGGTGATTGTTGGAATTGGTGTCCTAATTCTCCCAGTGGTCTCATAGTTTGTAAAAATTTTGTATACGTTGTTATTAATAAAATAAGTGTTATTTTATTTGCATTTAATTTTAGTAAAGAAACATGCAATTTCATAAAATACATAAATATGGTTTCAAGAACACAACCTTCGATGAATCCTCAAATTGCTCCAAATCTCCACAAATTTCTTCTTTAAGTCTTGAAGTAGACACCACAAGAGCCTTCTCTACTATTCTCAAGCCTTAGATTGAGTGGTGGAACCCAAATTGAGTGAGATTTGAGATGAATTTAGAAGGTTTTTAGAGAGTGTTCAACAACAGTTTATTTTTCCTCTGAATTTTTTATTGCATGAACCCGGAAATAAATTAAATTGAATCATTTTATAGGTCTTAAGTATGCAAATCAAACAAAACATGAATTTGCCTCTTAATTTCCTACTTAGATAAGTGGATTAGGTGTGATTTAAATGGAAAATGTGGGATTATCCCACTTTCCATTTTATCATTTTTTAAAATAATAATTGGAACAATTTCCAAAATATATTAAAAGAGAAAAAATCAATTTTATATTTTGAATTTCATAAATTCAAAATTCAATAAAATTAATTTGGATAAATAATTAATTAAACCATTTAATTAATTAATTTGAGATCAATTTAATATCAAATATTAAATTAGTAAAACACCTAATTAAAATATTTAAATCATATTTAAATATTCTCAACTCTCTAAAATCGTAATATTTAATTCGATAATTAAACATTAATTATACCGAATATAATAATCCAAATCTTAAACCGAATTTGAACATTTTAAATTATCTCAACACACTATTCTAAGGTTTCATCCTTTTGCGAGCTAGTAGAGGGACCTAATGGACCTATAGATCATGAGCTCAACCGATTTGAGAATAATTAGCTAAACTTTTTAGACCAAATTAATCAATGTTCGTTAACTACCGAGACATTCCACTATAGCTCCATAATTGCACTCTTCTTACCGTAGATATATTTTTGTCCACTTGATTTTATCATAATCAGTTAGTTGATCCTTCATAGGTTGTTCGTATTTATAGCTAGATCATATTTCCCATTTTACCCCTGTAATACATCTTGCTCCTTAAGTCTTCACTGGTCCTCTAATGAACAATTAATTTATGGTTCTACTAATAAAAACCGAGTCCCTCTCAATATAGAGAGGGTGGGACCCCATTGTTCAAGATCAAGAGTCAGTACTTAAGGAAACAACCTACATGCTAAACCTAAAACGGGTAGGAGCGAATTTTATCTTGCAAGACTGTGTCCTCAGCTATCTATCCGGTCTTACACCTAAAATGGGAGGCTTATTGAGTGGCGATGTTGAGTCACTCTCACCAATGTAGATTAAATGATAATCTCGAATAAACAAGAGTTCATAGTTAGATCAGGATTGAGATCGAGTTGCCTTAGGTCATCAAATTGAAATAGTCAGTTTTGACAGTAAATGGTCGTTATAAAGAAAAGTGACTATTTAGTGGTCCTATTGTTGGGATTAGTGTGCTAATTCTTCCGGTAGTCTCGTAGTTTGTAAACATTTTGTACACATTGTTATTAATAAAATAAGTTTTATTTTATTTGCATTTACTCATATCCAATAAACTAAGATCCGTGGTTATTTCATGTAATTTAAGCATGTATGTAAGACATACAAGTGGATCATGCCTTAAGTAATAACCTAAATGGTATGTAGTATAAGGATAAAGAAGAGATGCCTTATTTTGGTCACACTACGGATACGACCTGCTTTGTAGATATTTACAAGTGTCGTAAAGTGCTAAGATGATCCTGACCATTCATGTGGATACATGCAAGCGGAGGTGTCCTATACAAAGAGTTTGTATAAGACCAAACCACGAGATTATTAGTCTCTTTATATAGCATCGTTGATAATTGATATATATATATATATACTAAAATGACCATAGGTGAAATGACTTTAATCCTGAGTGTTTTAGGAACTCTTGCCTATGAGGACGGTCCTTTGATTAGTATGGGTGAGAGTGGCCAGATTTTCAACTCAACAAGTCTACATTTTTGGGGATTCATCTGATTGGGGAACTGGGAACTCAGCTACATAAGACAGAATTCACTCATTCCTCGAAGTAGGGGCAAGTAGATAAATTGCTCCCTTAAAGGCTGATTTCAAGTCTTCAACATAGTAGCAACACCCTCTCTTTGGAAGAGAGGACTCAATCATAGTAGGACTATGACTTATTATTCATTAGAAGAATCAATGGTAATTAGGGAGTTAGATGTAACTACAGGGGAAAAACGATAAATTGGCCTAGCTGTACTTACGAGCGATTTGTGAAGGGTTATTGATGCTCGAAATTATGTGGTAGAAATATGGATGCTATGCGTTGATGTAATTACGTTGTGCACCCAAGTTTCCCCAGTGGAATCCAAGTGTAAATTCTTCTAAGTTTCCTGATAAGTATAGGGTCGAACACAGGGACTTGTGAAAATAGATTACGTTGGTAATTTTTATGAAAACTTTATGATAACCAACTAAATAAATAAAGTGTTAGGTGTGTTGTTGTGTTGATGAAAAATAAATAAATAAAGGCGGCGGATTTGAGAAAGAAAATTGCGTTGATAGATGCAATGAGTATGCGATGAATGAATGCGTCAAACTATGCGATCATGTTACAACCATGCACAGCAAGTCATTTTCCAATGTAAATGCGATGCTCCTAAGTCTAGGACGCATGTGTTGAATGTAAAAGTGTCTATAAAGCTTATCCCTAAGTCTCTACTCTTGTCTTATGTGTTGATGCAAAATGCATGAAAGCAAGGTGACCACATACAATCATATCTTATCGTTAAGATGCATACGATGCATTAATAACAAATAGTGCTCATTCCTAAGCGCCTATCTCTCGTTTATGCATTCTAATCTGGTTCTTCCAAACCTAGATTCTAACCTAACCTTCCCAAGTCTAGATCCTGTCCTTAGACTACCCTCCCGAGTATCTCTAATGGACGAATGAAGCATACATAAACAAGATAATCGCAAAGAATGAAGATTCCCAAGTTGTGCTAGCTAAATACTTCTCAACCTATTCAACTAATTTACCTACTCATGCGTGAAAAACAGAGTGAACAAATGTAGAGAAATAAATTCCATTCTTATAAATGAGTTGAGTACAAAATGCCAATGGAAAGTAAAGGTAGAGAGCCTGGTAGCAATTCCTTGCTGACCGAGGCTTTTTACACTGAATCTCTATTCTGATCTAAAGATGTTCCCGCTTCCACAGGCGTCGGCCCTCTCTTTGTCTTGGAGCTTCCGACGCTTTCCCAAGCTTACCGGAATGATCTACCTGCACAACCTTCTTCCTCGCGTCCGCCTTAAAATGAAAGAAAACTATAGACTGAGGCGTGAAATTGTGGAACAAAAGATTGTAAAAGTCGTGAACCCCTCTTCTGAAGAATGCACTTGGTATTTATAGAGCTTCCATGGTGAAAGGCAGCTTCTCTCTCCTGGTTATACAGATGGGATAGCTTTAATTCCTGACTGATGCGTCGGATAATTGTCACCGATAAAGCTAAATGTACTTCGTGACCGTTATTGGCTGTCAACTTAATTTGGATCCGATTGTCATTAGCTTTTTATCCCATCGCTCTTAATTATCCTTTCACCTAGATGCGTCTATAATGCTATTTTGGGATGTATGATATTAAGTGCTCATAATGATGCGATACTACTTCTATTTATGCGTTAATTATGGGTGTTCACGTAGTATGCCATGCGTTGGCACAAGTTTCCTTACAATGGAACCAAGAGTAATTCCATCGCAAGTTTCTCGGTGTGATCCGAGGTCGAACACGAGGAAATGGTTTCGGTTATTGTGGTATGTTCATGGTATATGCGACCAAGTTTTCAATTCTTTAAAAAGGAGTTTGTACAGGCATGTAAGCAGTAAAATAAAGGAAAGCAGTAAAGATGTGATAAAACATAAAAATACAATAAATCTAAGCTAGGTGTTACAAGATATGGACTTCATGTACAAGATGCTAGGATTAAGGCTGGCTGTAAAGATTGTGCAAAGACATGGTATGCGGCGACAAGTCTTATGAATAGAATAGAAAAAGAAAGACAAATAATACAAACAACACAAGTTCTTAATTGGATTGAAGGTACAAATACTGTTCCGCTCTTCTCTTGGCGTACACCTCTCAGTGATCAGCCATGCTCACACATGTCTGTGGTGAAACAGAGACTAACGTAATGAATGCAAGGTTGCTTCCACGTTTGGAAGTACTACTCGCTTTAGTTAACGCACTCTTCTGACCTTCTCTCGATAGATCAGAATGACATCTTCACTTCTACTATCATAGGTGAAGATACCGTCTAGCATGCCTTAGCTAAACGTATTTTATAACTTTAATGCAGATTAAGTTCTTAGTGATTCGTATTGCTCATCAGGAGATTAAGAAAACATGAAGAAAGTGACTAACGGATGAATGAAAATAGATAGAAAATGGTAAATAGAATCTATCGAAACATTTAATATTTCTACTAAGCGTTTGATACATGATGTGTGAATGATGAGATGAAGAAAACATGAAATACAATGAAAGATAGATAGAACAGATACAAACAAGTGCCAATGTCTTGGCACAGATTCGATGGAGATCTGCTTGCCGGATAGGATGGTTTCGATGGCAGGAAGAGCTTCCCTCTCAGGCTTGCTCCACTAGTAGCAGGGGTCTCTACACAGAGCTTCGATCGGGTATATGGTAGGTCAGATCTGAGATTCACCTCTCGGCCTTATCTCATTTTCTTCCTGGATTTCTTCTCTTCAACACTCAGCTCAGCCTTTTCTCTCTAAAATCTTATAGCACTTAGCCTCGTATCAAATAACATATTTTTTTCTCTGAAATCAATGAGGTATTTATAGGAGGGGATCTTTGACTCTGGCCTTGTGGTCCCTACTTGATTGTTATGGTAATTCCGAAAATGGAGGGATGTTATTTCTTCTGTTATGAAATCAGACTATCAATTCTACACAACCGTTAGTCGTACACGTGTCTCAATCTCCCACTCTTGCATTGCTCAGTTGCATCTTTTGATCATAGGTTTGCATGCGGTGTTTGTTTTTATTACCGCATGCGATTGAAGCATAGCTCTGGATCGACTGTCGCATTGCGCCGTCACTGCGATAATCGTCTCTTCATGGTTGATCGACGGGCGCAATGTGACAGAGATACGTTTATTAGTCTCTCATGAGCCTTGAGCGCCAGCGATGACTTGGTCTCCTGCAAAACAGAGTAAAGTTCGGCTTGTCTTCCATCTTTTTGGCGTTAGTGGGTGTAAATGCAAACATTTATAATTATTGTCATACTAGGCTAATTTTCATACAATTGGTGCATAATTACTAACTTTTGGCCGCAATATCTAGATAAGGTGGCATAAATAACTTGTATTTCTACAAGTTATCAGTGCCCACCATGTTGCGCTGACCAAGTTGCGGCGATCCTTCTCGAGCGAATGTGTGCGAGGACGATCAACACAAAGTCTTGCGGTGAAGTTGCGCTCGACCAATGAATTCCTATGATCACAATCTTTGCATTGCGTTAACGCATACTTTGCACAAAATTATAAAGATCAACTGTTCTAATGCGTTGGACACATGCAACCACAATATTATAGAATTTATGCTTAATGGACTCAATTTAACATATTTCATCAATGCAATCCAACATTGTTTAAGAACTTAGCACTATGATAATGTGCATTTCTGCCCGTTATCAGTTATCGCACTGTTGATTGGTTATATGCACACAGAAATATATCTGTAGTGCGAAGAGTGCAGCTGTCGATCTTTAGTGGAGTGATCAACAGTTAACGGATGGTGGATCTCGTGACTAAAGAGTTTAGTCAGTTATTCACATATCATTGGACCTTTAAGTTACAGGTCCATGAGGTCCCCTTGGTAGCTCAATGGGTTCAAGTTGAAAATCAGATTTTGGGTTAATTTGAAGTGTTCAAATTAACAAGAGGAAATTTAATTATATGTGATATAATTGATGTGATGTATGAGATACATTAATTGGAGGAATTAATATAAATATGATTTATATTAAGTACCATAAAATAGAAAAAGAACTTGGTTTATATGTTTCATATGATGAAATATTAAAACTATAGATTATAAATATAATATGATAAATTGGTTATCATATTTATTTATAAATATTAATTATATTATAATTAATTCTTTTTTCTAATAACCGAATTGACTGGGAGGTTATTGGAAGTTTTATGGTAACCGTGAGATAAAAAGGAATTTTTTTTCCAAAATTAAAGACTGATTTCATTCGAGAAATTCTCACGAAAAAGGGCTATCAAGTGATTTTTTTTTTTTTTTTTGTACTAAGCGATAGTCGTTGAGAGTCTAAAAGATCGTTTAAGAGTTGACTATACGATGGTTACTCAGCTGATCCTTGCTACACGATCGAGTAGCAAAGTCTATGCGATAGGCTTCCGTTTACTAAACGATCAAATACATCATTTATGCGATAGACAATGTTCATATCTCCCACTTACTCGATTGTCTACTCGATCACATACCTCCTCTCTTCCTCAATCCAAGATCATATAGAGCCCACAACTCCTGGATTCTCACACCGAGAATACCAAGGTAACACTTGTGGTGGTATTCTAACTCAGTTCGTGGATCGAGTTGGACTCAGTTGGATTCGAGGTGCTTATAGTCGATCGTTGTGTTTGTGTTCGTGTTGTTGGCTATTCTGGTCATTGCGTTTGAGTGCATTGTTGGACACATTGGAGACTGATCGAGGGATACTTGAAGAATAGTTCTTCAAAGGTATGCATACTCTATCCTTTGAATCTTAAAGTAGCATGTTGTAATTTCTATTGATGCATAATCTGTTCGTTTCTGGTTAGACTGTGATTGTTGTGTTCATTCTGAATGGGATTTTGAAAGATCCACTTCTGCTGCTCATAGAGATCTCTGTGTTTATGATTTCCTTCACTTATCTTATGCAAACATCTTTTGCACAGGATGCCCCCACTCACATGTCTCCACATGAACGACTACGGGATTATATCGTTTGTATTGATATACAAAGCGAGCTGCATCCATAGTGTCTCTAGGATAAGGTACCCAAACTTATCCATATACTTTTAGACCGTTTTGGCTATATACTCAAAGTTGATTTTCTTTTATGGCTCTACATAAAGTTTAAGTATTCATGATATCGCCATGGGTTCGTTAGTTTATTGGATTTAGGAATCTATAAATGAAATTTATATGTTCAATAACAATTTTATTGAAACAAGCTCAATAACATCTTCATTGTAAATAGAATATGTTTAAAGCTTACAAACTGTGAGTTTTAGGAAATATAACCCAACAAACTCCCACTTGGACTAAAACTCTAGTGGGTTTAAATATATACGAATATACAATATTGAGTATGAGAGAATAAATACAATAAACTAGGGCATTTATATACCCATGAATTCTCCCACTTACCCTAAATTTATGAAGCTCGTAGTACTATTCTGACTAGGTGACCCTCGAACACTTTAGCCGTGAGGGCCTTTGTAAATGGATCAACTAAATTGTCCTCTAAGGCTATCTACTTGATGATCACGTCTCTTCTATGTACTATTGTTTAATGTAAAATAGGTGTTGTTAGTTCTACCTTACCCAAAACAAATGAAATTTATAATGCTCTAACTATAACTAAAATTAGCACATAACAATAGTGGAGTAAGAGGTCAAACCTAAGAGAACCTCTATTAATTGGCTTAAAATAGATTAATCGAATTCCAAAATGCAAAAGATTAGGGGGGAGGGGGGGAGGCTTAACCATCTACTACAGACCGTTTAGGTTATCACTTAAACGTGATCCATCTGTATGTCTCCACATATAAGTTTAAGTTTCATAAAATAGCCTTGGATCTTAGTTTATTGGATTTATTTAATACAGTCTAAACATTAATAAAATACCTCTTATTTTATTAGATATATAATTTGTCTTTACAAACTACAAGATACACTCAATTTAGGACATTAACTCCAACACTTAGGTCGTCATACCTGATGATGGCATTAAGGAACCATTGTCCTATCGACAAGCAATGAATGGCGTAGATAAGGACCAATGGGTCAAAGTAATGGACCTTGAAATAGAGTCAATGTACTCCAATCCAGTATGGGAGCTTGTAGATCTATCTGAAGAGGTAAAACCTATAGAGTGAAAATGGATCTATAAGAGAAAGAGAGATGCAAATGGGAAGGTACAGACCTTCAAAGCCAGATTCGTAGCAAAGGGTTATACCTAGAGAGAAGGGGTTGACTATGAGGAAACTTTTTCTTCTATTGCTATGTTAAAGTCTATAAGAATTCTCTTGTCCATAGCCACATATTATGACTATGAAATATGGAAAATGGACATCAAAACTGCCTTTTTGAATGGTAATCTTGAAGAAAATATCTTTATATCTAAGCCCGAAGGGTTCATAGTCTAATGTCAGGACAAAAGGTTTGCAAGTTGAATCGATCCATTTATGGGTTGAAACAAGCGTCCAGATCAAATCTTTTGGTTTTGACCGAAATGTTGATGAGTCTTGTGTATACAAGAAGATCAACAAGAATAAAGTAACTTTTCTAGTACTTTGTGTGAACGATATTCTACTCATTAGGAATGATGTAGGGTACCTTACTGAAGTGAAAAATTGGCTAGCGGCCCAATTTCAAATGAAAGATTGAGGAGAGATGCCGTATGATCTTGGGATCCATATCATTAGGGATCGTAAGAACAAAATACTGGCATTGTCTCAAGCAACGTATATCGATAAAATATTGGCTCAATATTTAATGCAGAACTCCAAGAAGGGTTTATTGCCTTTCAGGCATGGGGTTCACTTGTTTAAGGAATAGTGTTCTAAGACACTCAAGAAGTTAAGGATATAAGACATATTCCTTAGCCTCAACTGTAGGTAGCTTAATGTATGTTATGCTCTGCACTAGGCCTGACATATGTTATGCAGTGAGAATAGTTAGCAGGTACCAGTCCAATCCATGGTTAGACTATTGGATGGCGGTTAAGAACATTCTCAAGTATCTTCTGAGAACGAGGGACTACATGCTGGTGTATGGGTCTAAAGATTTTATCCTTACAGGGTACACCAACTTTGACTTCCAGACAGACAAGGATTCTAGGAAATCTACGCTAGGGTCAGTGTTCACCCTTAATGGGAGAGTTGTAGTTTAGAGAAGGATCAAGCAGTGATGCATAACATACTCCACTATGGAGACTGAGCATGTAACTACTTGTGAAGCAGGTAAAGAAGTAGTTTTGCTCAGGAAGTTCCTTATAGATTTGGAAATTGTTCTAAATATGGACTTGCTCGTTACATTATACTATGACAACAGTGGGGCAGTAGCCAACTCAAAAGAATCTCACAACTACAAAGGAGGAAAACACATAGAGAGAAAGTATCACCTAATATGGTAGATTGTGCAATGAGAAGATATGATTTAATTAATTGAATTAAAACTATAGGTTATGAGAGAGTGATGCATTAGAATATGATCTAGTGCACATTTTATTAAATATGAGATATTTAATTATTATTAATTAATTTGATTAATTAATATTATTTGATTTATTTTAATAAATTTAATTTATTTAATTTATTTTTTAAATTAAATGAATTTATTGTTTAAAATAAATAGTGATTTTTTTTTTTGTTATACCAAACCCCAATGTGAGAAGTTATATGAGAGTGGGAGAGAGATCTTCTCCCAACTCTCCCTATCTCTAGTCAGTTCTCTTTGCATCACAGAAGAAAAAAGTGATATGTAGAATTTTCTAAATTCCCTCCAAGGATCCGTCAATGAAAGTAAGGGATTCTAAATTTTATTCCTTCTATTAATTTGTAGAAAATGGTCGAGATGTTTTTAATTCGGGTTGGGTTAGATCAACCCAAGATCCAACCCAACCCTTATAGTTTGGGTTGGGTTAGATCAACCCAAGATCCAACCCAACCCTTATAGTTTGGGTTGGTAGTTCGAGGTTGTTGGGTCATTTGAATACTCTAGCTCAATATTGGAGTTAACATAAACTATTATAAATTAATTAGTTTGTTAACATTTTTTTTTTTTTTGCAAAAGTATTAGATTAAATACGAAACCTCTAACCTTGAGGTTGATAATATAAACACTATACCAGTTGAACTATGTTTTATATTAAAAAGTTTTTGTATAATTATTATTTTGTTATATTACATAATTTAGAATATATTACATAATACATATATTAATTTAAAAAAAGAATTGAATTTATAACAGAAAAGATTATACATTTAAACGTTTTTGTCTTTTTTTAATATAAATTTACATTTTAAAATTTAAAACTCTAAATATGGATAAAAACATATAAATGTTGTTAGGACCGGTATGACAACCCTAGAGGGGTGAAAAGAATTTAATTAAAATTTTTCTAAATATGCTCAATTGAACTAATTAGATAATTTTTAAATTAAATTAACAAAACCCTAGTTGATATTAAATAACAACATTGATAAAAGTATGTGATAATCTATTCAATCATATCAACCAACAAGATCAAGCAATTAAAATTAAGTGCAAAAATAACTAGGAAATAGTTAGAAAAAGACACCGTGCTTTTTATAGTGGTTCGGTCAAACACGACCTACATCTACTTTCCCGAGCACCTCTGGAGAATTCGATTAAAAAATATTCTTTGACTCTTTCCACAAATGAGAGTCGAACTGTTACTTTGCACGGGTTCAATAGCGAATCCGATCATTTTCATGGTTTAGGATCCAACCGTTATAATGTTTTTTTTTTAAACCTTCAAAGACTTTAGTTTGAGCTCATAGACTTTAGTCTTCACAATACAAAAAAAAATTCTTAAAAAATAAGATGAAAAGAAAAAGTGGCTCTACTACTAGCTTTAGAAGCATCAATCTTTCCAGGTCAAATCTTTAGTAGCTCTTGCTCGATTTCCGGTTCTTTCCCTAGAACTACGTGGATTTCATGAATTCTCGATTTAATTTAAAAATTGTGAGAAGACTATTCTCAAAAATTGCAGTGGCATGACACCCACGAATTCGAGTGGCAGAAGCGTGAGAAAAAGTTAATCACAATAATCATTACCATTAGGGGCTGTGACAATTTCAAGTTGGGAGAGATGTCCTCAACGGGACTCTATACAATCACTGTAAGTGTACTTTGACGTAAGTAGAAGCTAGGTTAGCTTTCATTTGTTTTGTCAAGAGCGAGTCATTAAGCATTAGAATGCCATGATTAATGCCTGGGAGAGGGTGCTCCGTACAAAATCTCAATATAAATGATAAGTTTGACTTTATATTTTGAGTGTGATTTTGTGAATATTTAATTTAACATTCAAATTTGGTTTTTTTTGCTTGTTTTTTTCCAGAACTTTTTTTAAATAGATTTCCAGTTCAATGCAAACCAATGTCATCCATCAAAGAATGAAACAGTGATGAGAGGGATGAGGAAATTGGAATTGGAAGCAGACAAAGTATCAAACCTCACACATACAAAAACAAAACCAAAAACTAGTAAAGAAAAACGGATGACATTGGAATGGGAACAAAACAAGTGTCAAAGCCTTAGAAAAACATATACAAAAATTAGTAAAAAAAAAATGTTAGAGAGCCCATTCGTTGTTTTTGTATTTTGAAGTCAATGAGCATTGAAACCTTTCCTTGCTATTGCTATTCATTTTTGTTCTGTTTTCTTCTTGTGGGTTAGAAATGGAGAAATACGAAGTTGTTAAGGATTTAGGTGCTGGAAGTTTTGGTGTTACTAAACTTTGTAGGCATAAACACACCAAAGAGCTTGTGGCCGTGAAGTTCATAGAACGTGGTCCTAAGGTTAATTTTGTTCTCGATTCATTTCTTTCCTTGTTTCTTATTTAATATGGATGCTTAAATTAGTATGTACAGATTGATAAGAACGTGGCAAGAGAGATTATTAACCATGGATTGCTTCGGCATCCAAGCGTAATTGGTTTCAAGGAGGCAAGTTTCTTTACTTTTTGTGTTTGAGGATTACTTTAATCTAACATCATGTAATGGTCCAAGTATTGGGAATACTTGTTCACCAATATGGGCTTGGCTTTGTTGTTTCTTATGACAAAAAAAAAATGATTTTCTTTAGTGGGAGATTGATGGAAGTGTTAGTATTAAATGCATCAAGAGTGTTATATAGATTAAATTGAAGTCGGTTTTAAGATTTGCAGGTTGTTTTAACCCCGACGCATTTGGCTGTCGTGATGGAATATGCAGCTGGGGGACAACTTTTCAATATAATTTGCAACCATGGACGTTTTAGTGAAGATGTGGTGTAATATCTCTCTCTTTTTCTCTCTCATAGGTTATGAATTTCTAGCTTTATTCTTTGGACATGCCCTCGAACGTGTAGATCCAAGTCCGGGATTGAAAACTTAATAACTCGAAACCTTTGTTATGTCTCGAAGTTGGTTTAGGGGTGTCGACGTCTTCTTCAGAATTGTTCTATGGCTTGTACAATTGTGTCCTCGAGTTCTAAGAAGCATTCTATTGAATTAGTGGGGTACAGTACGCCAAAAGAAGAATTGTGAGCTTTGTGAGATTGTTTAACTCTTTGATCTTATTTGTTACAGGCAAGATATTTCTTCCAACAAGTGATTACTGGAGTCAATTATTGCCATTCAATGGTAGAATAAAAAATATACCAAGTCTCATATGGTTTTTTGTTTAAAAATGTTATACGATATTTTGTTTGACACAATGCTTTGCAGGAAATATGTCAGAGAGACTTGAAACTAGACAATATCCTTTTAGATGGAAGCGAAGCCCCACGCTTGAAGATCTGTGATTTTGGTTACTCCGAGGTCTTTGAATATGAGTATTTTATTGGCTCAATTCAAGTTAATATGTTATTTCTTTTATCTTTTCTGTACTTACTACTTATATTGTTGTACTGTCAATTTCTTTTGTAGTCATCACTTTTTCATTCTAAACAAAATTCATCTGTTGGTTCTTCGTCATACGCGGCACCGGAGGTTCTATCTCATGGACAATATGATGGAAAGGTTCTTATCTACATTTTGAGATAATTCAACTTAAAAAATAGACTCTCTTAATTCAAATTCCAAAATGGCTTATTGTCTTCTATTCCATCATGTTGTAGATGGCAGATGTATGGTCATGTGGAGTTACTCTGTATGTTATGTTGGTCGGTGCATATCCTTTTGATGATCAGGACGATGCTAGAAACTTCCAGAAAACTATTCAGGTCCATTACATGCCCCATTGTATAGTAATTTCAGTCAAGTGATAACTTTTCTCACTTTAGTTTTGTTGTTCTGCAGCGAATAAAGGCTGCACAGTACAATATACCAGCCAATGTTAAAATATCTCAAGATTGTCGTCACCTACTCTCTCGCATCTTTGTCCAAAATCCGTCGAGGGTATTTTTCTGTGGCATAAACTAATATGTTTTTGTCGCTTCTTTATTTTGAATTTGAAAAATCATCTCCACTTTGTTAGTTTTGTTTGATTTTATGAGCTAGAACTTCTAAAATGGTAAAATGGTAGCGTAGGGAGACTTAGATTCGCCTTGATAGACCCTCCCACATGAGCTAGAACATCCTTTCTTTCCAACTTGTACCTTCGTTAAGATGTTGGGTTATATTGCTTCTCTTTGATGTAATTCTCACACTCTCAACATAATATGACAGAGAATTTCACTAAAAGAGATCAAGAGTCACCCGTGGTTCCGAAAGAACTTGCCAAGGGAACTGACAGAATCAGCCCAAGCGGTATATTATCGGAGAAATAACCCAAGCTTCACTCTTCAAAGTATTGAAGAAATCATGAAGATCGTGGGGGAGGCAAGGAACCCGCCCAAGAGTTTACGACGGGGAACTGAAGACGACAATGAAGAAGGTGAGGGAGAGCTGGAATTGTAATTGAAATACGAAGGTAGAAAATGTTAGAGGCCATTAGTCTATTTCAGGTCTGATCAACTTAGATTGTGCGCAGAAATGGATAAGTACGAAGCTGTTAAGGAGTTGGGTGCTGGAAATATTGGTGTTGCTAGACTTTTGAGGCATAAACACACCAAAGAGCTTGTCGCCATCAAGTACATAAAACGTGGTCATAAGGTTAATTCTCTTTCGTTTTGGCTTTCAAATCAACCTTGTTTCTTTTCTAATATGGGTGCTTAAATTGGGGGCTTTTGATGCTTATTTGTATTGACAGATTGATGAGAATGTGGCAAGAGAGATTATAAACCATCGATCGCTTCAACATCCAAATATAATTCGTTTCAAGAAGGCAAGTTTCTCTCTACTTTTTTTAGGATTTTTCATGTAATTGCCAAAGTTTTGGTAATACTTGTTCAGCAAAATAGGTTTGAAGTTGAAGTTGAAGTCGGTTTTAAGATTTGCAGGTTGTTTTAACCCCAACGCATTTGGCTATAATGATGGAATATGCAGCTGGGGGAGAACTTTTTGAAAGAATTAGCAAAGCTGGACGTTTTAGTGAAGATGAGGTTTGTTATCTACTCTCTTTCTCTGTCTCTTATACACTGTGAATGTTTGGAGATACCCTCCGATATCTAAACCGAAGCCTCGGATTGAAAACTTAATAACTCAAACCTTTTGTTATCTCTTGAAACTGGCTTTGGGGTGCCGAAGTTCTTAAGAAGTGCTAACTTTTTGAAGTTGTTTAACTCTTTGACGTTACTTTTTACAGGCAAGATATTTCTTCCAACAGTTGATTTCGGGAGTCTATTATTGCCATTCAATGGTAGAATAAAAAACATACAAAGCCTCGTGTGGTTTCTTGTTTAAAAATCTTATATGATATTTTCATGTGACACAATCCTTTGCAGCAAATATGTCATAGAGACTTGAAACTAGAAAATACCCTTCTAGATGGAAGCGCAGCCCCGCGCTTGAAGATTTGTGATTTTGGCTTCTCCAAGGTCTTTGAATTCGAGAATGTTAATATGTTCTTTCTTTCCTTCTCTCTGTACTTATGATATTATATTGTCAATTTTTTTTGTAGTCATCTGTGTTGCATTCAAGACCAAAATCAACTATTGGTACACCAGCATACATAGCACCAGAGGTTATATGTCGACAGGAGTATGATGGAAAGGTGCTTATATACATATGGATAATCCAACTACAATAAGATTATGAAAAAGGAAGAAGAATATTATTTCATATCCATTACACAATCTACTGCATATTTTTTTCCAAATTCCTTTGACCTTGTTGCAAGATACATTTTGGATGACTGACTACATTTTGAACTTGAACTACTACATAATCAACTGTAGACCTTTTGAAAATTTATCCACAGATGTTTTTCCTTCTATTGAAAATAAATTGGGTTTTTCGTTCTGTTATGAATCAATTAAAGATAAACAGAAAACGTAAAACAAAAGAGAATCGATATAGAGATTTACGTAGTTCATTAACAGTATGTTAGCTACATCCATGAGCAAAAGGAAAATGGTTTATCATTAGAGGGAATTCTTGAAGAAAATACAGAGTAGAGACACCTCGAGGGTTAGAGAGTTTATATAGTGCGCTTCTCTAAACCCTCTTGACCTCATAGAGACCACTGTACTTGGGCGTTCGGAGTGTCATATATCAGATTCAAGGCATTCCAACATGTTCGATAGTTTTGTTTCTGTAATGAAGTTTGATTTAGTTTGAGCACAAGAATTTCATGAAAAGCTTTGTTCTAGTTTGAGCACTAAAATTTCATGTAACGTTTTGTTCTCATCGTGCATGTAGAAAGACTTACAGTTTGTTTCCTTTAAGCAAATATAAAATTAATATGGTTATTGGTATCATTAGAAGTATTCAAAGAATAGATTCTCTTTATTCAAACTCTCACTCTAAAATGGCTTATTGTCTTCTCTTTTGTCGTATTTAGTTGGCAGATGTATGGTCATGTGGAGTTACTCTCTATGTTATGTTGGTTGGTGCATACCCTTTCGAAGACCATAACGATCCTAGAAACCTTCGGAAAACCATTCAGGTCCAGTATTTTCCCTTTCGTATAGTAATCTCAGTAAAGTGCACATCTTCCTCACTCCATTTTTGTCGTTCTGCAGAGAATAATGGATGTACAGTATAAAATACCAGACTATGTTCACATATCTAGAGATTGTCGACATCTACTCTCTCGCATCTTTGTCCAAAATCCGTCAAGGGTATTTTTCTGTGACAAACTAATATGATTTTGTGATCATTTCCTTATTTAGAGTTCTAATATAAAATTAACTTCACTTTGTTAGTTTTGTTTGATTCTGAATTGAAACTTCTAAAATGGTAAAATGGTAGTGTAGGGAAACTTCAACCAGCCTTAATAGGCTCTACCACATGCAATTCTATTGAAATTTAATGCCAGTATACAAAGTTATCTTCCCTATGTTATATGTTAGTTTTATTTTCTTTATCTGAATTGATTTTTTAGTTTCATGATCTAGGGATAAATAATAATTACATTAAGACCCATCTCTTCACTAGGGAACTTGGACAAGTTTTTGAGCTTCAGTTAGCTTTTTTAAAGGCTTATATATAAAACTCTCTCTCTCAATTTTGATACTTGAAATATCTGAAAACTTTTGTATTTGCTAGCTAGCACATTTGGCAATTAATCTCAACTCAGTCTTATAGGAAACAATCCAAGAAAGATTTCAAGCAGCTAGTTTACAGTCTTCAATGTAGAGAGAAAACAAGCCACACTTTAATTCATCCTCAAAATTTGACACCCCATATAAATTATCTAGGAAAGTTGCAAACATAGCAGTGAAGTGCAAAGTATTAGTTGGTATAACACAATGTAAAAGAATTTGTAGATATAACAAAATTTAGAGAGTAACTCCACATGACCATACATCTTTTGGTGATACTGCTTCGTTTCTATTTAATTCTCACACCTGACATGGTACGGCAGAGAATTTCAGTAAAAGAGATCAAGAACCACCCATGGTTCGTAAAGAACTTGCCAAGAGAACTAACAGAATCGGCCCAAGCCATCTATTATAATAGGGACAATCCAAGCTTCTCTCTTCAAAGTTTTGATGAGATCATGAAGATCATGGGGGAGGCGAGAAACCTGCCCCCATCATCAACAACTGTCGCGGGATTTGACTGGGGAATCGAAGAGGATGATGAAGGCGGCGACCGAGTGCTGGAAGAAGAAGAGGATGATTATGATAAGAGGGTGAAAGAAGTTCATGCCAGTGGAGAATACTTTGTCAGTTAGAAACAGAACATAACATAAAGTGATGTATTGTTATTATATTATTGAGCTTGGGTGGTGTTATGTGTAGTGTAAAATAATTATAGCTCTCCATAGCAAGTATATCATATTATATATCAGCAGACTTTAAGTTCTGAATCTGTTCATATATTGTTAGTTCATGGTCTGCAAGTCTAAGCTAATAGTTTATTTCTCTATTATCTCTTGGTATTGTGTTACTAAGTTGGATGTGTGGTCTCCAAGATTTGGAAGAGAGAGAAAAAGTAGTAGAGAAAAGGAGAGAGATTTTGAGAAAAGTAATAGGAGACTGAGATTCATAATTCCCAATTCAATTGTATACACAAACATGGGCCATGAAGACCTATTTATAGAGAAAAGAGGTAACCCCTTTCTCCTAGTCTTTTCTATTCCTACTCTAGTTCTAATTTAATTAAATAAATTTTATTTGATTAATTAGTTCAATAATTAAATAATCATATATATTAAATTCAATTTAATATATATATATAATCAATAAATAAATAAAGATCACATGTTTATTTATCTCTACTTCAAAAAAAATAATTAATTAATTAACCATTAATCAATTAATTAATTAACCATTAATCAATTAAACGACTATATTAAATCATATTTAATATAGAATTAATCAACATATAATTATCACATATTTATATGTATACATCTCTTTAATATTTGAATCTTATTCAAATATTTTCTCTCTTAATTATAGATCACATTTATAATTAACTATATTATATTAATCTCATTAATATGCAATTGATTTGAACAATTCTAACCATTCCTCTTATATATTCCTTAATGAGCTAACAATGGGACCTTATGAACCTACAAATTAGAAGCTTCAATGATATAAGATTAATTAATTAAATCTTTAATTAAATTAATCAATTTTCATTCATTATCGGCCACTTCACTAAAGATCGATAGTTTCACTTTTTGCATTGTAGATTTATTTCTGTACTTTTCAATTTTCATTAATCATCGATCACTTCACTAAAGATCAACAGTGAGTCAACCCTTCACAAATTGCTCATAACTATAGTTTGGTCAAATATCGTTTTACCCCTGTAGTTTTATCTAACTTCTTAAATACCATTGATCCCTCTAATGAACAAACAATTTATAGTCTATCTATAAACGAACAACTCTCCAGCCAGTGAGAGGTTGAGGCCTCAATGTTCAAGATCGGGAATCAGCTATTAAGGGAGCAATTTATCTACTTTCCCTAAGGTCAGGAATGCGTGAATTCCATCTTGTGTAGTTGTGTTCCCAACTCCTTACTCGGATAAGTCCCCAAAATGGTAAGATTGTTGAGTCGGCTAACAAGGTCACTCTCACCCATACAAATCAAAGGATTGTTCTTATAGACGAGTTCACAACTCACTCAGGATTAAAGTCAAGTCATCTATGGTTATCCTAGTGAAATGTAACTCTTTTCTATCAACGGTGTTATCTAGAGAGACTATTTATTTCACAGTCTGGTTTTATACAAAACTCTTTATATAGAATACCCCCGCTCGCATGTCTCCATATGAACTATCAAGATTAGATCATTTATAGTACTTTACAACAATTGTAATATCTACAAAGCAGGTCGTATTCGTAATGTCACCAGGATAAGGTACTCAGTCTTATCCATCTACTACAGACCGTTTAGTTTATCACTTAAACGTGATCCACCTGTGCGTCTCCACATACATGTTTAAGTTTCATAAAATAACTTTGGATCTTAGTTTATTGGATTGATTTAATACAATCTAAACATTAATAAAAATACCTCTTATTTTATTAGATACATAATTTGTCTTTACAAACTACAAGATATACTCGATTTAGGACATTAACTCCAACACTTGATGATGGCATTGAGGATCCATTGTTCTATCGATAGGCAATGAATGACGTAGATAAG
This sequence comes from Benincasa hispida, assembly GCF_009727055.1. NCBI lineage: Eukaryota > Viridiplantae > Streptophyta > Magnoliopsida > Cucurbitales > Cucurbitaceae > Benincasa > Benincasa hispida. Next base: position 70,896,891 of record NC_052351.1, on the reverse strand, counting down.
GACCAATGGGTCAAAGCAATGGACCTTGAAATGGAGTCAATGTACTCCAATTCAGTATGAGAGCTTGTAGATCTACTTGAAGGGGTAAAACCTATAGGGTAAAAAGTGGATCTATACAGGAAAGAGAGATGCAGCTGGAAGGTACAGACTTTCAAAGTTAGACTCGTAGGAAAGGGTAATACCTAAAGATAAGGGGTTGACTATAAGGAAACTTTTTCTTCTATTGTTATGTTAAAGTCTATAAGAATTCTCTTGTCCATAGCCACATATTATGACTAAGAAATATGGAAAATGGACGTCAAAATTACCTTTTTGAATGGAAATCTTGAATAAAATATATTTATGTCTCAGCCCGAAGGATTAATAGTCCAAGGTCAGGACAAAAGGTTTGCAAGCTGAATCGATCCCTTTATGGGTTGAAACAAGCGTCCAGATCTTGGAACATTAGATTTGAAACTGTGCTAAAATAGTTTGGTTTTGACCAAAATGTTGATGAGCCTTGTATACAAGAAGATCAACAAGAATAAAGTAGTTTTCTAGTAATTTGTGTGGACGATATTCTACTCATTGGGAATAATGTAAGGTACCTTACTGAAGTAAAAAACTGGCTAGCGGCTCAATTCCAAATGAAAAATTTAGGAGAGGTGCAGTATGTTCTTGGGATCCATATCATTGTAATCCCGATATGTTTTTTAGAGGCTAGGTAAATTCTCTTGGGATTGTTTGTATGTCTTAACTCTTGAAGGATTGCTAGTTAAATTTACTTAATTGTTGTGAACCCTTTGGGTGGAGTTGTGTTAATTTTAATAGAGTTTCTATGAATTGATCTGACAAATTAATTAGTCGAAGTTCTTGTTTGCAATATCGTAATAGCTTATGCAATATTGATTGATTTAGTTGCACGCATTAGGATTGCATGTTTAGGATCTAGAGTTTTTTTGGCCAAACTCATGTATGTCCTAGTATAATCTTTCCCAATTAATCATCCTACAAGATATGACTTTTCTAGCTTGTAGTATGTCTCAACAATTGAACCTTATTGTATTGCAATTCAGTTTCAACTTATATGTCGCTAAGAAGGAAGAGTTAATAATTGAATTAGTGCTAGTTTGATTTTTATCAAAATTGGCTAATTGGGCTATTAGATTTTCTAATAGGTTGAGGGATTCACGAAATTAGTAAAATTAACTAATGCCTAATGATAAAAAATAAAAAGTATACAAACTAATCCCAAGATTTTTCCATCAATTTGATTCAATCCCTTTTCTATGCTCATTCTTGCTTTCTTTGTTTTCTTGTCAATTATTTTGCAAATCCAACAAACCCTCCTCCCCCCTCACGTGGAATTCTTAAATTATCCTGTTGATCATTAGTCTCTCTGTGGATTTGACCCCGATCTTACCACTTTACTGCGTTTGTGGTACAAGTCTTGGATCAGTGATTTTCTCTCTATATTATCTTTCTTTCTCAGGCCGAAGGCTGATAATGGGCAGATATACACGTTATTACAGTGCAAAGATGTAAAACAATGTGAGAATGCGACCTCCTAGGGGCCTTCTTGTCATTTTCTCACTCCTTGTAGGTTATTGTTCTTTTTAGTTTCTAATTGCTCCAAATTGACCCCAGATGACTCATAANGTGATTTTCTCTCTATATTATCTTTCTTTGCTCGAACCAGAGGCGTGTACGACGATGCCTTTCCGGAGTACGAACAAAATTGGCACCGTTGTTGGGGAGACATGGCAATTAGCCTAGGAGAATTTTTGGATTCCATTTATATTAAAAAGAGTGTGTATATTGCTTGCCTTTGGTTTATGACCCGCTCCTCTGGGAGTGCGGATTTCATTTTTGTTACAGATATTGAGCGAGAGGAGAGGAGAATCCAAAGGAGACACAGAGGAGAAATATCAGAAGAAGGAAATCAACAAATTGTTGACAATACAACAAGAGCAATGGGAGAAGAAGTCCGTGAGACAACTCTGAGGGAGCTGGTAGAGCCTGACATAGACCAGCAACCCTTGTGCATCGTATTTCCACCGACCAACGTGCTATTCGAACTCAAGTTGGGGTTTATCAATCTATTGCCTACCTTCAGAGGGAATACAGGGGAGAACTCCCACAAATACATCAAGGACTTCCATATGGTTTTTGTAAGTATGGGACCTCATAGAGTCATAGAAGAATAACTGAATCTTAGGGTGTTTCCTTTTTCATTACAGGACGACCAAGGATTGGTTGTACTACTTGCCTCTAGGTTCGATAACTACTTGGAATGAGCTTAAAAAGAAATTTGTTGAAAAAAAAATTAGCTTCTAGAGCCCACTCAATAAGAAAAGATATTTATGGAATAAAACAATTTGTTGGTGAGTCTCTGTCTAAATATTGGGAACGATACAAATGTTTATGTGCTAGCTTTCCCTATCACCAGATTTCTAACCAATTATTGATTCAATATTTCTATAGTGGTTTGCTTGCCAGTGACACGTACTCTATTGACTCATCAGCTGGAGGCGCTATTGCTGATAAGACGCCTAGGGAGGCCCAAGAATTAATTTCACACATGGCTGAAAAACAACCAAAATTTTGGAACCATGACTACTAAATCTGATTTAATTGTTAATTCTTAGGTTAAGGAATTAAAAACTCAAATTTCTAACGTAACTTTTCTTGTGACACAGATGGCCCAAGGAGGACTCGCTCATATAAAAGCTTGTGGGGCTTGTGGAATAGTAGAACATGCCTTTGAAGCATGTCCTCAAGCCCAAGTCAACGCAGTTGGGGGTTACTAGAGGAAATACGACCCTCAAACCCCAGTATACAATCCAAGTTGGCGTGATCACCCAAACCTCAAATGGGGAGGTCGAGGCCAAGGACAAGGGCATGACAGTTCCAATCATTCCAATCAACTGTCGTCATCTTCCTCAAGTATGTCTTTAGAAGACATCGTCAAATCTTTGGCTGATAACTCCCTAAAATTTCAACAGCAAATCCAGCAACTACAAAAGGACTCTCTCTAGTTATGACAAGACACCAAGCCATATCAGCAAGAAACTAGGGCGAGTATGGTAAATCTAGGTGTTCAAGTCACACAATTAGTTGCTACAGTGAGTCGAACAGAGAACAAGGGTTCAGGGAAGTTACCTGCCCAGTCAAAACATGCCAATGTGAGTGCCATCACACTCAGGAGTGGTAAGAAGCTTCCATTGCCTACGATCTCTTCAGACAACCCACCTCCACCTGGTAAGTCCAACGAAGAAGCTAAGAAAAATGAGGGTAAATCTGAGGCACGCCGTCTACCCTAAGGTAAGTACTCTTCCTTCACCTTCTGTTGAACCTTATATTCCTAAAGCCTCATTTCCTAGTAGACTGGCAAGACTAAAGGGACGAGGAGTTGATCGAGATATTTAGAAAGGTTCAGATAAACATTCCCCTCTTGAACACAGTTCAGCAGATTCTCAGGTATGCTAAGTTCCTCAAGGAACCGTGCACCAAGAACAGGATAGGTAAGGATAAGGAACGGGTTGTGGTAAGTAAGAATGTATCGGCTCTACTTAAACATAATATGCCTGAAAAATGTTGAGACCCAGGAATGTTCACTTTACCCTGCATTATTGGTAATAGAGTCATTCGTCATGCCATGCTTGATTTAAGAGCCTCTATTAATGTCATGCCCTATCATGTGTATGAGGGTCTCAATTTGAATGATTTACAAAAAATTGTTTTGTGCATCCAATTAGCTGATAAATCTTATATCCAACCTCTAGGGATAGTTGAGGGTGTGTTATTGCAAGTTAAGGATTTGCTTTTCTCAGTTCATTTCTACATCTTGAAAATAGATGAAATTTCCACTCCTTCTTCTTCTACAATTCTGTAAGGAATGCCCTTTATAAAAACTGCAAAGACAAAAATAGATGTTGACAAGGGTTGTCTTTCTGTAGAGTTTGATGGGGAAGTAGTTTCATTTAACATGTATGATGCCATGAAATTTCCTGAGGAATATCTATCCTTGTGTATGATTGAGGCACATGACTTATTATATGATATTGTGTTGCATGATGGTGATGATGACTATGACATATTGATTGCTCCATGTATTGATTTGGATTCACATGACTTGCATGATTTATCACTTTTTGTTGTTGATGTTAGCAACCTTGAGGAACCTTCTTTTGATTTTGATATTGTTGATTTGCAGGTACAAGGGACTGAGCTGAAGGCTCTCTTTAGTCATTTAAAATATGTGTACCTGGGCAAAGGGAACACCCTTCCAGTTATAATTTCTAGGGAGTTGATGCCTACCCAAGAGGAATCCTTAGTTGAGACTCTGAAGACCTATAAGAAGGCCATTGGGTGGACTCTTGATGATCTTAAGGGAGTGAGCCCTTCTCTTTGCCTGCATAAAATACCTTTAGATGAAGGAGCCAAGCCCACAGTTCAACCCTTTAGAAGGCTCAACCCCACGATGAAAGACGTCATTCTCAAAGAAATTATCAAGCTCAATGAAGCCGGTATTATTTACCCAATTCTTGATAGTAAGTGGGTAAGTCATATTCATATAGTTCCAAGAAAGACCGACATGACAATCATGGAGAACGAAAAGGGTGAGATGGTACCGATGCACGTACAGAACGGACAGAGGATGTGCATCGATTTTCGAAAGCTCAACGAGGTAACTAAAAATGACCACTTTCTTATCCCTTTCCTTGATTAGATGGTGGAACGGCTCGTTGGAAAACCGTTCTTTTGTTTTCTTGATGGGTTCTCTAGATTCTACCAAATCCCAATCGCGCAAGAAGACTAGGAAAAGACTACCTTCACTTGCACTTATGGGACTTATGATAACTGGTAGAAATGCAAGTTATTGTAGCCCTTTATTTAGAATTATGAGGGCTAACAAGTAGAATATACGGTGATTTTTTTAAGAATTCATGCGAAAAGTGAGCTTGCGTTGATCAATATTGAAAATCTCGGCTAACCCAATATTATGCGTTATTCTGCGTCAAAATGTCTATCTTTTGTAGCTATCGCAGGAATCAATCGAATGCGGTGAATCCCACCATCGCAAAGGCGATCGCATACGTTCGTTGCATGGATGTTGCGGCAACAGAGTAAATAACCATGATAGAAGGGTGATCACAAGGTTGGTGGAATGCGATGGTACTTTGGAAACCAAGCATGAACGCATACCTTAGGAGTATCAAAAAAATGATGTTGACATTTCACCTACCACGTCGTTAGTAGCAAAGATTCAGAGCAAGTCCATCGCGCCGTTAGTGACAGAGACTTAGAGTGGGACCATTAATGTTGTCGACTATTGAGCTCTATAAATAGAGCCTTAGAGCTCAACTTCAAAGCATCCGAACTTCTGCCTTAAGGCAGATCCTTGTGAACATAGATGAAAGCGTGAGAAGACATTCTTTGAGAGTTCTTCATTCCTTCACCCATTCTGAGTGACGATCAGAGCTTTTCCAGAGATAGATCTCGAGAGAGACTACTCCACCGCCCTTCCATGGCACCACCGGTAGCCTTGATACACATCTGATGGAACCAAGAGATTGTCTACATCTAGACCTTCATCTCTCTTCTATCTCTGTATTGTATTACATTTTAACTTAAGACATTAATGCATTTTGTAATCAATGCATCACTTTATTTCCTTCGACTCCATCTTCATTTACTTCTTCTCTATCACTCTTTACTTTCATTGTAACAAACTAAGTAAGATTGCAAGAGTATCGCATACTCAATCATACGGCATAGACATATGAAGCATGTAACAAACCACCAAGAGGTGTGCGTTGCGCGAGTATAGTGAGTAAATTCTCTTTGCTTAGTGTGAGACTGTAGCAACGCTTGTCTATGAGCAGTTGCAATGCTTGTCTATGAGCTGATCAGCTGCAACTAACTGCCCGAGAGAGTAAGTAGTGGAACTCACTAAGCAAAGTAAGCAGTGTTCCTAGAGATAGGAATAATCTTATGTTCAACCATGCTTTATGTGATCATCTTGTCTTATGAGTGCATCATTCATCATTTGGACATACTTGGGAGAGTAGTCTAAAGACCAAATCTAGGCTTGAGAAAGTCAGATTGGATCGCATAAGTAGAAGTAGAAGCTTAGGAATAAGTTCTATTTGCTATTTACACAGCGCATGCACCCTAGAACTAGGATATGGTGGTATGCGGTCACCTTGTCTTACGTGAGTTAGATCGCATAAGCAAGAATAGAGGCTTAGACATAAGCCCTATCGACATTATCGCATATGCATCGCATGCGTCCTAGAAATAGGAATCGTATATTTGTGTATAGCATGATCGCATAACTTGTTCTGGCTAGGGTTACCCTTGCGATCAAGCTTGATGATGTGATGAAGTTATCTTCTCCACCATTTTATCTATTTGTCCATGCATCTTTTTACGCGTTAGTTATCGCGTCTTTATCAACTCTATAGTCATACTTTTATTGCTTAATCTGTTTAGTTAGGAGTACGAGTAACGCATAGTCCCTTAACTTCGTTATTCTTTTATTTTTCGCCGCAAACACATCACTTCGCAACATTTAGTTACAAGTCCTTGAGTTCCACCTCAGATCACCCCAAAAAACTTGCAATCTCGTTATACTTGGCGAGAGAGCAAGAAAACTTGTGGTAGGAATGCATGGTCATTGCATACACACTTAAACGCATCTTGCATATTTCTTAGTCCAATGTAAGGCCATCGGTGCATGGAGATCAACGCACATCACGCACGTATATTTATTCTCCATTTTTCCCATGCATCAAGTTTTTGGCACCGTTGCCGGGGACTTGGCAGCTAATAGTTTGTTGAGTTTTGTGTTTTCGCAAGTACGCATTTTTACCTTGGGCATAGCTTGTGCGACTAAGTTGCAAACAATATTTGAAGTGTAGGTGATGCGACGAAAGCCAGTATTGACCTCGAGATAGAAAGGCTATCTGTTGTATGAGCTGAAAGCAGTTATAAGCGCATGTCGACCAACATGCGCCCAACAACTGCTGGAAGTTCCAATGGTCAGGACAAGCCTCTTGACCTAAGCAGTTGAGATCAATCTCTTGCATGGAAGACTCCTTGCGGTGGCTCCACTCCAATTTCTCTAGGGGTGTCTTCTACTCTATCTTTACCTTGCTTTCCTAGCTTAGTTTATTTTGATTATTGTCATTTTGGATATGCGGCTGCTTTCTTGGATGTGGTATGTGTTCGCTCCTTGTAGATGTGATAATAATTCTCCTCGGTGTGTAGTTTCAACAGAAGAATCCTCTCCATCATTCAGCGCATGGCTATGACCGCATGAATTCTAAAGCATGGTCACAAGTGTTATTCTACTCGAAGGTTCTTTTCTTGTTATCTTTTATGCATTATCCTTTTAAAATTCTCTTTTGTTCGCTTGTCTACCTTTGCGTTGATAAATTAGCATCCTTGATGATACTTATAATTCACTACATTCGCTAACTAAACATTGCAAGGCTCACTTCACTTTAATAGCTTCTTCAAGGTTTGACAGTCTATGTTTTGTTATGTGTAAACCTCTACTCAAACTTTGTTACCGCATTCCTGATGAGTTTTTTTTTTTAGCTTTTCGGCAAGAGCGCTGCCACTTCCTAAGTTTGGGGGTGGTAGTGCTCCGGGTAAATGTGTCCATCACATTGCGATGCTATTTCAAAAAAAAAATTAAAAAAATGGTGAAAAAAAAAACTCCACTGTCGGCGCAACGGGGAAACCCAAGCTGATAAGAGTTAAAGTTGTGAAAGGCACTTACCCGTAGTTGGATACTTCGCATGACACCCGTATAGGCAAGAATGAGTGTAAGCCCCATCTTGTGCGTTGAATCCTTCTCCTTCAAGAGTTCAATGTGACTATCAAGGATAGGAATGGAGCATAAAACTTGGTGGCAGACCACTTAAGCAGGATTGTGCAAGAGGAGGACCCTACGCCTTTATGAGAGGATTTCCTTGACGAGCTCCTATTCTAGATTACCACTCTAATTCCATGGTATGCTAACATGGTAAATTTCTTGGTTAGTGGTAAGTTCCCCTATGATATGCCTAGTTCCAGAAAGGCCAAACTGAGGAATGATTCAAAATATTTTGTTTGGGACCCGCCATACCATTAGAAGATTTGTTCTAACCAAATCGTTAGAAGGTGTGTCCATGGTGAGGAGTTTGAGTCTGTACTTTCATTCTGTCATGAGATAGCCTGTGGAGGGCATTTTAGCCCTAGGAAGACTACTAGGAAAGTTTTGGATAGTGGGTTGATTTGGAATACTCTATTTGCTGACTATTTTGCATTTTGTAAATCCTGTGAGAAATGTTAGAGGTTAGGTTCTTTGTCTAGGAGAAACGAGATGCCACTTAATTCTATCCTTGTGTTTGATTTCTTATGTTTGGGATATGGATTTCATGGGACCCTTTCCTTCTTCATATAGCTACTTGTATATTCTTTTGGCAGTGGATTATGTGTCGAAGTGGGTTGAAACTATCCCCACTAGGACTAACAATGCTACCATTGTTTCAGGATTCTTAAGAGCTAACATCTTTTCCAAGTTTGGCATAAGCCGAGCCATAATTAGTGACTAGGGTACACATTTTTGCAATTGGACCATCGAGGCGCTCATGAGAAAGTTTAGAGTTCACCATTGGGTTTCTACTTCGTACCATCCTCAAACGAATGGCCAAGTAGAAATTTCTAATCGAGAGGTTAAGAGTATCCTAGAGAAAACTGTCAATTCAACAAGGAAAGGTTGAAGCACGTGCCTTGACGATGCTCTTTTTGCTTACAAAACTGCTTTCAAAACTTCTATTGGAACGACGCCCTTCAAGCTTGTCTGTGGCAAGGCGTGCCATTTGCCAGTAGAGGTTAAGCATAAAGCTTATTGGGTGGTTAAGCAATGCAATTTGAATCTAGCCTAAGTCGGTAAGGAGAGACTTTTGGAACTACAGGAATTGGAGGAACTACGCCTTGAAGCCTATGAGAACCCAAGACTCTACAAAGAAAAGTGAAAACTAATTCATGATAAGGGTCATTTAAGGAAGGAATTCCGGGTTGGTCAGAAAGTGTTGCTCTATAATTCACATCTATCACTCATGCCCGATAAACTTAAGTCTAAATGGCTTGGTCCTTTTGAGATTATTAACTTATTTCCCTATGGTGCAGTTGAAATCAGGAGTCTGGAGATAGGTAAGAAGTTCAAGGTGAAGGGGCACCACCTTAAGATCTTCAACGAAGGGGAAGTTAACTCAGCTTGCTCAAGCTTCCTGTTGGCTCCACCCTCTATCACTTGAGTCTGCGTCACTAGTTTTTTAGCAAAAGACGTTAAAATCTGCTCTACCTGTAGGCAACCAGAAGTTTAAATTATTTCTTTTCTTTTCTTTTCTTTTTCTTCTTTTTTTTTTGTTTCTTTCATTTTCTTTTTAATTCAAGAATGGCCGATTACATTTACTTTTCTTCTTCGGAAGAATGTCAATTTTGGCTCTTGGAGGAAGGCTTTCCCAATGATCATGCTTGTGTCCAAAATCCAGGGGAGTTTTTCTATTCCTCTTGTTCCCTTTTCTTTTTTGTCTTTAGCATAAATTAAAGCCTAGATATACATTGAGGACAATGCATAACTCTTAAGTTGGGGGTGGGCGAAGCATGCTTCGTGATATTTGATATTTTGATTCGTAATCTGAATTATTGTCTTGACTCTATTTGATGGATGCTTTAATGTTTGTTTGTACTGTTTGTCGTTTCCTTTCAATAAAAAATTGATGATGCACTCATTGGGTTGCTTGTTCTTAAAGAGGAGTAATTTTCATGATTTTGAGCTTTTTATAAAAAAAATTCATAAGATACATGCATAATGAACCTAGGTCGATTTTTTTTTTTTTTTATTTGAATCCCTTAAAAGTATTAGAAACGAATTATCCATCTTGGATTTTCGTTGTCACCTCTAAAGGACCCCTTTTGGCTTGAGAGTAACTTTTAGTGCCTAAGAGTAAAATTAGACAGTGACAAAATAGTGGCCTTATGTGCGAGAAATGACAAAAAAAAAAAAAAACCATAAAAAGGAGGCACATGCTGACGTGCTGACACAAAAGAAATTATCAAAAGTGTGCATGTGTGCAGGGATAGAGGTGAAAAGAGTTACCTTCGCCGTGTCTAGTCAGTTCCCGCAAGAAAAGAGTGATAGGTTTCCGGTGGTCGGGTGTGAAAGTTAGCCCTCTAGGTAAAACCAATGCCCTCTATATTTTGTGCCTGTGAGTTTTGGGCACTCCTGGCTAGTCTTGCTCTTTGATTAGAAATAATAGTATGTCTCGAGCTGATGACCGAGCCAGAGTGGAGGGAAGATGAGATGGGAGTAAGATAATCGTTTTTCGGTACTTTTCGATTTATGAAAAAGTTTTGATGTCTTATTGTTTCATTTATACATGGCTTTGATTGAAAAAGGCCTTTTATAACAAGTCTCAATTGAGTGATTGTTTGATTTTGTTTGATTTATTTTGCGACCCAAAAGACTGTTGAGAGTTAAGAAAGGATTCAATGAATGGAGTGAATATTTTCTTGTCAATTTTGCATGATTGCTTGTTTTACCTTGCTCAAGGACAATTGAGAGCTAAGTTGGGGGTGTTTGATAACATCAGAAATGTGCTATCTACCTCTACTTAACTCGGGGTTGTTAAGCTACTTAATATGTTTAATTTGATTATTTTGTAGGACTCGAGTGTACAAGCAGTCGAATGAAGCGTTCGGGACAAAAAGGTGTTAAGATGGCCAAGATGGGAGCCAAATTAGACAAATGAAGAAAGAAGACCAACACATTGAAGTATCCTGCCCTGTCGAGCATCGCAACGCTCTTCCAAAGCATAAGCCCAATGCTCATTCGATGCTTGAAGGCAGTAGGCTAAGGGCAGCGTTGCAATGCCACTCCGAGCATTGCAATGCTCCAAAGATGGAACAACGCCACCTTTGTAATGTAAGTGCAATACTCAACTCCAACGCTATTAGACATAATGGTAGCGTTGCAATGCTCAACCCTAGCATTGCAACGCTATGTAGTTTGACGGAACTACCACCTCCATGCATGCACAACCAAGCATCAAGGGCAGCGTTGTGACGCCTCCTTGACCCTCAGTAAAAACGCGCAGCAGCGTTGCGACACTCTTCTTAGCATTGCAACGCTGCGAAAAAACCTATAAATAATTCATTCAGAGCCAACACTCTAGATAATGAGAAGAGAGCAAAATTGAAGAATTAGTCCGGTTTTGGGAGCCCTTGTAGTTGAATTGTTGTGCAAAGTTTGTCCTAGTCCGTTTTGTTTCTTAATCAATCATTGTAATTTCAATATATGTCTTTTAGAGGCTAGGTAAATTCTCTTAGGATTGTTTGTATGTCTTAATTCTTGAAGGTTGCTAGTTAAATTTACTTAATTGTTGTGAACCCTTTGGATGGATTTGTATTAATTTTAAATGAGTTTCTATGAATTTATCTGGTAAATTAATTTATCAAAGTTCTTATTTGCAATATCGTCATAGCCTATGCAATATTGATTGATTTAGTTGCACATATTAGGATCGCATGTTTAGGGTCTAGACTTTTTCTGGTCAAACTCATGTATACCCTAGTATAATATTTCCCAATTAATCATGCTACAAGATATGGCTTTTTCGGCTTGTAGTATGTCTCAACAATTGAACCCTGTTGTATTGCAATTCAGTTTTAACTTGTATTTCACTAAGAAGGAAGAGTTAATAATTGAATTAGTACTAGTTTGATTTTTTTATCAAAATTGGCTAATCGGGCTATTATATTTTCTAATAGGTTTAGGGGTTCACAAAATTAGTAAAATTAATTAATGTCTAATGATAGAAAATAAAAAACATACAAACTAATCTCAAGATTTTTCCATCAATTTGATTCAATCCCTTTTCTGTGCTCATTCTTGTTCCTTACTGTTTCTTGTCAAGTATTTTGCAAAACCAACAGCCCCCCCCCCCCCCATCCCACGTGGAATTTCTTAAATTATCCTGGTTGATCATTAGTCTCTCTGTGGATTCGACCCCGATCTTACCATTTTATTGCGTTTGTGGTATAAGTCTTGGATCGATGATTTTCTCTCTATATTATTTCTTTGCTCAGGCCGAAGGCTGATAATGGGCTAGATATACACGTTATTACAGTGTGCAAAGATGTAAAACAATGTGAGATATGCGACGGTAAAAATATGCAAAATCGTGTCCAGAAGCATTAAAACTGAGATATTGCATCGCATGTGCCATCATAAAAGCAGCTAATGTACTTTATTTTGTGCGATAAAAATGCATTGGTGCAAAGCGAATTGCGATCTAAGGAATTTGCGACCATGCGTATTAAAATATTGCAACCAAAGCATGCAATGTCGTATCGCTTACAGTGGTTTGGTGTAATATTTGCTCAAGCAGGTGGTCGCATAAAGACGGTGCATCAAGATGAAAGCATAATAAATCAAGATGGGATGGAAAGCTGATGACGGTTGAATCCGAATTTAGTTGATAAGCCGTTAACGACACACTGTAGCAAGTACATTCAACTTTTCGGTGACCATTAATTGGAGCATCAGACAGAAGATGTAATGACCGCCCATCATTGCAATCATTTGAGAGAAGAGCTTCTTCACCTTGAGCTCTATAAATACCGAAGGCCACCATCGTTAAAAGGGTTCAAGTTCGACATAGTTCGCCATACACATAGAAGATAGAATATACAATTAGTTAGCTGTTAGTCTGTAGTTGTTCATATACTTAGAAGCGAAGGCGAACGAAGAGAAGAAGACGCCGAGAGATCACTCCTGGATAGCTCGAAAGACTGCTGGGAGGTGCTATAAACAGAGAGAGGGCTGACACTTGCGAAAGCAAGGATATTCTTCTAGACAGAGTAGAGTAAAAAGACAGTGTAAAAGCCTTGGGAAGCAAGACATTGTTACCGGGCTTCTTATCCCTACTTTCCATTATTGTTTGTATTCTGACTTTATTTATAAAATGGAATTCTCATCTCAACATTTGTTCAATCTCTTCACATTTTGCATGACTAGCTAAATTTTCGAATGGGTTGAGAAGTACTTAGCTAGCATGACCTAAGATCTTCACTTTATGTGATCATCTTGTCTTATGTATGCGTCCTTCACCCTTTAGAGATACTTGAGATAGTAGTATAAAGAAAGAACCTAGACTTGAGAGAGTCAGGTTAGAATCTAGGCTTGAGAGAGTCAGATTAGAACCGTATAAGCAAGAGATAGAAACTTATACATAAGTTCTATTTGCTATTATGCATCGCATGCACCCTAGAAAATAGGTTATGATAGTATGCGGTCACCTTGTGTATGTGTGTATCATTCATCATCGCATAGACAAGAATAGAGGCTTAGACATAAGTCCTATCAACATTATCATATACATCGCATGCGTCCTAGAAATAGGAACTATGACATTTGCATTGAGAGATGACATGTTGTTGTGTGTGTAGCATGATTGCATAACTTGAATGCAATCTTAGGAAGTGTTAACTAAATTCCTTCTCAACTCGTTCCCCGCATACTTATTGTAACTTTTGTTGTCATCAACTCTTTACTCAATTCTGCCGCATAGGATTTATAATCAAAATAATACGCCAACCAACTTATTTGTTTTTGTCACCACAAAGGAATTAAAATTTACTAATGCATAGTATCTCAGTAGTCCTTATGTTCGACCCTGAACTTACTAGGAAACCTAGTAAAATTTATACTTGGGTTTTACTAGGAAAACTTGCATGTGCAACTGTAAGGATACGAATGCAAGGTAATGTTGTGTTATGTTTTGTATCGCTTATACACGCAACTGATGGATGAATATAATACAAGCTCATGTTGCCATAAACTTGTAACGGTAAAAATTAATCTATCTTTATCTATTACGCTGATGAATGAATGAATGATGCTCTATATGCGCTCAAGTGCTTTGCAATAAAGATATTTTGCGATACTACGTTCTAAGTGTATGCGTTGATAGTGTATGCTCGTAGTATGCGATGAAGTAGTGCGTGTCACAAGTTTCCTTGCGCTGAAACCAAGTATAATTCCAATGCAAGTTTCTCAGAATGATCCGAGGTCGAACATGAGGATTGTTGTCGTTAAATGCGATATTAATGTGATACATGCGACCAGTTATAATAATGAATAAAGAATTTTGGTTTGTGCAGAAATATAAATTGCGCTGAAAGTAAAAATGTGTTGATAAAGTAAATTCCTAAACTGCTATGATACAGGGGTCGAGGACTGGCTGTGAAGTCGTACAAAAGAATCTATGGATGCGATGGCAAGTCTTATGAATGCGGCAGAGAGAGAATGAGTAAAGAGTAAAAACATCGCAAGTTCATCAATCGCGTTAAGGACACAACTAAGCGTACACCTTTTAGTGATCGACCGCGTTCCCATACATTTATGGTGAAATAGAGATGAACGTGATGAATGCAAGGTTGGAAATACTTCTCGCTTTAGTTAACGCATTCTTCCAACCTTCTCTCTATAGGCAGAATAACATCTTCACTTCTACTCTCACAGATGCAGATCTCGTCGAGCATGCTTTAGCTAAACTTAATTGATTCCTTAATACACATTAACTCATTCGCTTAATTCTCCCTTTTTACCCAGGGGATTAAGAACACATCATGGAGAAAATGGATGATAAATGTGTGGAAAGAGACAGAGAGATGTAATGATGACGATGATAACATTTAATTCTAAAATTAAGCGTTTGATACATGATTGTGAATGAGGGATTAAACAAGATGAACACAGAAGATGAAGTAATGAATAGAAACAAATACGGAAAGAGTGTCGACGTCTTGACACGGATCCCGATCGAAGACTTGTGCTTTCCGGCGTATGGATGTAGTGGAGAGGAAAGCTTCCCTCTCAGGCTTGCTTTCCCGGTAGAATTGACCTTTTTCACAGAGCTTCAGCTTCGAGAATCGGAAGAATTCCTTGCTCGGAGACTCACTTTTCAGCCTTGTCTCGTAGTTCTCCCGGATTTACTCTGTAAAGTCTCTTCAAACCAGCCTCCCTCTCCTCGTATGTTCAAGGAAGCTATTTATATACAAGACCTTGGCTTTTTGCATTTGTGGTCCCACTATATAATTATGATCATTCTTGCCATGGCGTAATGGAAAATTACTCTCTACTCCACGATCAATCTATCAGAATTGCACAACAGAAAGCTGTACACTTGTCAGAATCGTCCGTGAATGTGTTGCTCTTCACATCTTCGATCGATCGCTGCATGCAGTGTTATTTTTTATTACCGCATGTGGTTAAAATGTGTTGATCGCTAAAGCTCATGATCGATTGTCGCATGCGCCGTCATTGCGTTGATCATTTCTTCGTTCTTGATCAATTGGCGCATGCGATGTAGATGTGTTTGTACATTTTGTTTTCGAGCCATTAACGCATGCGGTGACCTATTTCCTGCAAAACAAAGACTGAAACATTCTATTTCGCCATCGCAATGGGGTTAGTGGATGCGTTTACGAAATTTCATAATTTTCGTATTTCTCAGCCAATTCTTATATTATGACGCAACTTTCCTCTCTTTTTGCTGCAACATCTAAATAAAACAGCACAAATAACTTGTATTTCTACAAGTTATCAGCAACGCATAAACCATCATCGCAATTATACACCATTATTTCATCACATTCACAACGTGTTAAAGGCGTATACGACGACGCCTTTCTAGAGTTCGAACAATCATATATAATTACTAATTCCTTTAATTCGAATTTGAACGTTTCATATTCACTCATTACTCTATTATAAGGTTTAATCTATCTGTGAACTAGTAGGGGACCTAATGGACCTACAAATCATGGGCTCCAATGATCTGAGATTAATTGGTTAAACTCTTTAAACCTAATTAATCAACATTCGTTAACTACCAGGTCACTTGACTAAAGCCCAGTAGCTGCACTCCCCTCACTATAGATATTTTTGTCCAACCATAATCGATAAGTTAACCCTTCACAGGTCATTCGTAATAACGACTGGATGAAAATTTGTTTTATCCTCAAGATTATATCTTGTCCCTTAAGTCTCACTGACCCTTTAATGAATAATTGGTCTGTGATCCAATCACCAAACTGAGTCCCTCTCGGGGCAATGAGAGGGTGGGGCCCCTTGTTCATGTCCCGAAGTCAGTACTTAAGGGAACAACCTCTCTACTATCCCTAAAAGCGGGTAGGAGCAAATTTCATCTTGCACCTTATGTCCCCAACTATCTATCCGATCTTACCCTTAAAATGGGAGGCTTATTGAGCTGGTGCTGTTGAGCCAACCCTCACTCATGAAAATCTAAGGATAATCCCGAATAAACAATGTTATAAAGTAAGAGTGACTTATTTCTTGGTCCGATCTTATACAAACTCTTTACATAGGACACCTCAACTCGCATGTCTCCACATGAACGATTCAGGATCACATCGTTTGTACTAAATACAAAGTGGGTCGCATCCAATAATGTTTCCAAAATAAGGTACCCAGCTTTATCCATATGCATATAGATTATTTTGGCTATCTACTCAAACTTGATCCACTCTAATGTCTCCACATAAAGTCCAAGTACTCATGTAATAGCCATAGATCTTAGTTTATTGGATTTAGTGCAATTTACATCTTCAATAACAGTTTTATTGAATAAACTTTAATAACTTTTTATTGCAAATAGAATATGTTTAATCTTGCAAACTGCGAGTTTTAGGACATACAACTCAACACCAAGCACGTATGCAAATAGCTTAGAGTACAGAAAAGTTACACCAATGTTAGGCATAAAGACTGGGAGTTTGAAACTAGTGACAAGGTGTTCTTGAAAGTAGCAAAGGGAAAGCTAAGTCCACGATTTATTGGGCCATTTGAGGTCTTGGAGCGAGTTGTCCCTATAGCTTATCGATTGGTGTTTCCACCATCTTTAACTTCAGTTCACAATATTTTTCATGTTTTGTTGTTGAAGTATGTGACAGATTCATCTCATGTGGTGGACTTTGAACCATTACAGTTGAATGAGAACTTAAGTTATGAGTAGAAGTCTGTTCAAATTCTCGCCATGGAGGTGAAGACTTTACGCAACAGGGAGATAACTCTAGTGAAAGTTTTGTGGTAGGATCACAAGTTGAAGGAGGCGATATAGGAGCAAAAGGATGAGATGAGAGCCCAGTACCTAGACCTTTTTCAGAAATAAACTTTTGAGGACGAAAATTTCTTGAGAAGGGAGGAATGTGACATCCCAAAATTTTGAGGTAATTTAAATTTATTTATTTTCAAAATATTTGGGAGTTATTTTGGGTTTCGATGTTAAATTGAATTATTGTGCCGGGATAATTCAGATTTAAAAATTTGTTTCAATGAAGAAGTTGGAATTTAAATTTAAGTTGCGGAGGATTTGGTTTTGTTTCAAATTTTAATTTAATTTGAGAAATTGAACTAAAATTGGGAGATTTAGAAATTGTTTTAATTTGGAGAAGATAAATAAATTAAATCAAAATTATAGGATAATTGATTTAATTGATTTATTAATTTTTTAAGGTTTAGTTCAGGAGAAGGAAAAAGGGAAAGGGATTTAAGGTTGTTATATACATATATGGGTTATAAGTGTTTAAAAAAAAGAGAAAAAAAATAAAGTAATTCCCTTTCTTCTTCGTGGAACATGCAACCCCCCTCATTTTCTCCTATTGCACAACCCTAGCCGCTGACCGTTCCAGTTATCTGATCTCTCTCACCTATTCGCGATTTGCCAGAGCCGTTGGGATCATTAGTTTGCGCTAACCCTCTCTTCAAGTCGCGCCAAATCTGAAGACTCCAGCTGCCGCAAATCTAATCTCGTCTCTCCTCTGTTCGCCGAGCCAATCGCGCTCTCTCTCTCTTAGTGGTCTCTACCCTAGCGCCGCCGCTTCAAGTTCCAATCAACCAAGTTCAGCCGCGCCATCGCTGCTCTCAACTTCTTGATGTTGTTCGTCTGTCACCCTCTTCCGCTCCAACGCAAGCCATGCCTTTTTCAATGTTCGGTGTAAAGTAGGTATCGTTAGTTCTACCTAAACCGAAACAAACAATCTTTATAAAGCTCGAACAACAACCTAACTAGTTAAAGTGGAAGTAAGAGGTCGATCCTCAGGAAGGTTTTAATTCTAATCCTTTCTTAACTAACCTTGACTATTAAATCAATAAAACGAGGATTTGATAAAATTAGAAAAATACTAAAAATCAAAAGATAAAAGATGAATGTAAACAAGTGAGAAATGATCTTGCTTCTAGTTCAAGTTAGACGTTTAATGCAATTCCTATCATCGAATTCTAAAAGTTAATTGACAATCGGATTATGCACGTAACTACTCACTCCATTCGATCAAGCTAGCCTCTACAAAGGCCGACAACTAGCAATAATCTAGTTGAGAGAGCATCCTAATTATTGATTAAGGTTGGATAGGAAAAATCCTAATCAACCCACATGCTTCTATTGAAGGAAATCAAACACGAGGATTTCCATGAGCAGCAGAATAGATCATTCTAAATTACAATCATGAATGAACATTACAAATTATAGTTGTAAACATAAACAAACGATTATGCAATCCATACAGAAATTACAACATGATAACTACAAATGAACAGGGAAAATGCTATAAACATTTGTAGACTCGTTCCACGCTCCTTGCTCACGAATGCTCGAACACAGCAACCTTGAACACTCGAACAACACGACTGCTCCGCAACACGAACACCGCATACTCGTCCTCTGCGATCACCTCAGTCACGAACTCCCCAGCAACATGAACAGCCTCCACAAAACCTCAACGATGTCAAGTTGAATATGACACCACCAAGAAGGTTACCTTGGTATTCTCGGTGTGAGAATCCAGAGAGTGGGCTCTTATGGACTTGGTTTGAGGCAGAAGAAGGAGGAATGAACAATCGTGTACACGATTGGACGAGTGGGAGATGGTCGAAACCTATCGTATAAGTCGATGCCTAATCGTTTAGCAAAAGCTAAGTGATCATCTAGCAAAAGCTAAGTGATCGTTTAGCTCATCACTTAGTACCGTGTATGTCGCCTAACACTACACGATCATTTACTAAAACAAGTTATCGCTTAGTAAATTAGTATTTACTTGACAAGCTTCCGTGAGATTTTTTTTTTTTTTTTTTTTTTGAAGAGAGAAATCTCAAAACAAATTTTTACAAAACTTACTAAAAATTAGGAAATAGTTTCCCTTTTATCTCACGGTTACCATGAACCACCAATAACCTCCTACTCAATTGTTATTAGAAAAAAAGATTTAGTTATCCAATAATTAATATTATTATAAATATAAATGATAACTAACTTATCATACTATATTATAACCTATACTTCAATATTTCATCTCATGAAACATATAACCATAGTTCTTTTTTCTATTCCATGGTACTTAATGTAAATCTCATTTACATCAATCCTCCACTAGATGTATCTCATCATCATATCGATTATATCATATATAATTAAATAACCTCTTGTCAATTTGAACATTTCAAATCAACATCAAGAATTGATTCTCAACTAAATCTATTGAGCTACCAAGGGACCTTATGAACCTGTAGCTAGAAGCTCCAACCCTACGTGAATAATTGACGGATCCACCATCCGTTAACTGCCAGGCACTCCATTAAAGACTGGCAGCTAAACTCTCATTATCACAGATATATTATGTGCCATTTAACCCAATCAGAAGTGTGACAACTTTCATAGATCACTCATAAGTACAGCTGGGCCAATAACCATTATGCCCCTGTAGTTACATCTAAGTCCTTAAGTACCACTTATCCCTCTAATGAACATAAGTCATAGTCCTACTATAATTGAGTCCTCTCTTACAAAGAGAAGTAGTGACCACTATGTTCAAGCCCCAGAATTAGCCCTTAAGGGAGCAATCCTCTCTACTTATCCTACTTTGGGAAAGGAGTGAATTCATCTTGTGGATTGAGTTCCCAGCTCCCAGATCAGACAAGTCCCAAAAGGCAAGCATGTTGAGTTTGGCAATCTGGTCACTTTCATCCATACTAATCAAAGGACGACCCTCAAAAGGCAGGAGTTCTAAAAAACATTCAAGATTGAGGTTGTGTCACCTATAGTTGTTTAGGTGAGATGTAAGTCTCTAATATCAACGGTGTTATATACAGAGTCTAGTCATCTCATGGTCCAGGTCTTATACAAATCTTTGTATAGGACATCTCCGCTCGCACGTCTCCACATGAATGGTCAGATCTACCATCTATATAGTAGTTTACAACATTTGCAGACCTCTACAAAGTGGCGTATCCGAAGTGGTCACCAGGATCAGGATATCCCACCTTAATCCTTATACTCAGAACCTATTTAGGTTATCACTTAAGGCATGATCACTTGTATATCAAACATATACATGCTTAAGTTCACATTAAGATAACCATGGAGCTTTGTTTATTGGATATGAGTAAATGCCAGAATTAATAACACTTATTTTATTCATCAAACAAATGTTTATCTTTACAAAACAACGAGACTCCAGGAGAATTAGGACACTAATCCTAATATATCTCCCACTTGTTCTAATGACTCGAGAGACTAATGTACGAATACAATAATACAATAAACTAAGAGCATAGCCCAGTATATCTCCACTTGTCCTAAACAAGATACCGCATGTCCCATAGACCCAGACTCTCCATGGTGACTCTTGAACACTTTAGCCTTGAGGCCTTTGTAAAGGTATTAGCAACGTTGTGCTTCGATGCAATCTTCAGGACTATCACATCACTTCGAAGATACTTGAGAAATCATTCTTGACCACCATCCAGTGATCAAATTCTGGATTGGACTGATACCGACTGACAATCCCTACTGCAAAGCAAAAGTCGGGTCTGGTACACAACATTGCATACATTAGTTCCTATAGCAGAAGCATAGGGGATCTGTGTCATCTCCTTAATCTTTGAGGTGTCTTAGGAAATTGGATCCTTAGACAAAATGATTCCATGCCAGAAGGGTAACAACCCCTCTTGGAATCCTGCATCCTGTACCTAATCAACATTTGATCAATGTACGACGCCTGAGACAGGGCTAACGTTTGTTCTTACGATCCCGAATGATCTGGATCCCTAGAACATACTGTGTCTCACCCAAATCTTTCATTTGGAACTGAGAAGCTAGCCATTTCTTAATGTCATTCAGATACCCTACATCATTCCCAATGAGTAGGATATCATCCACATACAGTTCTAGGAAAGCCACTGAGTTGTTGATGATCTTCTTGTATACACAAGGTTCATCAACATTCTGATCAAAGCCAAATGACTTAACAGTAGTGTCAAATCTGATGTTCCAAGATCTAGATGCTTGTTTCAGCCCATAAATGGACCTATTAAGCTTGCAAACCCTTTACTCTTGATCTGGATCTATAAACCCCTTTGCTTGAGTCATATAGATGGTCTCCTCAAGATTACCATTAAGAAAGACAGTCTTGACGTCCGTTTTCCATATTTCATAATCATAAAATGTGGCTATGGACATGAGAATCTGGATAGACTTGAGCATGACAATAGGTGAGAAAGTTTCCTTATAGTCAACTCCCTCAACTGGTGTATAACCCTTTGCCACGAGTCTAGCCTTAAAGGTTTGCACCTTTCCATCTACACCTCTATCACACCCCTTCCCAAGCCTTAAACCCCAAGACCAGGAAGGGAGCATGAGGGTAATTAATAGAATCCTAAGACAATACTCATGTTCAATATTTTCCCCCCATATTTATTACAAATTTTAATAAGTTTACAATATTCCCCCTATCCCTCTATACACATAAGTAGATTTTCTTTCTATTCTTTGTTACATGGTCTGAGTTGTGCCTTGAGAGTTTACCCAATCCTGAGATGGTGGTGGGGGGTGATGGACTCTTCCTCGAATGCTCCGCTTTGCTACCTGGGGAGGATATAAGAAAACCTTTTGAAGAGTGTGAGCTACTAAGCCCAGTGAGTGGTTCTTTTAAGACAGAAATCAGTTTGCAAATCATCATTTTTGGGAAATCAATCTCATGATAATACTCACAGTATAACTTATGCATGGTCATAGATATAGTCATGCAATCAATAACCTTTATTCCCATGCTACACGTGGCAGGCATATAACATCATCATCAATCATCACAATCACCTATGGAAACCTCCTATGACCCATTTCCCGCCAGTGTGTACACCGACTATTTCTTTATCCCGCTAGTCATGCTTAGGTACTTGACTATATTTCTCGCCGGTTGTCACCGACTATTATTTCCTGTCGACCGAAGCCGACTATTATTTCCTGCCGACCGAGGCCGACTATATTTTCCCGCCAAGCACCTTTTGTTAAGCATGCTAACTATATCCTAGGTATAATTCCAGTTTCCATAGTCATTACACAAATAATATCATGTAGATCATCATATCATCAAAAGCATATATTTTGCATTTACATATGCATATATTCATATATCAAAGCATAAAGCTAAGTAAATACTCATATAAAAGCTATAAATATTCACAATATGCATCTATTATCAAAGCTATATAAACACTCACAATATGCTTTAATTATCAAAGCTGTATAACACTCATAGTCTGTAAGTTCTCCTATCGTAATTTACTTATAAATGTCTCCCTATCATTTTCATTGTTTCAAGGAAAAATTCCCAATTAATATCATTTCATAAATATATTTGAAAACACTTTTTAAAGAAACTACCGGCTTACCCTACTCCAACACAGATCGAATGTGAAGCTGTGCAGCAGTATGCCTGGCCTTAACACCATCTTTGAACTCCAATACCAACGGCAGCTTAACCACTAAACACTAATGTCTCTATTTAAGGACTTTTATACTGGGATTGTTGGAATAAGTTTAATCTTCACCCGAGGCCTCCTATTTATAGTCGTCCCTAGCTTCTTTCCACGCGACAACTCACTATACAAATGGACCTTCCTTAGGCTGCCACACTAACTCTGGCTTAGCCGAGCTTTGAGTTGTCTAATCTGGCGGGTTTGCCAACCAAAATTATCTTAATTTGCATGTAATCTCAACCGTACATCAGCTACTTAAGTTGATAAAAATCTTCCTGCATGTAATTCTCTTTTGCCACTTCATCTGCTTAATTTCTAATTTATTTATCCAAATTACTGATGAACACATCCAGCTCTTCTCCCATGCGTCCATCTGTCCCAATCTCGCTGATTTTGCTCTCGTTGATCTCGCTCTCTCCCACTTTCTCGCTCAAACTGCTCTCTCCAATCTCGCTTGGCATCACGCGTAGGACAGTTATTTGGTCCAACGCTTCCATCACCATATGCCCTTCGCAACACGTAGACAATACTTAAACCATTGCGTTATTCCATACTTAATTCATTTATATTGGTTTTCCCGCGTCTAAATTCCTCATAATTTTATTATATTTCTTGTTTTTATATCCTATTTCCTCATGCCCTCCAAATTAGGGGTCAAGGTATTACAACCTCTCTTTCGCTTATAAATCCACTTACACCCAATAGATCTTACCCTATCAGGTGGATCAACAAGCTCCCAGACGTTATTGAAGTACATAGACTCCATTTCCTGGTTCATGGCCTTAACCCATTCATCTTTGTCGATATCCTCCATTGCTTTCTTAAAAGACAACGGATCCTCGACCCCGTCATTTGTAATGACGTTTTGGGCTTCAGTCAAACCCATAAAGTGATCTGGTGGGTTCATAACCCTCCCACTACATCGAGACAGTCTCAACTCTTGAGCTGGTTGACTAGACGTTCCGACCTCAACAACTCTTGTTGATCTGTCGGCCTATTCAACAACTCTTGTTGAACCTTCAGCAGTCTCAATCTCACTAAAGATCTCACGCCAAACGAGCTTACTTCGTGGCTTATTATCCCTCATGTGGTCTTCTTCTAAGAAGATAGAATTTGTAGAAACAAACACTTTGTTCTCACTTGGATCATAGAAGTATCCACCTCTCGTTTCCTTGGGGTAGCCCACAAAGAGGCAAACCCTTGAATGCGGTTCCAACTTCTTTGGGTTAGTCGCTAGCACATGTGTCAGACAGCTCCAAATCCTAAAATGGCATAAACTACCTTTACGGCCTCTCCATAACTCAAAAAGTGTTTCAAAAACACTTTTTGAGGGAATGTTGTTCAGGATATAACATACAGTCTCCACTACAAAACCCCAAAACGAGTCTGGAAGAGGAGCATAACTCATCATAGAATGAACCATGTCCAACAAGGTTCTGTTTCTCCTTTCAGATACACCATTTTGCTGAGGTCTACCAGGGGCCGCGAGTTGGGATGCAATCCCATGTTCTATCATATCTGGAATTGGAGGTCGATATACTCTCCACCACGATCAGATCATAGTGTTTTTATCGTCTTACCTATCAAGTTTTCAACTTTAGCTTTATACTCCTTGAACTTGTCAAGAGCTTCAGACTTACATTGCATTAGGTAGAGATACCCAAACCTTGAATAATCATCTAAGAAAGAGATGAAATATTCATACCCACCTCGAGCTCTTACACTCATCAGACCACAGAGGTCTGAATGTAAAAGCTCCAAGGCTTCCTTGGCTTTATAACCTTTTCCAGTAAAAGGTCATTTGGTCATCTTGCCTTTGAGGCATGATTCACATACCGGCAAGGAGTTTTCTTCTAAACTCTCTAGAAGTCCACTTTTCACCAACTTCTCAATCCTATTGAGGTTGATGTGACATAACCTTAGATGCCAAAGATGGGCGCTTTCCTTAGGAGAAACCTTTGGTCTTTTGGCTGTTATTGTCGTACTGAACATTTCAGTGTTAAACAACGCTTTTAAGACTAATGGTCTTAGTACATATAAGTTATTCTCCATTGAACCATAACCAACCTTCATTCCATTCTTGAAAATAAATACTTTATTCTCAGAAAAGGAGACGGTATCGCCTTGTTCAATGAGACAAGAAACCGAGAATAAGTTCCTCTTAATATAAGAAATTACAAAAACATTATCCAGTAATAGATAATGTTTCTTGTCAACAAATAACTCCAGGCTGCCTACAACAACAGCTGAAACAACCTCACTAGTACCGACTCGAAGAGTCATCTCTTCTTGTGGCAACGTTTGCTAGGAACTGAATCCTTGGTAAGAGGAACTGACATGATTGGTAGCACCCGAGTCTAGAATCCATAAACTTGTAAGCACATAATGTGTGTAATGTAATGCGATGATATGCGATACTACTTCTAGATGTATAGGTTATTAATGAAATGCTTGTAGTATGCTATGCGTTGTCACAAGTTTCCTTGCGTTGAAACCAAGTATAATTCCACTGCAAGTTTCTCAGAATGATCCAAGGTCGAACACAGGGATTGCGTAGTTAATGCGTTACGTTCGTGATATATGCGACTGGGGGTTTTTCAATTAATAAAAGATTGGTTTGTATAGGTATTTAAAATTGTGGTAAAGTAAAATATGCGGTAAAGTAAAGTTGCGATAATACAATAAAATGCGGTAAAAGTAAACCTAAGCTAATATGATACAAGATACAGGATACAGATACATGATATTGAGATTGAGATTGACTGTGAAGATTATACAAAGGGTCGTGTTATGCGGTGGCAAGTCTTTATGTATGAAACAGAGATAGGAAGGGTAATTAATATAAACATCGCAAGTTCATTAATTGCGTTAAAGATTTAACTACGGTTCCGCTTTCCCTTGGCGTACACCTCTCGATGATCGGCCGTGTTCCCACATCTCTGTGGTGAAACAGGGATGAACTTAATGAACGCAAGGTTACTTTCATCTCTGGAAGTACTTCTCGCTTTAGTTAACACATTCTTCTAACCTTCTCTCGACAGGCAGAATGGCATCTTCACTTCTACTCTCACAGGTGAAGATGTCGTCTAGCATGCTTTAGCTAAACATATTTATTTCTTTAGCACAGATTAATTTACTTGTTTAATTCATTCTAACTACCAAGGGATTAAGAAAACGTCATGGAGAAAGCGATTAATGGAGGAACGGAAATAGACAGAAAGATGGAAATGAAAATGATCATGACATTCAATACTAATATTTAGCATCTGATACATGGTGTGAATGATAGAGATTAAAAAGATGAATACAATTAATGATAAAGAGATAGAAACAAATACAGAAAAGTGCCAACGTCTTGACATAGATATAGACGGTGGATTTGTTTGCCGGCGAATGGAATGAATGGAAGGAAGAGCTTCCCTCTCAGGCTTGCTCGTTCGGTAGAAGTGACCTTGATATAGAGATTCACAGCGGGAATAGAAAGGATTTTCCCTGAGACTCACCTCTCGGCCTTGTCTCTTAAATCTTCCCAGATCTTCTTCGATCAACACTCAAACCAGTCTCTCTCTCAATATACAAATATCAAAATATGCCCGTATCAAGTATATTTTCTCATAGAATTTCATAGGCTATTTATAAACTCAGCTTTGACTCTCTACAGTGTGGACCCCACTTTATTGTTATGGCAGCTCTGGAAATGGTGGAGTGAATATTCCTTCTGTTACGCGATCAGTCCCGTTAGAAATGCACAACGGTCAGCTGTACATATGTCAGGATCCTCCGCAATTGCGTTGCTTCTTTGCATCTTCGATCGTTTGCCCACATGCGGTGTTGTTTTTTATTACCGCATGCTATTAAATTTGCGTTGATCGCTTAGTTCTTGATCGATTGTCGCATGCGCCGTCATTGCGTTGATCGTCTAATCATTTCTGAATGATGGGCACAATGCGACATAGATGCGTTGTTCTTTTTATCTTGAGCCATGAACGCATGTGGTGACTTGATTTCCTGCAAAACAGGCTTGAAATATTCTCTTCTACCATCGCAATGGTGTCAGTGGGTGTATTGATGACAATTTATAATTCTTGCAGTTCTTAGCTAATTTCTCTATAATTGATGCAACTTCTTTCTTTTGGCCGCAATATCTAAATAAAGAATTATAAATAATTTGTATTTCTACAAGTTATCAGGTAGCACCCGAATCTAGAATCCAAGTAGAATCATCATTCTCTACCAAACACGTCTCCAAGACCAATAAATCATATTTACTGTCTTTTCTCCTCTTTTGGAGAGTAATGGGATTGAGGTCGTTTGCCACGAAATTCGTTTCATACGATTCTTTCCACTGTAAGTAGTTGGTCATTTTAAAAGCTTTAAACAAAAATACTAACAAGTTGCTAAAAAGAAAAACACATTGACCTACATTAGGTTTTAGGCAAATACCTGTTGTAAAACAAAACAACATCCAATAAGGTTTTAGCAAAACTAATATGAACCCCGTGTGACATCTAGTTTCACAATGATGCTTCAAAGGTTTAGGACAAAAGCCACCAAAGGGAGGTCAGTTATCCCTCTTCTAAATTGAGAAGTTCTCAACCAGTCATTAATACCAGAACAACTCTTGCTCCTATAACGACTAGCCATCATTGATTTGGCCAAGAGATCATTAACTTACTTAACAATCTTCCGTAAGTGTGACCCGCCATTTTAGGCCCTAGAGGTCCGCCCTAAAAAGCCAATCCGAAGGGGGAAAAATCCGACTAGGGCAAAATCTAAAGCGACCCTATCCATTTCTAGAGTTTACCTTGATCTTGACCAAATGCACAAAACCCATCCAAAGGGGGATGCTCAAAGGTGACACGAGGGAGTACAGAATGATCTCACGGTGTGAACCAATGATAGAGACCATAGGACGTGTTGACACACACCCTTCACCCACTTATTATAAACACTCTGTCCGTTCACCTTGATATTGACTCATGCAAACACGATCCGAAGGGAGATGCTCCCAGGGCACCACGAGGCCAAGCATGAATCTCATGATGTGAACATACAGGGAGAAACGTGAGTGGAATCATAGACATATCAGATACATCTCTTCCTCCCACTGAGCATTTTATAACCTAAGGTTTTAGAAAAACACAGCTAAGGATTTTAACTAAGTGACTTTTAGGTTTGCCTAAGAGTAACTTTTACCTTGGATAGTTAAACAACTTTTGATGATCATCCATTAAACTCTTTAATGGAGTCTTGGACCAAATTGTCGCATGCTTGTTGAAAATCTATCTAATTCACTTTTCCAGGTAGGTTCCCAGGTATGGGTATTACGTTTCCGTCAACTTAAGAACCCCAGCCTAGCCAGAACCCGCCTTAGACAAAAGGTCCCTTATAGATAGATTTAAAACAAATTTAATCTTTTATTCCAACCAATTTAATCCTATTAAACCAATTGTAAAAGATTAATCTAGGTATCTAAACTCTTTAGAACCACTTGAACTTAGGTCTATCTCAATCCAATTTTAAAACCCTTTTAAAAAAACTTGAGTTCACCCTAAGTCTGCATGCAACTCTGAATTATTGATTTTAGGTCTAATTTCCTTTATAACACAAGGAAACTAACCACAATGTGAAGCTAACACATGCAAGGCATTCATAACGATTATAAATAGCCTAGGTGACATACTCAATGCATTGTCCATTCATTGCTACCTCTTTTATATAACATTTATACAAAACAACAATGAAAACAAGCAAAACATGCTTCCATTCACCCTTAGACTATAACACCTACTTCTATTGGGTTTGATAACGGCCATATAAAATAGAAAACATGTGCATTAGGTTCTAGGATTCAATTGCGTTGATTAATTGTTAAGATAACTTACTCAATTAACCAAAATTTCTCCAAATCTAGTAATTAGTGCATCCTAGGATAGTCATCAAACACACTATTACTATTGCCTCTTGTAGATCTTAGCTAGACATTCCATTGAACACATTGATAGCAACATATTCAACAATGATTGTGACAAAACCAAGCATCTAGGCTATATATGTTCAAGAAAAAGATCATTCATCATGCTTCAAGAATTAAGTATAGATTCAAGAAAGCACAAATCAGATTGTAATTAATAAAGAAAGTAGAAAACTCAAAAGAATTGCACGAACCCTTGAAATAAAAACAAGATTCAGTCAAACTTCACAAATTCATTAACAAATTGTATGAAGAATTACAAGAGTTTTGGTTAAATTTCAACAAAAATATAAAATCTAACCTAAATTGGAACAAGAATTACCAAAGAAGTGAAAGAACTCGGAGAGAGATCCCCACCTCCATGGAGTTTCTTCCTCTCCTTTGCAAAAATGAAAGAAAAGCATTTTATAGTTCGCAGGGTAGCGTCACGATGTTGGGGTACCATTGCAACGCTAAATCGATGAAAATCCAAGAAGCGTTGAGCTTGCATTGCAACGCTACCCCTCAACACTTGTCAACGCAAGGAGCACGTGGATGATTTGCGTCAAAGTCTGAAGCATTGCAACGTTATGGAGAGCATTGCAATGTTGCCCTATTTTGTAGCAGAATGAATCATTTTGTCTTCAAGCATTGCGCAACACCTCTCCTAGGGTCCTGACACTGCTACTCGAAGGTGAATACTCGACTCTCAATGGCATTTTGGTAATTTACTTGATTATCTTCAATTTGTTGAATGTCTTGGTTGTTTTGGATCCCTTTTGGTCCAATCTTCTCTTAATGATTCATAAATTCCTCGAGGACTATTTTACCTATAAAATTAGCAATTAAAGCAAGTAGTCAACAAGAGTTTGGGGGAATTAACATAGAAAATATACATCCTTTAAAAACCTAACAACAGAACGTCAATCTCAAGCGTTGTCTTACCGTAGATCTAGGGTTGTCAGTCGTATTTTGGTCGTGGTGAGGTCTTTCGCCGATCTCTGTCAAGTGTTGCTACCTGATCTCGTCAAAATCTGGAAGTTTTTGTTAAGATTATGATTTTTGGAAGGTCTTTTGAAGTATTATTGTTTCCCCTCTAATTTCTTCTCCAATTTATTGTTACCCATAAATTTTGGTTTTAGGTTGGAAGATTTTGGGCATTGTGAATCACTGTCCAGCAAGAATTGTGAGCAATTGGTGAGTTTAGTTTGGGCTATTATTAATTTTTGAATGCCCATTTGGTTTGACGTGAATTTAATTATTTGTTGGGTTTTAGATTTGGTTTAAGACCCCTCAATTTGGCTTGTGTCTACATTGAACTTCGTGTTCGAAGCTCGAGGGTAGTTCCAGTTTAAGCAAACACTTCAGGTAAGTGTTTTGGATGTAATGGATGTGAATTCGTGACTTGGGTTATACTCTTAGGATTGGAATTAAATTATGGTTTTTACTAGAGCTCTTAATTCAGGATTCGTTTTAGGCAAGGAAGAGCATAAATTTGTTTGATCGAGCTTGAATTTTGAGATAAGTAATCTTACTATTGGAACCGCTTTTGTGTTGAACAATAAAATTAAAGGATAATTTGATGAACCTAAGTCCGTATGAAATGTAATGCCTAATTAGAGAGGTTATATGAGCACGTGACTGTTAAGTTCCGAGTATGCTATGAGTTTGAGCATGATCTTTTTTTATAAGATATTTTACAAGAATGTATGAGCATTTTTGGGATCTTATTTGATATGCATTAAGATGAATGGGCTTTATGTTATGAGTTATATGTGAGACTCTATTTTATGTGAAGGAAATCGAATCCGAGATTTCCATGAGCAGCGAAAAAAAGATCATTCCAAATTACAATCATGTATGAATATTACAAATTACTGTCGTAAACAAAACATACAGTTATGCAATCTATATAGAAATTACAGCATGATACAACAAGAAACAAGGAGAAAAACTATGAACATTTTTCGACTCATCTCCTCACTCCTTGCTCACGACCGTCAGAACACAACAACCTCGAACGCTCGAACAACATGACCGCAACACTGCACGAACACTTGGCACTCGAACTCAGCGATCGCCTTAGTCACAAACTTCCTAGTAACATGAACGGCCTCCACAAAACATTGATGGTGTCGAGTTGAGTATGACACCACCAAGAAGGCTATCTTGGTATTCTTGTATGAGAATCCAGAGGGTGGGCTCTGTTTGGACTTGGTTTGAGGCAGACGATAGAGGAATGAACAATCGTGTACACGATTGGGCAAGTGGGAGATGGCGGAGACCTATTGTATAGGTTAATGCCCAATCATTTAGCAAAAGCTAAGTGATCATCTAGCAAAAGCTAAGCGATCATTTAGCTCATCGCTTAGTACCGTGTCTGTTGCTTACAAAACACTACACGATCATTTACTAAAACAAGTTGTCGCTTAGTAAATCTGTATTTACTTGACAAGCTCCCATGAGATATTTTTCCGAGAGAAATCTCAAAATTACTTTTGCAAACAACTTACTAAAATTAGGAAAATAATTTTTCTTTTATCTCACGGTTACCATGAACCACCAATAACCTCCCACTCAATTGGTTATTAGAGAAAAAGATTTAATTATCCATATTAATATTATAAATATAAATGATAGCCAACTTACCATAATATATTTATAACCTATAGTTTTAATATTTCATCTCATGAAACATATAAACCATAGTTCTTTTTCTAGTCTATGGTACTTAATGTAAATCTCATTTACATTAATCCTCCACTAGATGTATCTCATACATCATATTGATCATATCATATATAATCAAAATACCTCTTGTCAATTTGAACATTTCAAATCAACACCAAGAACTGATCCTTAACTGAATCCATTGAGCTACCAAGGGGACCTTATGAACCTGTAGCTCGAAGCTTCAATGGTACGTGAATAACTGTCTAAACTCTTTAGTCACGGGATCCACCATCCATTAACTGTCAGACACTCCACTAAAGACTAACAGTTGAACTCTCCTTACCACAGATATATATGTGTCCATCTTAACCAATCAAATGTGCGACAACCCTTCATAGATCACTCGTAAGTACATCTCGGCCAATAACTGTTATGCCCTTGTAGTTACATCTAACTTCTTAAGTACCACTGATCCCTCTAATAAACATAAGTTATAGTCCTACTATGATCGAGTCCTCTCTTCCAAAGAGAAGCTGTGACCACTATGTTCAAGTCCCAGAATCAGCCCTTAAGGGAACAATCTCTCTACTTATCCCTACTTCAAGAAAATAGTGAATTCCATCTTGTGGATTGAGTTCCCAGCTCCCAGATCAGACAAGTCCCCAAAAAGGTAGGCATGTTGAGTTGGCAATTTGGCCACTCTCACCCATACTAATCAAAGAACCGCCCTCAAAGGAAGGAGTTCCCAAAACACTCAGGATTGATGTCGTGTCACCTATGGTCATTTAGGTGAGATGTAAGTCTCTAATATCAACGACATTATATACAGAGTCTAGTCATCTCATGGTCCAAGTCTTATACAAACTCTTTGTATAGGACACCCCCGCTCGCACGTCTCTACATGAATGGTCAGGATCTACCATCTGTAGTAGTTTACAATAGTTGCAAACCTCTACAAAGCGGGTCGTATCCGTAGTGTCACCAGGATCAGGTATCCCACCTTAATCCTTATACTACAAATCTATTTAGGTTATCACTTAAGGCATGATCTACATGTATATCACATATACATACTTAAGTTCACATAAGATAACCATGGAGCTTTGTTTATTGGATATGAGTAAATGTCAGAATTAAATAACATTTATTTTATTCATCGAACAATGTGTATCTTTACAAAACAACAAGACTTTGGGAGAATTAGGAAACCAATCCCATCACTATGATGTGTACAAATTCTAAGGAACCTCGGACTCATCGTTGAGGCAAGCATATTGAATGGAAGTATCATTTGATCAGGGAGATTGTGCATCGCGGTGATGTGATAGTCACGAAGATCGCGTCGGAGCACAACTTTGCTTATCTGTTTATAAAGGCTCTCATGACTAAAGTGTTTGAGGGTCATCAGGACGGCATCTTGTCTAGAGCAAGTGGGAGATGATACTGGGGTATAGAGTATGCCCTAGTTTATTGTATATTGTACTGTTTTATGTATTGTACATTAGTCTCCCAAGGTATTAGGACAAGTGAGAGATTATTGGGATTGGTATCCTAATTCTCCGGGAGTCTCCTAGTTTGTAAACAGTTTGTATACATTGCTAATAATAAAATAAGTATTATTTTATTTTCATTTACTCATATCCATCTCATATTTAAGAGTTCCATGAGCGTGTTCGGATCGCTTCGATCTCACCATGACCGAAATACACATTATATATTCATATGAACAGTTATGCAAACAAAACTTAATTAACGGCATGCTAAGAACAAGATAAATAACAAGGGAAAGGGTTCCATACCAAGAAGATGTTCTTCACACTTCGGAACTCCAACGCAGCGGAAAACCTCCATGCGATCTACCAACGCTCGGCGAAAGCGTCGACTGTAGCAGCACGAACAACTGCGAACTCATGATCGCAACGGGGACGACACCACCACTAAAGTGCCCCGGGTATTCTTAGAGTGAAAACCCAAAGGGTGATCTTTGGTGAATTTGGTAGAGGAAGGAGGAAACACAAATCATGTAGACGATAAGCAAGTGAGAGGGAAGAAAATGCTATCGCATAGCAGAAATGCTTATCATTTAGAAGGAGCTACACAATCGTGTAGGATTTACTAAACGATCGTTTAGGAAAAGGTATATGATCGTTAGTAAAATCAACACACTATACGATCGTTTAGAGAAGCTATGCGATCGTGTAGGCGAAAGTGTGCAATCGTTTAGGTGCGAGGTGGACGATCGTTTAGACAGAGAGTAGCTATCATATAGTCTCTCGTAAAGCTCAAGCAATCATTTAGTATCACCAGCGAGCTCTCTTTTTCTCTTCGGGCGTTTGAACGACGGACCATTCAAAATGAAAATATTTTTCATTTTAACTCATCGGTTACAATAACCGATGCATTCCCACTAACCCACATCCAAACGTGAAAATTGGCTTAATTATCATATAATTAACCAATTAATTAATTAATTAATATAATCATATTATATTTTTATCCTAAAGGTTGATATCACATATCTACTATAGTATTTTCTCCTCTACTTGATATAAATCATATTTATATCTAATTTCCTCCAAAATAGTATATCTCATACATTTAACCAATTATATCATATATAATTAACAAGTCCAATTATATCATATATAATCGAACTTCCTCTTGTCAATTTGAACATTTCAAATTAACCCAAATACTGGTTCTCAACTTTATCCAAGCTACCAAATGGACCTAATGGACCTGTGGCTCGAAGCTCCAATGATCCGTGAATAGCTAACTAAACTCTTTAGCCACGAGATCCACCATCCATTAACTATCAGGCATTCCACTAAAAACCAACAGCTGAACTCTTCTTACCATAGATATATTTCGGATATAACAAATCATGAGTACGTTGAACCTTCACAGATGCTCGTAAGTACAACTAGGCCAAAATACCGTTTTTCCCCTGTAGTTACATCTCACTGCTTAAGTACCATTGATTCCTCTAATGAACAATACAACATAGTCCAACTATGTGTGAACACCTCTCTGGCCAAGAGAAGGTGTGTGGCACCACATCGTTCAAGCCCGGAATCAACCCTTAAGGAAGTTATCTATCTACTTACCCCTGCCTCGAGGAAGGAGTGAATTCCAGCTCCCGAATTAGACAAATCCCCAAAATGGTAGGTTTAAATCGGCGAACTGGCCACTCACACCCATACAAATCAAAGGACCGCCCTCAATGACAGGAGTTCCCAACTCACTCAAGATTGAGGCTATGTTACCTATGGTTATACAAATAAGGTTCCTCTTTAATTCAGGAACAATATATACATTATGTAAAACAAGAAACCTATTCTGTAAATCTAACTGGAGTCCTCCCACTGCCACAACTGAGACGACGTGTCCGGTGCCTACTCGCATCGTCATCTCATCATCTTCCAGCTGTCGCCAAGATCTAATCTCTTGAAAAGAAGAACAAACATGGTTAGTGGCTCTGAATCAATTATCCAGGCTGAATCATCATTCTCCACTAAACAAGTTTCAAGCACAAGTAAATCACATTTACCTTTATCGGTCTTGGCCTTAGGCTTGGCTGCTTCCTTCTCTTTCAAATACCGACGACAGTTCCTCTTCCAGTGTCCATCTTGGTTGCAGTGGAAATACTTTCCCTTAGCAACCTGTGCACGCCTATTTGGGGTGACAGATGGTGGGCTAGTAAGTGCCTTCCCTTTTCCCTTACCACCCTTCTTCTTCTTCCCTTTTACAGAGCTAGAAGCAGAAGGTGCAGACCTTGTTCCTGAGGTCGAACCTCTATGGAATGTCCTGGAGGATGAAGCAACATTTGCGTCACCCTTCTGCCTCTCCTTACTTTTCAGTAAAGACTGGTATGTCTGCAACTCGTTGAGGAGAGTTGTAAGGTTATATTTCACTTTGTTAAGAATCACATTACTAACAAAGTGCAGGAAGCTCTCCGATAATGAATGCAGGATTATGCTAACCTGGCTGCCCTCATCGATGGTAGATCCATTCAACTCTGCCACATTAAAATGGACCATCATGTTTAGCACATGTTCACAAATAGAGGTGCCTTCTTCCATTTTGGAGTTGAATATGTATTTAAGAGCCTCATACATAAGCTGTTCAGATGATTGTCCAAACATCCCCCACAGGGACTCAATGATCTCATACGCTGAGACCATAGGCTCATGTTTCTTGGCCAAGACTTTAGAAAGACTTGCCAAGATGTAGGCTCGAGCTTTCTCATTCACCCTTGTCCATCACTCGTATGCCTCCTGAACATTTTGAGCGGCATTAAGAGCTGGAATAGGAGGACAAGCCTCCATGAGAGTGAACATGAGATCCTCGATGATCAGGATCGTCGTGATCATGTGTTTCCATGTTGCGAAATTATCGCCAGTAAGTTTCTCGGCGCTTAGCAATGCTAATATGGTTGTTGCCATTTTGAAAATGTTGCTGAAAATACGAACAAAAACTTTATTGGAATTTACTAAACCACTTTTAAACCAATCAGTTTTGCAAAACAGTTTCAAGTACCCTAAGTTATAGACTTCTATTTTGCGATGATGCCCCAGTGAGGCAGGACAAACACCACTAGTGGGGTGATCAGTTGCCTTTCACTGGGATGAGACATTCTCAACCATTAGGCAGAACCAACTCTTGGAACTGAACCTAATAGTCACCATTTTTTAGTCCAAAATCGTTAACCTTTAACTATTCCACGTAAGTGTAACCCCTTGCTTTCGATGCCAAAGTCCCGCCCTAATGAGCCCACCGTAGGGAAGAAGCGGATTAGGACAAGAGACTAAGTTACCTTATCCTCTTACAGGAGATCAAATAAAGAAATGCGCAAAACTGCCATCCTTTAGGGGAACACTCCCAGGGTGCCTTGAGGCGATGTGTAGTAACTTTATTCAACCCAATGAGGGAGACCGAGGGATATGATGCCGCACTTACTGCTCCCACTTACTATGAACACTCTCTCCATCCACCTTGATATTGACCTATCCAAACACCATCCATTGGGGGGACACGCCAAAGATGCCGCGAGGCCGAGGGTAGATCTCACGGTGTGGACTATTTAGAAGAAACATGAAAGGTTTAAGTTAAGCATCTTATGCCCCAAGTACCTCCTACTAAATGTTCTACCTACGGATTCTTTAACCTAGACAATCCGGCTACTGATTTTAGTCTAAGTCGTCTTTTTAAACTCTGCTCATAAACAACGTTTTTCTATGAAATATAAACAAGTTCAAGTAGTCACATTTAAACACTTTAATGAACTGTCCTTAACTTGCATGCATGCATCAAATCTATCTAATTCACCTTTCCAAGTAAGTTTCCAAGTAGGGGTGTTATGTTTCCGTCAACTTAAATACCTCAGCGTAGACAAAACCCGCCTTAGACAAAAGGTCCCTTATAGATAGATTTGCTACACTTTAATCTTTTATTAGCCAATTTAATCCTATTAAAATGATTAAAAAAATTAAAGCCTTAGGGTTGCTAA
Organism: Benincasa hispida; assembly: GCF_009727055.1. NCBI lineage: Eukaryota > Viridiplantae > Streptophyta > Magnoliopsida > Cucurbitales > Cucurbitaceae > Benincasa > Benincasa hispida. The sequence goes on along the minus strand of NC_052351.1, from coordinate 70,859,880 downwards.
TCGTATTAGAACCGTGATCTTAGGCCTATGTGCTCCAAGTTTTAAACACTTTAAAACCATGAATTAAACCTAAGTGAGCATGCATATCTTTCTTATTTCTTTTAGTTCTAATTTCTCTTTAACTTTTAAAAAGAAACAACTAAAACCATTGCACACAACGAGACGTTTATAACATTTATAAAATAACCTATGTGTCATGCTTCATGCAATGTCCAGTCATTACTATATATAATTTTTATATAACTCGTAACAACCAAGCAAACATACTATCATTCACTCTTATACTCTAACATTTATAATATAAAGATGATGCATGCCAATGCTTTTTATGCATGCATAAATATAACTCTTATATTATATGATACATGAGCATGCTCTTACATAATTAACTCATGCTTCTCTAAATTATAACAAATACAATAAAGAAATGATGCATGACCATTACATAACCTAAGGTGAGATTTATTATATGTGCATACCATATGACATATAAAAAACATACATCGCATGTAATAAATAAAGGATTAATGAACCAAGATGAGCCTTTACAAAAATTGGAATGAAAAAACCCTATCTATTACATTTTTCATCAAGCAAACCGGTTCACAGGCAAACCGGGTCTTGAACTGCCAGGAGGTCATCATCGTGTAGTAAACTTCAGCAGGTAGACGATCGTTCAGCGCGCACTATACGATAGGAGCATAAGTAAACGATCTTGTAGACGACGATGAGGCTGTGAAGCTTGATCGTGTATGCGATCGTGTAGTGCGACGATAGGTAAACGATTTACCTTGCGTTACTAAACGATGAAGCTTGTTAACCTAAACGATCGTCTAGTGCGCGCGCTTTAAACAATACGCGACCATCTCATCGTCTACAAAATGCGTGCAACCAGGTAAATGATTTACCTTGCGATGCTAAGCGATCGTTTAGTCAGTTACTAAGCGATGAAGCTTGCTGACATAAACGATCGTTTAGCATGCCATGTTAAGCGATCTGCGAGCATCTCATCGTCTAACCGATGCGTGCAACCAGGTAAACAATTTACCTTGTGTTACTAAACGATCGCGTACCTGAGTGTCAAAACGATACGATCAACTCTTGATCACATACCCCATCGTTTAACCGATGCGTTCAACAGCGATCCCGTACTCCTTCATCTTTATGATGCGATCAACAGCGATCGCGTAGAACATCTTCTACAGATGTGATCAACCCTAGATCGCCTCCTTCTTCGAAGAATCGCAATACTTGCCCAGATCGCATACCACTCTTATGCAACGCTTGCACAGATCTGCTTCTTTGACAAATGACTCAACTTCAAATAAACTTTGAATACAGACTTGATAACGATCATTAATGCCCAAAAACGTAGGGGCCTTTACAAACAATTGTAAATGTAAAAGGATCTAAATCAAACCAAGGCTAATCATCCCATAAACATCCATTAATCCAGCATATCCACAACAAATTTAGCCCTTAAATCAGTATAGAAATGCACCCACCTAATAACGGGTAGAAATGCACATTATTACAATGCTAAGTTATTAAACAATGAAGGTTTGCGTTGATAAAATATGTTAGATTGTGTCCAAAAAGCATTAAGATCATAACATTGCGGTCGCATGCGTTCATCGCATAAAAATAGTTAACTTTTGTATTTTTATGCAGAATATGCATTGATGCAAGGCAGAAAGCGCGATCACAAGAAATCAACAGTCGAGCGCAACGTTACCGCAAGTCTTTGCAGTGATTTGTGCTTGCAAACATCTGCTCAAGAAAGATTGCGACATAGAGCCGGTGCAACTTGATAGGCACATATAGGTGAAAAGCATAATTAATCACGATGGGACAGAAAACTGATGACGGTTCAATCCAAATTAAGTTGACAAGCCGCTAACTATAATAAGTACACTCAGCTTTTCGGTGACAAATATTCGCGCATCAGTTAGAGAATTAAAGCCATCCCATCTGTGAAAGCATAAGAGAGAAGCCGCCTTTCACCCTGAAGCTCTATAAATACCGAAGGCAACCTTCTGAAAAGGGGTTCAGCGAGTTCGAACACTTAGAGAATTTTCCCTTAGAATAGCCTTGTTTTTAGTTTTTCTTTTATTTTAAGGCAGAGCGAGAGAAGGGAAGAGACGTCGAAAGATCGCTCAGGGCAACTCGAGAGAGAACCCGGAGGTGTGGAAAAGCAGACAGCGGGCCGACTCTCGAGCGAGACTATCTTTTGAACATAGTAGAAAAGACGGTGTAAAAGCCTTGGGAAGCAAGAGATTGCTACCAGGCTCTTTATTCTCATCTTACATTGTTATTTTAAATTTCAACTCTATATCTATACAATGAAATTTCTTTATCTACATCTGTTCACTCTCTTGAAAGCACGCATGAGTAGCTAAACTTATCGAATGGGTTGAGAAGAACTAAGCTAACATGACCTTGGATCTACATTGCATGCGATTATCTTGTTTTATGTTGTGCCCAACACCCCTTTAGAGCTATTCGAGAGAGAGTCTAAAGAAAGAACCTAAAGATTCAAGAGAGCTAGGCTAGAATCTAGACTTGAGAGAAGAAGATTAGATCTACATAAGCAAGAGATAGGGACTTAGAGATAAGCTTTGTTTGCCAACCTGCATCGCATGCACCCTAGAGATAGGTTATGATATTATGTGGTCGCCTTATTTGTGTGTGTGTCACTTTGTCATCGCATAGATAAGAATAGAGGCTTATGTGTAGGTCCTATAGTCTTATCGCATATATCGCATGCGTTCAAGTACTAGAAGTCGTAGCATCTACGTTGAGAGATGGTTTGCTATTGTATGTGTGTTGCATGATCGCATAACATGAACGCATCCTAGGAAGTGTTAATCGAACCCTTTCTCAACCCGTTCACCGCATAATCATTGCATCTTCCATATTATCAACTCTTTTTGAAACTCCGCCACATTCGTTTATTTTATTACTGCAAAAAAAAATATCAAACAACTATTTGAGTTACCGGTTACCGTAAAGTTTTCTTGAAAATTACCACCGCATACCGTTTTTCCAAGTCCCTGAGTTCGACCCTGACTTACCAGGAAAATTAGTGGGGTTTATACTTGGATTCCACTGAGAAAACTTGTTGCTCGACGCAATTCCATCACGGCATTTCATTCCATATTTTCACCTCATAAAATAATGCATCAAGTTTTTGGCGTCGTTGTCGGGGACTTCGAAAAATCAGTGTGCTAACGGTAATTTTTCTGATTTCTTTGCAGCTCTCAATCTCTGGCGAATTACAACCTAGAGATTGAGAGGACGTTTCGATGACGATTAAAAGACAACCACCAACCACAACAACCAGATAAAGAAGATATGGCAGAACAACCTGGAAACAGAGCACCAAACGCAAATAACGTCATGGCGAATACAATCCTGCTGGAAAATGATCGCAATAGGCCCATTTAGAATTATGCATCGCCAAACCTCTACGATTTCTCTCCAGGAATCATAAGGCATGCCCTAGATGGATCTCTATTCGAAATGAAACTGGTGATGCTGCAGATGATCAGACTGCTGGACAATTCGGAGAAGACGTGGCGAGGACCCGCATGCTCACTTCCGGAGCTTCATAGAAATCTACAATACTTTTGTGTTCCCGAACATCTCTACCGAAGAAGTTCGACTAACTCTGTTTCCATTTTCCTTGTGTGATCAGGCAAGAAAATGGGCATATTTCCTCGAACCGGGAGAGATAACTTCGTGGGAACAAGTGGTGGAAAAGTTTATGAAGAGGTATTTCCCACCAACTGAGAATACTAGGAGAAGAAAATTAAAACAAATTTTGAACAAGAAACTGATGAGTCGCTCAGCGATGCCTGGGCGAGGTTTAAGAAGCTGGTAAGGGACTGTCCACCACAAACGGATTACCAGACTGCCTACAAATGGAGATCTTTTATCACGGATTAAATCCCTCTTCGTTAGACTGCTGCAATGCGGCAACACTGGTGGTCTACTAGAAAAACATATGACGAGGGCCAAGAGCATCCTGGATCACATTTCTAAAAATCACGAGGATTGAAAGAGAGAGTGATCAGAGATTGAGAATAAAAGATAATGACGTAAACAACGAGGCCATCGCATCCTACAGAACCAGATGACTGCAATGATAAGTGATTCAAGGCATCGCAATTAATAACACGAGAGCAAAGAAAGGGCAGGTCAACGCAATTGCTCAAACGACCGCAAGTTTGTTCATTTACGGAGACGTTCATCGATGGAGGAATGCCCAGAAAAATCTGGCAGTCAGTATGCTTCATAAAGAATATCCCTATTCCGATACATACAACCCCGGGTGGAGAAACCACCCAAATTTTTGCGTGAAAAAAAAATCAACAACACAGCTTTCAACCAATGGCGCAAAAAGAAGGGCCACCTGGATTTTTCCTGCAAACAAACGGTCCAATGCATAGTCAAGCCAGTAGTTTGCAACCACCGCAATCCTCGTCCTTAGAGAGCTTGTTGAAGCAGTACATTGAGAAGAAAGAATCAGTGCTTCAGAATCAAGCAACGTCCATTCGAAATCTCGAAATTCAGCTGGGACAAATTGCGGGCGAGCTCAAAAATAGACTGTAAGGAGCATTGCCAAGCTCAACTGAGCTTCCTCGCAATGTTGGGGGTATGGGAAAGGAACAATGCTTAGCAGTCTCCTTGCTAAGCGATAAAATGACTATAGAAGTAGGGGAGAAGCCCATCGCGACCAACTTGAATGCGGTGACAACCAAGGACCCGTTGACTTATAATTTGGAAAAGTCCGAGAAGATGAACCCTGAAGTTGCATCCACCCTAAAGCCTCTAGATCTTGAGACAGAAGAAGTCCAACCACCAGCATTCCCGTAAAGATTGAAAGAGAAACAAAATGATGAAGACAAGATCACAACAATGGCAGTAATGCAAAATGATATGATCCCACAAAAAATGTGTGACCCAGGAATCTTCATGATACCATGCTCCATTGGAGGGGTCTACAGCGGCCAAGCACTATGTGATCTTGGGGCGAGTATAAACATAATGTCGCTATCAATTTTCAAACGATTGAATATTGGCACACTCAAGCCCATGACAGAGACTCTTCTACTTGCGGACAGATCCTGAATACATCCTGAAGGAAAGTTGAAAAATGCTACAATCTCAATTGATAAATTCATCTTGCCAGCAGACTTCCTCATTTTAGATTATAAAGCGAACGAAGATGCGCCCATCATATTGGGACAACCATTCCTTTCGACCGTCACGCTCAAATTGATGTGCGCAAGGGGCAGATTGTGATGAACATTAACGGGAAAAAGCTCCAGATTAAGGCAGTCAAGATTCTAGAGGACAAAGAAAAGAAGAAAAAACCACCATGGACGTGAAAAGACCAGCTTGAAATAAGCAATCCTTCAGTTACTATATGACTCAACCTCATCAGGGACACAATCCTTTTGAATATCCTTTTTCCTACATCAATACTTTATGAACTTTCATCATCTTGCTATTATCTATTATCGCATATTTACTTCTTTATCTAAAAAAAATGGCAATCGTGCTAAGCGATTGCGGTAAGCCATTTTGTTAACTTTGTTTTTTTTTGTAATACTTGACCCTCTCAATGTTTTTCTTGCAAATGATTAAGGTACACGATTGTGGAGGCGCTACACAAAGACGCAACTACTTTATTCCATCACCGCAATCTAAAGAAAGAAGATCGCCGCAAAGTAGGAGCATCAACAAACAATGCGGGCGACAGCGCAAATTTGGGGGTTGTATTCTTCATTGACTTTATTCCAAATTTTGCACTATTGCATCGCATTTTAATTTTGAAAGTTTTATCACCGCATCCTCTTTGATTACCACAATCATTTAATATGGATAAATTTAGTAAGTCGCCGCATGCTTTCTCTTTGCCAATTATAATTTCAATGATGAAACACATGCTTTTATTTTTTCGTATATACTAGAGTCTACTTAATTTTTGGACAGTCACCTCATGAAATATTTCTAGAAATTCGTGGTCTCCTAGCTTTCTTTCAAACTGACTCTTTACGTATCTTCCTAAGAACATCGCATGACTTCTTTCAATCTATTAGAAATGAGGACATTGCCGCATTTTAAATTTGGGGGTAAGATATTTATTTTCGACCTTGCTATTTTTAGCTCTATAGCTCAAAAAAAAGTAGGAAAATTTTGAGAATAACAACTCCACTATCAACGCAATGGGGAAACCCATGTTGATAAGAGTTAAGTTGTGAAGGGCACTTACCCGTAGTTGGATGTCCGCATGACACATGTGGGGGCAAGCCAAAATGAAAATACGTCACCAGGATCAACGCATAAATAAATGACCGCAACTACGCTACCAAGTAGATATGAGTTTAGTCTGAGAAAGAGCGCCTTGTTCGTAATTGGATGTCCACATTACACACGTGAAGGCAAGCCAAAATGAAGGCGAGGCACTTGGATCAGTGCAAGGTCAAAAAAAAATAATAATGTCAAAAATATGCAAGGATAAAAATCATTTCACCCTAGTGAAAAAGTTTTTTTTGAAATAAATCATGTGATGTCCTGGAATCACACCCCCAAAATCACCTAAGATGACATGCATTAATGCATGTCATCACACCCCTAAGATGACATACTCTAGCAATCTCAACAGCGATCACGTAGAACATCTTATGCACGATAAAATCAACCCTAGATTGCCTCCTTCTTCGAAGAACCATAACACTTGCCCAAATCGCGTACCACTCTTATGCAACGCTTGCACAGATCTGCTTCTTCGACGAACGACTCAACTTCAAACAAACTTTGAATACAGACTCGATAACGATCATTAATGCCCAAAAATACAGGGGCCTTTACAAACAATCATAAATGTAAAAGGATCTAAATCAAACCGAGGCTAATCATCCCGTAAACATCCATTAATCTGGCATATCCACAGCAAATTTAACCATTAAATCAGTGTAGAAATGCACCCACCATGAATGTAAATCTCATTTCGTTGCAACATATGAAATCGAAGTATCAAAATCTGGCTCTGATACCAATTGAAAGATCTCATATCTAAGAGTTTCATGAGCGTGTTCGGATCGCTCCGATCTTACCTTGACCGAAATACACATTATACATTCATACGAACAATTATGCAAACAAAACTTAATTAACGGCATTCTAAGAACAAGATAAATAATAAGTGAAAGAGTTCCATACCAGTTGAAGACATTCTTCACAATTCGAAACTCCAACACAGCGGAAAACCTCCACGCGATTTACCAACGCCCAACGGAAGCGTCGACTGCAGCAGTAAGAACAACCGCGAACTCACGACCGCAACAGGGATGAAACCACCACTAAAGATCCCCGAGTATTCTCAGAGTGAAAACCCAAAGGGTGGTCTTTGGTGACTATGGTAGAGGAAGGAGGAAACATAAATCGTGTAGGCGATAAGCAAGTGGGAGGGAAGAAAACGTTATCGCATAGAAGAAATGCTTATCGTTTAGGAGGAGTTACATGATCGTGTAGGATTTACTAAACGATCGTTTAGGAAAAGGTATACAATCGTTTAGTAAAATCGATACACTATACAATCGTTTAGAGAAGCCATGCGATTGTGTAGGCGAAAGTGTGCGATCGTTTAGGCGCGAGGTGAACGATCGTTTAGGCAGAGAGTAGCTATCGTATAGTCTCTCGTAAAGCTTAAGCGATCGTTTAGTATCACCAGCGTGCTCTCTTTTTCTCTTCAGGTGTTTGAACGATGGACCATTCAAAATGAAAACATTTTTCATTTTAACTCATCGGTTACAATAACCGATGCATTTCCACTAACCCACGTTCAAACGTGAAAATTGGCTTAATTATCATATAATTAACCAATTAATTAATTAATTAATTAATATAATCATATTATATTTTTATCATATAGTTTGATATCACATATCTACTATAGTATTTTCTCCTCTACTTGATATAAATCATATTTATATCTAATTTCCTCCAAAATAATGTATCTCATACATTTAGCCAATTATATCATATATAATTAACAAGTCCAATTATATCATATATAATCGAACTTCCTCTTGTCAATTTGAACATTTCAAATTACCCCAAATACTAGTTCTCGACTTTATCCAAGCTACCCAGTGGACCTAATGGACCTGTGGCTCGAAACTCCAATGATCCGTGAATAGCTGACTAAACTCTTTAACCACGAGATCCACCATCCGTTAACATTCAAGCATTCCACTAAAGACCAACAGCTACACTCTTCTTACCACAGATATATTTCTATGTCCATCGAATATAACCAATCATGAGTATGATGATCCTTCATAGATGCTCGTAAATACAGCTAGGCCAAATTACCGTTTTGCCCCTATAGTTACATCTCACTGCTTAAGTACCACTGATTCCTCTAATGAACAATACAACATAGTCCAACTATGTGTGAACACCTCTCTGGCCAAGAGAAGGTGTGTGGTGCCACATCGTTCAATCCCTGGAATCAGCCCTTAAAGAAACTATTTATCTACTTACCTCTACCTGGGGGAAGGAGTGAATTCCAGCTCCTGAATTAGACAAATCCCCAAAATGGTAGTTTTGAATCGACGAACTGGCCACTCGCACCCATATAAATCAAAGAACTACCCTCAATGGCAGGAGTTCCCAACTCACTCAAGATTGAGGTCATGTTACCTATGGTCAGCCTAGTGAAGTGAAGTCTCTGTCATGAACAATATTATATAATGAGATGTTAACACTTCATGGTCAGGTCTTATACAAACTCTTTGTATAGGACGCCCCCGCTCGTATGTCCCCAACACGAATGATCAAGATCAGACCATCTATGACAAGTCACAACACTTGTGACCATTCCACAAAGTGGGCCGCATCCGTAGCGTTACCAGGATAAGGTTTCACTCCTATATCCATATACTACAGACCATTTTGGTTATCACTCAAGACATGGTCCACTTGTATGTCACCACATACATGCTTGAGTCACATATAGATAACCAGGGATTTTATGTTTATTGGTTTGTGGTAAAGCAATAAAACAAGTAACTGAGCAAAGTTACAAGATGTGAAGTAAATATCATATATTAACAACACAAGCGTTCATACAAATTGTTTACAAACTACAGGACACAAGACTTTAGGGCATTAACCCCAACACTAAGATCCATGGTTATTTCCTGTAAACTTAAGCATGTATGTGAGACATACAAGTGGATCATGCCTTAAGTAATAACCTAAATGGTTTATAGTATAAGGATAAATGAGGGATACCTTATCCTAGTGACACTACGGATATGACCCTTTTTGTAGATATTTACAAGTGTTGTAAAGTGCTATAAATGGTCTGATCCTGACCATTCATGTGAAGACATGCGAGCGGGGGTGTCCTATACAAAGAGTTTGTATAAGACCAGACCATGAGATGATTCGTCTCTTTATATAACGCCGTTAATAATTAAGACTTACATTCAGCTAAAACAACCATAGGTGACATGACCTTAATCCTGAGTGTTTTGAGAACTTCTGTCTATAAGGGCGGTCCTTTCATTAGTATGGGTGAGAGTGGCCAGATTTTCAACTCAACAAGCCCACCTTTTTAGGGATTTGTCTGATTGGAGAGCTGGGAACTCAGTTACACAAGACAGAATTCACTCATTCCTCGAAGCAGGGGTAAGTAGATAAATTACTCTTTTAAGAGTTGATTCCAGGTCTTGAACATCATGGCCACGTCTTCTCTTTGGAAGAAAGGACTCAGTCATAGTAGGACTATTACTTATTGTTCATTAGAGGAATCAGTGGTACTTAAGGAGTTAGATGTAACTATAGGGCAAAACGATAAATTGGCCCAGTTGTACCTACGAGCGATTTATGAAGGGTTATCACAGTGTTGATTGGTTATATGGACAATAAAATATATCTGTAGTGAGAAGAGAGAAACTGTTGGTCTTTAGTGGAGTGCCCGGCAGTTAATGGATGGTGGATCTCATGATTAAAGAGTTTAGTCAGTTATTCACGTACGGTTGGAGCTTCAAACTACAGTTCCATAAGGTCCCTTAGGTAGCTCAATGGATTCAAGTTGAGAATAAGATTTTGGGTTAGTTTGAAGTGTTCAAATTAACAAAAGGAAATTTAATTATATGTGATATAATTGGTGTGATGTATGAGATACATTAATTGAGGAATTAATATAAATATGATTTATATTAAGTACCATAAAATAGAAAAAGAACTATGGTTTATATGTTTCATATGATGACATATTAAAACTATAGGTTATAAATATAATATGATAAGTTGGTTATCATATTTATTTGTAATATATTAATTATATGATAATTAATTATTTTTCTCTAATAACCAATTGAGTGAGAGGTTATTGGAAGTTTTATAGTAACCGTGAGATAAAATGAAATTTTTTTTCCAAAATTAGAGTTGTTCCATTTAGGAAAAATTCTCACGGGAATAAGCTATCAAGTAAAAGGAGTTTTACTAAGCGATAGCATTACAGAGTCTACACGATCGCTTAGAGTTGACTATACGATAGTTACTCAGTTGATCGTTGCTACACGATCGGGTAGAAAAGTCTATGCGATAGGCTTCATTTACTAAATGATCGAGTACATTGTCTATGCGATAGACAGTGTTTCATCTCCTACTTACTCGATCGTCTTCTCGATTGCATACCTACTTTCTTTCTCAAGTCAAGATCATACAGAGCCCATAACACCTGGATTCTCACACCGAGAATACCAAGGTAACACTTGTGTTGGTGTTCTAACTCAGTTCGTGAATCGAGTTAGACTCGATTGGGTTCGAGGAGCTGTTAGCTGTTCGTGTACGTGCTGTGTGCTATTCGTTGCATTCGAGTGTTGCTGTGCACGCATTGTAGATTGATCGAGGGATACTTGAAGAATGGTTCTTCAAAGGTACGCATACTCTATCCCTTGAATATCTTATAACATGATGTAATTTATATTGATGCATAATCTGTTTGTTTCTGTTTAAGACTGTGATTGTTATGTTCATTTGGATTGGAATTTGGAACGATTCACTTCCGCTGCTCATGGAGATTCCTGTTTGTGATTTCCTTCAGACACTATTGCAAATAATGCATGATTTGAGTGAATCACCAGTTGGTTTGGTTAGAGTTCCATCAACAAACTCTAACTTGTTCTTGATGGTGTGATCGAGGATCATTGCATTGCTCCAAGAATTGTAATTTGATTATGTCAAGAGATTTGATACAAGGACTGGATTTGTACTATCTGAAGGATGCAAGAAATATGAATTGGAATACTGATCAATGACCGATTGAACGAGAGGTTGAACAACCGTGGATGAAGGAATACCCAGATTCATCAAGACGCAAGAGAAACGCATCGCGTGAACGCTAAGAGAGAGGGAAAAAAATGTTTGATACTATATTAACAACCTAAGCATAAATTAATCTTGCTTAACGTTCATTAACGAAGAATAGGTATATAAATAGCCACATGCCATATATATGGAAACTCACCAAGAAAATAACAAATATAACAAACTATCTTAATAAAATTCCCAAAGAAATATAGTCTTGGATTAATTGCTCAAAAGACCAATTTTAAAGGTCCAAAATGGCAACTGACCTAGTTTTTGGAAAAGAAATGTCAACGCCCTTTTGTTGATGTCATGACCACGTGAAGTTATGTTATTGCCCTTCTTTTTTCTTTTTCCTTTTCTTCTCCGATGCGAGAAATCTTCCTCTGCACATCGCCTTTTTCTTCTTCAGCTTCTTCTCCTCTATACGTCTTCTTCTTCTTCTCCGACACGACGAGTCCATGAGAGAAGCTTCGATGCGACCAACTCTGGTGAGCAAGAGACAAGAGAGAAGAGTGATTTTGTGAGTGATGAAACGAAGAGAGAGTGAGACAAGCAAGAGCAAGATGAACTAGAGCGAGAGACACAGTGATTTGTGAGTGAAAAAAAGAAGAGAGAGCAAGACAAGCTAGAGTGAGAGTTATAGTGATTTGTGAGTGAAAAAAGAAGAGAGAGCGAGACGACTTTTCCAGGTGCACAAGAGTATATTTTGGTAATTTCGTTCGAATTTGACGTCAGCAAATGGTCATTTGGCATTTTTTTCAAAAATCGGGTCATTTTACATTTTTACCTAATTTTTAGATCATCCATATGACGAATCTTATATTCTTTTTTCTTTTCGCTATATATTTGACAATTGTCTGCTTGTATGAAATGAATTTCCGTTACTTTAAAAAAAATTTGACATAAATTTCTAAAAGACAAATTAGCTACCAAATATGATCCTTTGCACTAGAAAATTGTCTTCAAGACTTGGAGCTGCTCCCTTGCAAACCCATCGAACTTTGACAATGAAATTGAGGATGAACCAACAATCTACAGAACATAACGCTTCCGAATCCAATCATCAATCGCGCCTCGATGAGTTTCAACAAGTTATGCACAAAGACCATAATGGTAACACCAAATTTCATATGATTCCGCATTCTATATATATCTGTTCCGTGATGTTTTGGCCTTGAAGCTCTGTTCAACTGATATATTACTGTTTTTTGGGATCGATAATGTATGCTCCAGGATGACACATAATTTGAGAACAAAATTTTGGTGATTTTGGTAGCATTTCAGGAAGAGATGCATATATAGGTCTGAAATTCGATGGATTGTTTGAGGTTGATAATATCTGCTTCACTTTAGAACTATTTTGAATAGCTTAACCAGTCAATTAATTATTCGATACATTTTATTTTTTATAAAAATATAGATTTTAGGTATAATTTTGATGGATGCGACTAACACTTGACATCTATTTTGGTGTATGCTATAACCTGATTTCATTAGTTTCTGGACGCTTTATACGGTAATCAGGAGTTGCTGGTCTAATGTGAAAATATTCTTTATATTCAAGTAAATTAGTGGCTGCCTAGTTGGTCCTCATCATTTTGGTTGCTCGCTCCTTGTCTTTAATAAAGCTGTCTTGATGAACATTGAAAAGATCTTTTTTGGACCACAAAAACATTAAAATTGGTTTTATTCTTTAATCATTTTGTTAACGTGAAACTAATACTAGAAAAATACAAGATGAGTGAGATCTAGAGGTTTTCTAGGAAGACCAGTGCTATGGTGACTAATGTCCATTGTTGCTAAGGTGCTTGGACGGTATAACATTCAACTGCTTAGGATAAATTTTCTTTTCCCTACGGTCACCTCCGAAAATGCCTGACCCATCCCCTTCTTTCGTAGGCTCTCCGATTAACTCAGTGACCAGCATTTTTTAGCATTTCCTGTACCTCCTTCATCTCTGTCATCATTGATTCCGTACTCTTTTTTAAAACTGATAGTCTTTGAATCTCCTTTTTATCTCCCCTATTTCCGACTCGGATGCTTCCAATCATTCTTCTTTCTGTATATGTGTCATCTGATTTGATTTCGCTTTAATGCCACTTGTAAAAACTCTAGGTCTCACTTGTGATAATATTAATCAAAATAGCAACGATTAAAACCAACCGGCTGATTCAAGAGCGTCATCATCAATCTCTCCCTAAGAACTATTATTCCATTCCAAAATGCAAAGCATGAACTGTAACATAATAGACAAACGTACTAATAGGCACCTGCCACACACAGACGTAAACCCAAAACGTAATTCAAAATAACCTCCAGCCCACTAACAGCTTGGCCCACTATCACTTCCCTTTTTATCCTTTCTAATATACGTATTCACAATTGGAGACCTAACATATAACTTATAGACAGTTATGCCAAATTTAAATTTCATAGTTTGGTTCATGCAAATGTAGCATGCCTGATTTTGAAGGGGACTCTTTTCCATGCTTTGACGTTTGCGTTTCCTATATTGTCCATTGTTACAATAATATGTCATCTAGTGTTCTCATGCTGTGAAGGCTTACTAATTAGGTGGTTGGGAGATATGCTGGGAGCAAGGTCTAACACCATGGGATTTAGGACAACCAACGCCTGTGATTAGCCATCTCTGTGCAACAGGAGCTCTTCCAAATGGTCGTGTACTTGTGCCTGGATGTGGAAGTGTACGTCATTTGGTGTATCTATAAATTTATAGCTATTTTTACCATATAAAATAAAAGTTTTCATCTATAAAGATAGAAGTATGAAAATCAAGCCAGAAAACAGCATTGACCAAAAGGCAAAAAACCAATAAACTTCGCTTTACATTACATTTAAGAATTCCGACCAAGAATCAAGATAAAAAAATGTAGAGATGTTGTGAAGTAGAAGCTGAAGTGAGGCATTGAAACATTTTAAGGTTTCTCTTTGAAATGTTTTATAGCTAGTTTTGTTCTTATTGCTGTACTGTTAAGACATTATGTCATCTTGTATTTCCTTTTTTTTAGTAGCTTTTTTTTATTGAGATGTAATGAGGCCGTTATGGGTGTGTCAACCTAGTTGAGATATCTGGGTGCGTCCCAACATCTTCTAGCATCCTTGCTTATTTGCCTATCTATAATTCGAGCATTAGTCTCTTTTCATTTCATGAATGAAAAGCGTTGTTTCCGTTTTTTTTTTTTTTTAAAAAAGATTAACAGAGGAAGTGAGGAATATATTTATGAGAGATTTCATAACATGGGAAGTTTAATTGTTCACCTCCTATAGTTTCATCGTCTTCTTTTATATTCAAATCTATCCTGAAGATTATGGCTGGGTTCCCTTTGCATGTAGTAGTTAGCTAGAGTTTTACGATTTTCTTTTCATTGAAAACATCAAAATTTGTAAATATGACAGGGCTATGATGTTGTGCGAATGGCATGCTCTGAACGCTATGTTGTCGGATTGGACATATCAGACAATGCCATACAAAAGGCAAGAGAGGTATAAGTATTATATTTCTGCACTTTTCTTCTTTACGGAGCCAAAATATTGGAAAAGAAGTTGTAGGCTGTTTTGGGAATTTTCATAAGAAATTTATTTGTGAATGTAGTTGTTGGAACCTTAGCGGATATCCTTCTTATTTGTTCTATTAATTATCCAAGGTTTATTTTATTCGAACTTTTATCATATTTAAATATAGTATATATGTTCAGATTTAGTTAGTAACTTTCCAGGTAGGTTCTGCTAACTTCTTTGTCTTCGATCATTCCCCCGAGCCTCATGTACAAATAAATATATCTGAGTCATCTATCTTCATAAATCTCTAATTCAATTTAAAAGATAGTTTGTCTCCATGCACATGGTTTCAGTGTAGGCTTATAAACGTTCGGTTTAACAAGGCTTGATGGTTTGACTTTTTAGAGTGGTCGTAGTTGCCTTGGTATGGAAGACACAGGGGCTGTAGTGCCCATCGCCCTTGCATTTTCTAACTTATAAGTGGGCAAAATTAAAAAAAGTGAGCCCTAGTTAGCATGAGGCCAAAAGAATGTACTATTAATGTGAAACAGACGGAAGAACATTTTAGGGGCTTGGATTTAGTTCTTTTTACCCTGACATCATGAAACTAACGGAACATGAGAGAATTGCATTATTTCATTCAAGTATATTGGAGCTCTAGTTTAGGAAATGGTAAATTATAATAAAGGACTAATAAATAAAGGGCCCATAATAATTATGACACAAAACTAACAAATATTATACAACTTATGAATTATCAGGGGTAAATTTCTGGAATAATTTATTCTAAAAAAATACAATATTAAAATCTTCTTTTTTAATTAGAAATCAAATAGTGTTAAAAAAAGGGGGAAAAGACAAATTATCGTAGCGGGTAAAACTATCTACAAGTACAGGGTTATTTTTACCAGCTCAAAGAATAGGGTTATTGCCACCTACTTTTGGAATTAGTTTCAAACCTACTTATTTCTTTTAACTACACCATCTTTTATGGAAAAAAATTCTGATACTAGTAATATAGTAAAGTATGTTATGCATGCAGGGATACATAACAAATTTCTAAAGTTAAATTGAATGAGCACATATTATCAACTGTTGAGATAGCTTTGCACTCTTCTTAGAGCTTTATCCCCTAAATGATCTCCTTTGACTATCTACGTGAAACACGATATAGAAATGTAGAATTTTATGCATCAAACATTTCTTCTCTTGAATGCCATGTAAAATTTTGTAGATCACACACTTGTTCTGCATATACTATGAAATGAGCTGCACAGTTAAGACTCGCTGTTATATTTGATTTCTATTTTTCTTTAATGAGCTGCAGCTATCTTCCTCTTCACCAAATAGGAGATACTTTACCTTCTTAAAGGAAGATTTTTTCAGTTGGAGACCTATGGAATTGTTTGATCTGATTTTTGATTATACGTAAGTTGGTTTATGAAAAAATTATTTCCTATTAGAAGATTCCAACATGACCGCTATTGGAAACCATGCAGGTTTTTTTCTGCACTTGAACCTGTCATGAGACAAGCTTGGGGACAACAGATTCAGAGGCTATTAAAACCAAATGGAGAGCTTATAACACTAATGTTTCCAGTAATCATCTTTACTTGAGACATGTTACTCTATATTCTTTACCTATAAGTTTTATCATTTTAACAAGCCTAGAATGCAGAATTTCACCTTCTATTTCATTAGCAGTTTTCCTCCATTAATAGATTTTTTTTATGTGATTTAATTTTTTAGGGCACTTTTATCTCTATATTCTTCAGTAATTCTTTTTCTTTGGCTTCCTTGTAATTTCTCTATAAACAAAATAAGTTTCTTTAACAAAAACTGTAAAATATCAACACATTTTATCTTGTTTTTAAAAGTAAAGTCATTGATTGATCTTGTGCTGCGTAATCTTTTTACCATTCTCTCCATTATTTCATGTTTCAAACACAATTTTTTGGCTGGCAGATCGATGACCATGTTGGTGGACCACCTTACAGAGTTTCAGTTTCAGAGTGATTCTCAACCTTCAGTTTGAATTTTTTCCTACTTGTTTCATTGTTCCTTTCAGTTTAAATATTTATCTAGATAAACTTTTTACCCTTTTTCTTTTCCCTATAAAAATTGTAAGTTGTAACTCCTTAGAGAAATCAATGGTCATAAATACTAGGGATTAGATTCCTTATCTTTACTTGTTTTGTACCATCTTTTAATAATCACTAAAAACTTTTAGTAGCTAGTTGTAGTTGGCCAAAAAAACGTCCTTGTCCATGGGGATAATATTGAAATGCGTGATATATTTTCTCTGAAGAAAGGTCTTAAGTTGGTTTGTGGTGAGTGTTAGAGTGTTGATATGATCATATAACATCAAATTTACCTTCACCCATCAGCTTAAGCTTTTTGGTTAGTCGATGATTCAACATGGAATTAGAGTAGGAGGCCTAGGAGGTCTTGTGTTGAAACTCCCTACAATGACTTATTTTCTCCCCAATTAATATTGATTTCCACTTTTTGGGTCTTCTACACATTTCAAGTCCATAAGTGAGAGGAGTTCTAGAGTGTTGATATAATATTAAATTTACCTTCGCCCATCAACTTAAACTTTCAGGGCAATAGGTGATTTAACAAAATCATTAGGTGAAAAGGATTGCTGTTTCCTTATCTTGGTTTCTGCCCCTTTTGGGACTCGAGATGGTGGAATAGTTTAAAGGAAAGTTGGACAAATGGAGAAATCTCCTTTTCTCATTCGCGGTAGATTGCCTTTGGCTCGGTCTGTTCTATTCCTAACAGTATGCTCATTTACCATTTTTCAAACTTAGGGCATCTGTCAAAGTTATTTACTCGATGGCTATATATGAGAGATTTCGTTTTGAAGGGAGGGGCTTACTGAAGCCATTTCGTGAAAGGGAGTTGTACTTATCTCTCCACTCACTATCGAGTCTTGGGTTGGTTCTTTCAAAGAGAGGAATAATTCACAATTTATGGGATGGAGCTACAATTACATGATTTGTGTGGTCAAAGATGACAGAGGTAGGATTGGGGAAGGCCTTGGTTTAACATTGTAAAAATGTTTAAATGGATCTTTAGTTTTACCTTAGACTTTTATTTTGATATAAACTCAAGAAAAACAAGTCTGATAATTAGTAGAGGTACCTAAGTATAGCTCAACTAGTTAAAGATGTTATATTTTCAACCAAAGAGTTCTAATCCTAGGAGGACTCTAAACATCACTATAAGTAAGTAAAATGATTTGGAAACTTCACAATGCTATAGAAAATAAGTGGAATGATGTTTTTTACTTTTTCGCTTCTTTTTTTTTTTTTTTTTTTGCATTGCCAAAATTCAATTGCAACAGTGTAAATAAAGAATAGCCATCTCATTTGGAAATAACTATTTTTTTCGCGAAGTAATACTACTTAAACCTTGAGTTTTGTTATTGTTTATTTATTTATATTATTTTTATTAGAAGCACATTTGTTGAAGTATTAGAAAGCATTAGATAGCACGTTTAATCATTTTTCTCAAGCCTTGATTTTGGAAAATACAATCATGAGGACATTTTCAAATACCTGCTTGATTTTTTTTGTTCATTGTTGTTGTATCCTCTAGATCTATTTACAATTAGGGAAGAGAATCTGCGTAAACCCACTATTTTGTGGCCTTAAGAGTATATGGATAATTCTTTTTGGACTTTAGAGTATCCATATATATTGCTGTGTACTTATGATTTTTACTCGATGGACTACTCGTTAAAGAAGCTCAGTGGTTCAATTTTGTGGTCTAATTTGTTAACAACTAGAATTCGGAAGATTTTGTTGGAGAGCAATAGGATGTCTTCCAAGGATTTTATAGGAACTTCTTCAGTATGTTGAGCTGTGTTGCATGAACTTGGCACGTTCTACATTTTTGTTCTGTTACTCATTTTGAGTCAATTTTACTCGAAGCATGTTTTCGTAATCCTCATTTTCTTTTTTATTAGGAGAGTATCTTATCTTCCCTTCTGTCATTCATGCACGATTCCTTTGGAATGATATTGTCTTTTTCCCCCCCTCAAAAAAAGATTACTTTTCTTATACTTCTCGTCCTTTCATAAACTTGGCTCATGATTACAGTGTTTATTGATAGTTATGAGGACGTACTACATCCATTGGGCTTTAAGGCTGTACTGATCAAGGATAATGAACTCGCCATCCCACCTCGCAAGGTAAACATAGTAACTTTTTCAGTACCTTACAGAAATTTCTATCGTATGATCGATTTATCAGTGATTTATAGCAATCACAAAGGGAGATTTGTTCTCTCCAAGATCATTTAAAATATGAGTTCCAAATAAAATGCCAAAAGCTTACCGATGTAGTAGGATTAGGATAAAATAGGGTATCTTGGTCAAATCCTTTATTTTATCCTAGTCCTACTACATCACTTACCGTCGCCTTCCCTCTCCTTGAACACGTCGTTAAAGGGCTACCCCCAGTACAACAAAATGCTCATCCAAAAGATTATAATACGTGCTGCTCATTCGCCTCCCATATTTTCTCTTTTTTATTCCTACGTGTATTTAGAATTTAGTGAACTGAGTCTATTATCTTCTAGATGCAAATATCATCTTCTTACCTCAACAAAAACATGCAATTGTCGAGCAGAACATAACACAACAACTAGTTAAGGCATTATATGCTTTCCAAAACAAAAGGATCAACGTTCAAATCCTCATCCCACATGTTGAACTCAAAAGTAAACTACTGAAAATGGACCGTCGTAACTTAATTTTGAAAAATGCAACATTATCCATGTTCTGAAGTTGCTGAATTCTCAATATGATTGAAGTATATTGTGACAGGGACGAGAGATGATTGGAAGGTGGAAGAGGAGTTTAGCTCAACCTTCACTTTAACAAGTTTTTTGCTGCAGTTTGGATGTTGGTATCATACATTTGAGAAGAAATTGCAAAAGTGTATGTCAGTGTCCATGGAATTTGGTTAAATGTACCATGGGACCTTATCTTTGAGCATGATTTGCTTGTTATAAGCTTGATGCTCTATTTTAAACATCTATGCCTTGAGCATGATTCATTTGAATTAAGCTTTGATCGCCTATTCTTGAAATGATATGTCTATAAGGGAAAAGAACTTATTCTTCATGATTTTTATCTAAAAGTTGTTTATGAATTTGCTAGAACATGTGAATAGTTTTCAATTTTTATGCTCTACCCTAGGTATGCTATTAAGGTTTCTGATACTCAAGGATGCAAGAAGGTATCCGAAAAATCCAGTATATAAGTATGATATAGGTCTTTGGGACCCATCTTGACATGTAGGCTTTGGGTCGTGTGAAGGGGTGCTAAGCCCTTTGGGGGCATTTCTACATGCACATATGAGAGTTATCGACGTTGATTGTATTGAGTTCACTCTACATCAGCTAAGGCTATCGATGTTGAGTGTATTGAGCTTGCTCTACCTCATCTAAGGTTTTGGGTACAACTAATGAGATTTTATGTATAACAAAAGTAGTAGAATGATTTATGATGTTTTAAGATTCACTAGTCTTATTAAATTTCCTTAAGCATGGTTTATGAACTCTGATCTATGAAATGCTTATAGATGTTTACAAACTTCACTATTTTAATCTCACTCACTGGGCTTCCTAGCTCACTATTTTTAAATGTTTTCTTCCTCCCAAGTAGCGAAAGAGATCCTAGTGCCTACTCCAGTCTAGTCTGCCACGGAACAAGAGGTGTTTACTCCAGTCCAATTGCAAATGCTTATAGATGTTTACAAACATTATATGCCTATTTGTAGGTTACCCTAAAGGAATGAGAGGTGGTTACTTCTACGATTGTAAGGATAATAAGGTGTTTGTGTCGGCAAACGTTACTTTTTTAGAAGAAGACTACATAAGGGAGCATAAACCCGCAGTAAGATTGTGTTGAGTGAGCTTTCCAATGAAACTATTGAACCTTCAACAAGAGTTGTTGAAGAATCTAATACCAAGAGTTGTTGAAGTTGGATCATTTAGTAGGCCAAATCCACCTCAAGTGTTGAGGGAACCTCGACGTAATGGGAGGGTTGTGAACTCACTTATTCGTTATATGGGTTTAACAGAAACCCTAGCTATCATAGCTGACGAAGATGTTGAGAATCCATCGTCTTACAAGAAGGAAATGGAAGATGTTGACAAAGATGGGTGGATCAAAGCAATGGATCTCGAAATGGAGTCTTTGATTCGATTTGGAATCTTGTAGATCAACCTGATGGGGTTAAACCTATAGGTTGCAAGTGGATCTACAAGAGAAAACGGGGTGCTGATGGGAAGGTGCAAATCTTCAAGGCTAGACTTATGGCGAAAGGTTATATCTAAGTTGAGGGAGTCGACTGTTAGAAGACTTTCTCACCTGTTGTAACATCCCGCGCCTTTTTTTTATTATTTATTAATGATGTAATTTTTCTTTTTTAGTAATTGTCCTTAGTTGAAGGGCATGTTTGGAATTTTTGAATTTGAAGTTTAAGCGCGAGGATTTAAGTGTTGGCATGGAAATTATTCAAATTATTCAATTTTTCAAACTCAATTTGGAAATTTATGGCAAGAATTTATTTTCTTTGGAAAAGGAAAGAAATTAAATGATATAAAGTGGATTAAGGAAAGGATTTAATTAGAGTTATACTATTTTCCTCATAAATTTCCTCTCCCTGCCATTTTTTTCTTCTTCTAGCCGCGAGGAGCCCGCCGCTAGCTGTAGCCGCCGTTGATCGTGCACCAAAAGGCGTCGTCGTTCGTTGTCGACCCGAGTTCGCGTTCGTCCAGCCCCGCCAATGCCACACCGTCCTCCCCGTTCCGCTTTCGTTCGTTCCGTGGTGAAGCTCGACCGAGCGAAGAGTTCGCCGCCTAGCCGAAGCCACCGTTGATCGCGCACCAGGAGGCGCCCAGACCCGTTCGTCGACCCGAAGCGGTGATCGACGAACCGAAGCTGCGAACCTGTTCGTCCAGACCCGTCCTTCCCGTTTGCCAGCCGTCGGCCTAAGCCCAAGCGCCGTCCGTCAGTCTTGGCACGGCCGATTCTAGTTGTCGTGTTGTTTCCGCCCCATCTTTCTATTTGGGGTAAGTTTCGGTTTCTTTTGGCAGCCCATCGTCGTGGGTTATTTTTGGGCCAAAGCTATTCTTACCCATGAAATTTTGTGGTTGGATTCAGGAACTTGTGGTGGTGAAGGAAGTTTCTAAGCGGAGTGAAGGGTCGTTTTGGGGCAATTCGGTATCCTTAAGTAAGTGGTTGCAGTGTCAATGCTTTTGTAGGTGGGTTAGTCAACTATTGTTATAATTGTGTGGTCAGGTTGGACGGTTCATTTGGAGTGTTGGGAGATTGTTCGAAAGGAAATATCTTGATATGTCTGGGATGAATTGTGAACGGATGAATGTTGCCATTGGGTTATGCACATAGCATGTCGTGAGCCTTCGGGCCCACACCCTATGCTTATGTACGATGTCTTTTTGGGACCTTATGAAAGCGTAGTATACTACTTAGGTTTCATGCCCCAAACAGAATTGTTTTTAGGTTTTCTCTTCTTTGCTTATTTGAGCATTATTTAATTAAATAAAAATTTTATCTCTTTTATTTAATTATTCTTCTAGAAAATGTATTGTCAAGCCTATACATGCATAAAGTAGCGTCTTAGAAACATACTAGAAATTTAGGTCGTTACACTTCTCTTCTTCTGAGCAAAGGAGTCAGATTGGATATAATTCTCATAGTCAGCAAGAATACTAAAGCGGAAATAGCTTAGAAGCTTGAGATTGACACGGGGGCATTCAGCACACTCTTTGTCTTAGGCAATATTTCGGTCTTCCATTCCATATTTCTCGGAGAAAATGTCAACTATTTAATAGTATTAAAGATAGGGTGTGGAGAGTTCTTAAGGATGGAAGGAAAAATTTCTCCCTGGATGAAAAGATGTGCTTATAAAAGTAGTGGCTCAAGTGATTTTATCGTACACAATGAGTTGTTTCCAACTCTCAAAGACATTATGTGATGAAATTTGTCAGTATATGCAAGATTTTGGAGGAGATCATCTAGTGATCAGCATAAAACACATTGGCGAAATTGGCATCGTTTGTGTTCTAGCAAGGTGGATGGAGGGCATGGGTTCAGAGACATCCATCTTTTCAATCAACTATGCTAGCAAAGGAAAGTTAGAGAATTTTAAAGCGCCCTAATAGTCTGCTCAATAAGTTCTCGGTGGTAAGTACTTCAAATCTAGAAATTTTTTGAATGCAGGTCTTCGGCACAACCCTTTCCATGCATGATGGAGTATTCGATGGTGTAGACAGTTGTTTAAGAAAGGATTTCAGTGGAGGGTAGGGAATGGCGAACTAATTCAAAACTCGAGTGATCCTCTGATCCAAGGGAGGGAAGTAAAAATCTGGTTGTGGTTATGTGTTCTGTGTCATGCCTTACTACTGATGGGAGACGGAACGAGGAGATGATTCTTTCTAGTTTCCAACATGAAAATGTTGAGGCTACTCTTCAAATTCCTCTACTGAGAAGATCTTAAAAGGATACGATCATTTGAAATCTGAATACAAGGGGAGTTTTCACTGTTAAAAGTGCTTACTTTCTTGGTATGCATCTTTTTAGATTCTCTTAACTAAGTTCGTCTAATGGAAATTCTCTGGGTCATATCTGGAAAATTTTTTGGAAGGCTCAGGCTCCTTTAAAGGCAAAGATACGCTGCTGGAAAATCTTTCATGACATAATTCCTACTAAAAGAAATTTGGGAAGGAAAGGTATCCATACTAATCTTTTGTATGATCTTTGTAGGACTCATGTGGAGACGTCTACTCATCTGATATGGAAATGCCTGGTCATTAAGGGTATATGGCCTCGATTTTTGGCAACAAATATTAACATTCTTTGTGATGATAGGGGAATGTGGTGCAATCAAGACCATTGGTGTTGATTCTTGAGAGATGTTCGATGCAAGAGATGGACATAATCATTATTATTGCATAGAAAAATTAGGAGGCGCGGAATAAGGCCATATTTTAAAGGACTTCTGATAATGTTGATTCTACCAGTTTTTCCATATCTAATTATTTGAACGAGGGTTTGAACTCTATGGCGATTGATGGTGGTAGAGTATTGATGAGGTTCTGGCTCCTCCACCTGCTCCGGACTCTATTGGTTAGTTCCCCCCTTCGAGATCCAGATGGAAGCTGAATTCGGACACCGCCTTGAATCTCAATACTCATGCTAGAGGTCTAGGATGGGTGATTCGTGACCATCTGGGGGGGGTTAGTAATGTTGGTATGCACTATATTCCTTGATGTTCGAAGGTCAAAGTTCTTGAAGCCCATGCAATTAGTTACACTCTCAAGGAGGCCCAGTCAATCAATTTTACGTGATATTATAGCAGAATTTAATTGCTTGGAGGTTGTGAAGTTGTTAAATGGACAAGCTCCTGATCTAACTGAAGTTTCTTTCTTCATAGATGAAGCTAAAATCTTGGCTCAGAATATATAGCATATATCTTATTCCCATGTACGTCATGTCCACAATGGCTTGGCACATGCTCTTTCTCATAAGGCTTTACAAGACCGTGTCTCTTCTGTTCTCCTTGTTAGGACCCAAACAATATAACAACAATCCACTAGGATTTCCTACAAATACAAACAACCAAATAATTGATCTTCAAAACGCCACAAATAAATCACCAAGCAATCAACCAACAACAGACAACCTAAACCATAAAAATTCTAGAAGACTAAAAGTAAAGAGCACACTTGAATTATACGTGGAATATGAAGAGTAAAAACCACGGAACTTGTGAGGAGTCCGCCCTTTTCAACTCTTCTTATTATGATAAAACCGAGAGAAAAGGAACTCAAATCAGTCAGACAAAGGTTCACTACCCACCAATACTTTCATACATAAAAGATGAACACTTTGATAAAAAGAATGAAATCACCCAGTTTTACAGGTTCTGTTCGGCCGTAATTACAGACAAACTAGAGCTCCAAATAATTATCCAACTGTTCAAAACGAGACCTTATGTGTCTCGAATAGGCTGACCAAATTTTAGCACGATCCAACGATTCAAACTCCGGAAATCGATACATTTATGAAAGTTGTCGCTGGAAAACCGAACGGTTGTCTTTCTCTCCAATTTTCTGCTTTTTTTTCACTCTCTTTTTTCTTAGATCATTTCCATAGAACGTAAAAGAAAACCTAAGGCTTTGAATATGAGCCAACCTAAAAATTAGGCCCAATTGGGCTCAGAAAACACAAGTTGAAAATAAAGTCTTGCTTGTGCAACAAGTGGGTTGAATACTGTGATGCCCCCAAAGATCGTAAGGTAAAATCCGTCTTGTTTCTTTTTGGGTTTGAAAATACATGATAAGTGGTTAGGGGATTTTGGAATATATATATATATATTAAAAAATATATTATTATGTATATTCTTTAAGGAAAAGGGGAGTTAGGGTTTAGTGGGGTACAATTGGTTATAAATGTGGAGTTAATGAGCCCTCGATTTGCATGCAGAGAAAAGAGAGAGCAATTTTTTTTCCTCTCCTTCTTCTTCCTTCCAGCCCCCTCCTCACGAGACCCTTTCTTCCCCGACCCGTTTTCCACCAGCCGTTTGTGGTTCGACAGGTCGTCGGCGGTCTGATCGCCGCCACCTCCTCATGCCTCAGCCCAGCCGTGCCGATTGCACCTCAATTCTTCGCCAGTCGCGCCGCTCGACCGCTGCTCTCCGCTAGCCACACCGTTTAACCATTGCTCTTCGCCAGTCGCGCCGCTCGACCGCTACTTTCTGCCAGCCACGTTGCACGTCGATGCTTTCCGCCAGTCGAGTTTCTTCAGTTTTTTGTTCCCCAATCGCCGACCTCTTCTGTTTTGCCAGGAACTTGGTTCTTTTTTTTTTGTGAGATTTAAGTTTTTGGTTTTTAGTTAATGGGTTTTGAATGCCTATCGATTTTGGTCTGATTTAAGTTTACTCAGGATGCGTTGTTGCTCAATTCGGGGTTTCAAGATATTTTTCGGTACTGTCCAGCAACATCAAAGTTCGCTTTGGGCGCCTTCTGGTAAACTATAATGGTTGTTCTTGTTAAATCTTGTTTTCCCCAGTTGGTTTGGTGAATATTTGTGCTAATTGAATTTTAGGATTGAGTTTTGAAACCTTTCAGTTTGGCTGATGACTAGTTTGGATTCCGTACTTGGAGCTCAGGTGTAGTTCTGGTTAAGTTGACATTTTTTGTAAGTGGTTTGGAGACTGTTGGTGCATTTTGGGTGAGTTAGGTTGTGTTTATAAGGATTGACATTAAACTGGTTTATTCTAGGACGATTGAAGCATTTGACTCAAGTCAAAGAGGGATTTGAATGATAGTTGGAGTTTTGTTTGCTAATTATTCGACATAAATTCGAGGTAAGTAGTTTACTACCGGTTTGCCCTCAATCCCAAGCATGTGTTACGTATTGGTTCCTTAGTTGGAGTTTTGTTTGCTAATTATTCGACATAAATTCGAGGTAAGTAGTTTACTACCGGTTTGTCCTCAATCCCAAGCATGTGTTACGTATTGGTTTCCTAGTTGGAATAAAATATTTTGAAATGCCTACTACCCAGATGAAAATTTTGAAAGCTTACGCTTATGCCACTATATGTCAATGTTGTATGTCGTCGCAAAGTTTGATGGATAGATAAATTGTGAACTGTTGGACGATCTTGGCATGATTTATGACCTTGTTTGCATGCTTATGTCTGTTTGAGATTTCAGTGACCGTTAGTATTGCCATTGGGCTATGCACATTGCATGTTGTGAGCCTTCAGGCCCACACCTTATGCTTATGTACGTTGTCCTTTTGGGACCACCACTCATGTTTATGTTTGTGACCTCTGGGGTCACTACTTACGAAAGCGTGCCTTCGGGTTCACCTCTTATGCCTATACCTATACCTATGCCTATGATGTCCTTGTGCACTTCGGTCCAATGGAAAGACTAACAGATCACTGAATGGGCTCAGTAGTGGGCCATTTACTGAGTATACTTTAATACTCATCCTTTCTTTTCATGTTTTTCAGGTAAGAGTAACGATAGACCGGTGCATGACAAGAGAGATCCGTGGCCCAGCCATTTGGATGGTTTACTGCTTCCGCACTTAGGTTCATGTACTAGAGTCTGGTTTAGTAGTTAGGCTCTTTACAATCTTATGAAATATTCATTTATTTAATTGTTATTCATTTTAAAGTTGGGTTAGGGGTACCCCGAACGGTATTTTTTTTTGTTTTCTCTTCTTTGCCTATTTGAGCATTATTTAATTAAATAAAAATTTTATCTTTTTTATATTATTATTCTTTGAGAAAATGTATTGCCACGACTATGCATGCATAAAGTAGCGTCCTAGAAACATACTAGCAATTTGGGTCGTTACAGTTGGTATCAGAGCCTAAGTTTTAGGTTCTGTAGACTGACTTACATCATGAGTCCAATCTGTTCCTTATGGCCACAAATGGATTTTTCGTCATCGCTAGGTATGTCGTTTAAAGTCCTCTAGGGAAATCTGTATGAAATCTTACCTATTGTGCAGTCGTTTGATGGTTTACCCTGCTAGCGTTTATTAAAGCATTACGTGTGGTTCTCAGGTATGGCACCATGGACTAGATGAAGGGGCAGTCGAGGTAAGAAAGTAGTTGGGGAGGGACCCTGACATGCAAGAACTTGAGGTGCAGAGCCAAAAGGTGCGGGACCCGCCACCTCGTGACCCTTCTGGGTCGACTTAGTAGAAGGTTAGACCAAGAAGCGGGCTTTGAGCTTCAACTGTGCCCCCGCCAGGACCATCATCCTCAGAAATTCCAGTAGAGTATACGACCATGGCTGTGCTGTTGGGAATGTCGTCACACAGGCCGTGGTAGGACAGCTAAGGGATATGGTGGCCGAGTAGATAGCTCAACACGCACAGTCGCAGTAGGCGCCATCCTCGTCGGTCCCGTTACCACAAGTTCAGAATCAAGATAGGGCCACGAATCGGACTATGGCAGGCCCTTCCTTGGAGGTCGGATACCTACGGGACTTCAAGAAGTAGGTTCCCCCGACGTTTAACGGGTCCCTGAAAGACCTCACAAATGAAGAGTTGTGGTTGTCCATTGTAGAGGAGATTTTTCAGTACATGAGGTGTCTAGAGGAGCAGAAACTACAGTGTGTCGCTTTTGTTCTCATCGATAATGCCAAGTGCTGGTGGCACTCAGCTGAGAGAATGATAGAAGCCAGTAAAGGCCAAGCCACGTGGGACCACATCAAGGAGAGATTTTACGAGAAGTACTTCTTTGCTCACGTGAGTTACAACAAGCAGGCTGAGTTCATGAATCTGAAGCAGGGAACCATGACAATAGAGGAGTATGAGGAGGAGTTCGACAGGTTGTCTTGCTTTGCCCCTGATCTGGTGTCTACTGAAGCAAAGAGGGTTGAAAGATTTGTGCAAGGACTCTGGGACGGGATGCGGGGTATTATGCAAGCTCTAGAACCTCCCACCTACGTCGCAACTTTTTGAGCGGCAACACGCGTGGGCTGTCCTTTAGGGATAGAGTTCCTGAAGTCCTTGACGGAAGAACCAGCCCCCGGCCAGAAGAGGAAAGCTAAGCAGAAAGCTCTAGGACATCCGTAGAAGGTTCAGAGTACAAACAGGTCGGTAGGGCACGCCCAATGGCAAGCTACTGCTTCGGGAGGAGTTTGAAGGGAAAGACCAGTGTGCAAATCGTGCGGGAAGCGTCATTGGAGATGTTGTCTAATTGGCATGGGGACTTGTTTCAGATGTAAGCAGACAGGGCATACGCCAGACCAATGCCCTAGTAGTGGTTCTAGAAGTGCAGGGGGTCTGCTCTCGAGTTCGCATCAGGGTAGTTCAAACTGACAGCAGCAGCAGGGTCGAGTATATGCCACCAGTCGTCAGGAAGTTGAGCATTCAGGAACATTAGTGACAAGTACGCTCCCAATCTTGGGGCACTATGTCTTGGTATTGTTTGATTCTGGCTTGTCTCACTCTTTCATTTCATCATTGTTCGTAAAGCATGCTATGTTAGTTTTAGAACCATTGGGTTATGTTTTATCAGTATCTACATCGTCAGAGGAAATTATGATAGCAAGTGAAAAGATAAAAGCATTTTAGTTAGAAATAGCGAATCGCACCTTTAATGTGACTCTAATAGTGTTAGACATGCGTGACTTTGGTGTAATTCTGGGCATGGATTGGTTGGCTGCCAACCATGCTAGCATAGACTGTTCTTGTAAGGAGGTGATTTTTTAACCCCCCCTAGGGAAGCCAGTTTTAAGTTCAAGGGGGCCGGGACGGTAGTTTTGGCAAAGGTGATTTCAGCAGTAAAGACCAAGAGGTTGTTTAACCAAGGTGTCTGGAGTATCTTGGCTAGCGTAGTTGACACAAGAGAAACCGAGATTGCTATAACCTCTGAGCTAGTTGTGAGAGATTATCCCAATATGTTTCCGGAAGAACTTCCAAGGTTGCCTCCACCGAGGGAGATTGATTTTACGATCGAACTGGAGCCGGGCACTATTCCCATATCCAAAGCTCTGTACAGAATGGCGGTAGAATTGAAAGAGCTGAAGGTCCAGTTGCAGGAACTACTTGATAAAGGGTTCATACGACCCAGTGTTTCTCCGTGGGGTGCACCAGTGTTGTTTGTGAAGAAAAAGGATGGATCATTACGTTTATGCATAGACTAAAGGGAGTTGAATAAGGTGACTATCAAGAACAAGTACCCGCTTCCTAGGATCATGACCTGTTTGACCAGCTACAGGGTGCTACTGTATTTTCTAAGATTGACCTACGGTCAGGTTACCATCAGCTGAGGATCAGGGACAGTGATATCCCAAAGACTACGTACCAATCCAGATACAGGCATTACGAGTTCATTGTAATGTCTTTTGGTTTGATCAATGCTCCAGCGGTATTCATGGATTTGATGAACAGGGTGTTCAGGGACTTCCTGGACACTTTTGTAGTCGTTTTCATTGATGACATCTTGGTCTACTCCAAGACAGAGGCGGAACACGAGGAACATCTTTGGAAAGTCTTAGGAATGCTGAGGGAAAACAAACTGTATGCAAAGTTTTCTAAGTGCAAGTTCTGGCTATGAAAGGTATCTTTTCTTAGGCATGTGGTGTCGAAGGACGGGGTTTCAATGGATCCAACTAAGATTGAGGCTGTTACCAATTGGCCCCACCCTACAACAGCCAGCAAGGTGCGTAGTTTCCTGGGGTTGACTAGGTACTATCGTAGGTTTGTAAAGAATTTCTCAAGCATGGTCACGCTGTTGACTCAGCTAACCAGGAAGGGAGCTTCGTTTGTTTGGAGCAAAGTTTGTGAGGACAGTTTTCAGGACCTCAAGCAGAGGTTGGTTTCAGCACCGGTTCTCACCATACCAGATGGCTCTAGGAATTTTGTGATCTATAGTGATGCTTCTAAGAAGGGTTTGGGTTGTGTGCTTATGCAGCATGGTAGAGTGGTCGCCTATGCCTCCCGCCAGTTGAAAAACCATGAGCAAAACTATCCTACTCACGATTTGGAATTGGCAACGGTGGTATTTGCCCTAAAGATCTGGAGGCACTACTTGTATGGGGAAAAGATCCAGGTTTTTCACTGACCACAAGAGTCTGAAATACTTCTTCACTCAAAAAGAGTTAAACATAAGGCAGCGCAGGTGGATCGAGTTAGTAAAGAATTACGATTGCGAGATCCTCTACCACCCAGGTAAGGCGAATGTGGTAGTCGATGCTCTCAGTCGGAAGACCGCTCATTCGGCTGCCTTGATCACTAAGCAGGTTCAGTTGTGTAATGATCTGGAGCGAGTAGAGATTGCAGTGGCAGTGGGGGAAGTCACTTCGCAGCTAGCTCAGTTGACAGTGCAACCAACCTTGAGGCAGAGGATTACTGTTGCACAGTAGGGTGATCTGAACCTGGTTTAGAAATGTCATCAAGTAGGATCGGGCCAGGCCAGTGAATTTTCTGTGTCGGTGGACCAGGGCCTTCTGTATCAGGGACGGTTATGCGTTCTAGCAGATGATGGCCTGAAGGGGGAATGGTTGGCAGAAGCTCACAACTCTACATTCTCGATGCACCCAGGTAGTACCAAAATGTACTAAGATATGAAGCGGTTTTACTAGTGGCCCAATATGAAAAGGGAGATAGTTGACTATGTTAGTAGATGTTTAATCTGTCAACAGGTGAAGGCCCCGAGGTAGAAGATAGCAGGCTTGCTACAGCCATTGGATGTGCCAGAATGGAAGTGGGAGAGCATGTCCATGGATTTCATTACGGGTTTTCCCAGGACAGCGAAGGGCTTCTCAGTGATTTAGGTTGTGATAGACAGACTCACCAAGGTGGTGCATTTTATTCTAGGAAAGTCCATGTACGCGGTGAGTAAGTGGGCTAAGCTATATATGAAGGAGATAGTAAGATTGCATGGTTTGCCAGTGTCAATTGTGTCCGACAGGGACTCTCGTTTCACCTTCAATTTTTGGTAAAGCCTCCAAAAAACCTAAGGACGTGGTTAAACTTTAGTACAACCTTTCACCCCCAAACTGATGGGCAAACAGAGCGCTTGAATCAGACGTTGGAGGACATGTTGCATGCTTGTGCGTTGGAGTTCTCAGGAAGTTGGGACTCCCGCTTGCATTTGGCAGAATTTGCTTATAATAATAGTTATCAGGCTACCATTAGCATGTCACCATTTGAAGCTCTTTACGGTAGAGGTTGCAGGTCTCCTGTTTTCTGGGGTGAGATTGGGGAGAGGAAACTGGTGGGAACTGAGTTAGTGGAGTTGACAAATGAAGCCATGCAAAAGATCAAGGCTCGAATGCTAGCAGCACAAAGTAGACAGAAAAGTTACGCTGATGT
The DNA here is from genome assembly GCF_009727055.1 of Benincasa hispida. Classification (NCBI taxonomy): domain Eukaryota; kingdom Viridiplantae; phylum Streptophyta; class Magnoliopsida; order Cucurbitales; family Cucurbitaceae; genus Benincasa; species Benincasa hispida. Next base: position 70,828,073 of record NC_052351.1, on the reverse strand, counting down.
TAGGCGTAAAGATCTTGAGTTCGAGGCAGGTGACAAAGTATTCCTAAAAGTGGCGCCAATGAAGGGTGTTCTGAGATTCGGAAAGAAGGATAAGCTAAGTCCGCGTTTTGTAGGGCTATTCGAGATCTTGGAGCGAGTCGGTCCTATGGCTTACCGTTTGGCTTTGCCACCGTCTCTCTCCACAGTCCATAATGTTTTTCATGTCTCTATGTTGAGGAAGTATTTAACGGACCCGTCTCATGTGGTGGACTTTGAGCCCTTGCAGCTGAATGGAAACTTAAGTTATAAAGAGAAGCCTGCGCAAATTGTGGCCAGGGAGGTGAAAGTTCTGCGCAACAAGGAACTTAATTTTATTTTCTTTCTTTTCTCTGCATGCAAACCGAGGGCTCATTAACTTCACATTTATAACCAATTGTACCCCACTAAACCCTAACTCCTCCCCTTTTCCTTAAAGAATATACATAATAATATATTTTTTAATTATATACATATATATATATATATACTATTTATAATTATATATTAAAATCCCCTAACATATATAGTATTTTCAAACCAAAAAATGAAAAGGAATAAGATAGATTTTACCTTACGATCTTTGGAGGCGTCACAGATACCCACAACAATCTCCCCCTCTAGCCCACCATGGGGAAGACTCAATCACATCCATGATTACTTGAACTTCATCCCAGCAAGCTTATTACAAAGCTCAAACTTACTTCTATAGGAACTACCTTAGTTAACATATCTTCACTGTTCTTGTCGGTGTGGATTTTCTTCAGATTTAATCTCTTCTCTTTAATTACATCTCGTACCCAATGATATCTAATGTCAATGTGTTTAGTACGAGCATGAACATTGGATTTTTGCTCAAATCCACAACACTGACTATCACAAAATATTACATACTTACCTTGTTTCAAACCCAACTCTTGAAGAAACCTTTTAAGCCATAACATCTCCTTTCTTGCTTCTACTGCTACAATATACTCTACCTTAGTTGTGGATAATGCTATGCATTTTTGTAGCTTGGATTGCCATGAGATGGCTCCCCTTGAAAATGTAAACACATAACCTAAGGTAGACTTTCTGCTAACTCACTTGTCATGTCTGCATCAGTATAGCCTTCAAGCATAGGTTTGTCACCTCCATAATACAAACTCAATTTGGAGGTGCCCCGCAAGTATCTGAAGATCCGTTTCACTACTTCCCAGTGAGTCTTACATGGATTGGATAGAAACGACTCACTAGACTGACTGCATGTGTAATATCAGGTCTAGTACACACCATAGCATACATCAAAGAACCAACAGCAGAAAAGTAAGGAATGGATGACATAACTTCTTTCTCTTTCTTTATTGTAGGGCAAACTCTCTTACTTAGCTTAAAGTGAGTTACTAGTAGTGTACTAACTAGGGGTGTTCAAAAAACTCGATGACCTGAAAAAACTGATCAACCCAACCCAATCCGTGCAGTTTAGGTTTGATTATCAACTCATTTGGGTTGGGTTGGGTTCAAATAAATGAAAATTTTATGGGTTAGGTTGGTTCATGGGTTCAACTAACAAACCAACCCGAACCAACCCGAATTTATTATTAACTTTAAAATATATATTTTTTATTACTTATAACACAATTATTTATACATATATTGATTTTAGTTTTATTTAATTCCAATATTTTTTGAATAATTTACTCTTCAAAACCTCTTAAAAGTAGTTTCCTTGCACTTTAGAAAGAAAATTTTTACTATATAAATTGAAATTGAGTTAATCTTAATTCAATATATGAAAATAATTAAATTAGATTTTTACATATTTATGTTTTTCTTCTTTTTAGAATAAAATTTTAAATAAATGACCCGATTAACCCAAACCAACCCAACCCAAATATTTCATAGTTGGGTTGGGTTGGGTTCATTTTTAAATAAAGGTTATTTGGGTTGAAGAAATTTACAATCTGAACAATTGGGTTAGTTCTAAAGTCTTTCAACCCAATCCAACCTAACCCAACCTATGAACATCCCTAGTACTAACAGGCTTAACATGCTTCATATTGAACCTTTCCAACACCCGTTCAATATACTTCTCTTAGGATAACCATAATTTTCCAACTTTCCTAACATGAAAATCTCCATACCAAAGATTTGCTTTGCAGGACCACAAATATTTCATGTCAAATGACTTGGACAAATCTTTCTTTAAATTTTAAATCATATCTATATTTTGTCCAACTATCAACATATCATCTACATATAAAAAAAATGATGAAGTTTTTTGCTAGGAACTTTCTAAAATACATACAACAATCAGCTGTAGTTCGTTTATAATCATTGTTTATCATAAACGAATCAAATTTCTTGTACCACTGCCTTCGTGTCTATCTAAGCCCATAAAGGCTCTTCTTAAACTTGCAAACGAGTTTATCTTTTCTTTTTTTCTTCAAATCCTTCAGGTTGCTCCATGTAGATTTCTTCATGCGAGTCACCAGTTTAAAAAGCAGTTTTTACATCAAGTTGATTTATCTCAAGATCGAGACTTGCTGCTAATCCCAACACTATTATGATAGATGTCATTTTTTACCACTGGAGAGAAGATCTCATCAAAGTCAATGCTTTTTCTAGTTGCATCCCTTAACCACTAATCTGGTTTATACCTCACTATCTTCTCACCATCCTTCTTGTAGTCGAAAACCCATATGTTTGTCAATACTTTCCTGCTCTTTGGAGGCTTCACTAGCTCATAGGTTTCATTCTCTTCCAAGGATTTTATCTTCTTCTTCATTGCATTGGGCAACTGGTCTTTTTCATCATGAGACAAGACCTTTTGATAGTTCTCTAGCTCTCCATCTTCACTAACTGGAATGTAAAGAGGGATCGAATTTCGCAGCGGAAGCATTTTGTTAGAATGCCTTGCATCCCGTAAATTGATTTTACATTAAACAAAATCATTATACAAAACAAAATGTAGAAACATGTAAATTAGCATGCACTAGGAAAAGGATTATAACGATTCTTATCTTTGTAGATTTCCAACTACCACGAACAATCCTCTCTAAGTTCCAACAAATGGATCTCCAACGATCTTGATCACGAACAATTGCTTGAACAATCTCGAATACTACCACAAGAGTGGTGATTCTCTAGGATTCCAATAGAGGGATAGATGGTATCCAACTATTGGAGGAGGGAGAGGAGAAAAGAGGTTTTGGAGAGTAGAAAGGATTCTCTTAGAGAAAATTTTGTACAATAACACTAGGGTGTTGCATATTGTCAGCCTTTCTCTTTGGTGAGAATATGTGTCTCCCAGAAGGCCATACGAAGGTCTTTAGATAGAGAAAGGGTCAAGCTTTTTTTCTAATATTTTTCTTTTCTATAATTAATTAAATAACACTTATTTAATTTTAATTTGCACAATAATTAAATAACTATCTATATAATAAACCCAATTTAATGTATATATTTAATTATCACATTGATAACGGGCAGAAATGCACGTTATCATAATGCTAAGTTCTTAAATAATGTTGGATCGCATTGATAGAATGTGTTAAATTGCGTCCATTAAGCATAAATTCTATAATATTGCGGTCGCATGCGTCCAACGCATTAGAGCAGTTGATCTTTATATTTTTTTTGCAGAATATGCGTTTACACAATGCAGAGATTGCGATAATAGAAATACATTGGTCGAGCGCAACTTCACTGCAAGACTTTGCGTTGATCGTGCTCGCAAACATTCGCCTAAGAAGAATCACCGCAACATGGTGGGCGCATCCGGGTGAGAGGATAATTAAGAGTGATGGGACAGAAAACTGACAGCAGTCCGATCTAAATTAAGTTGACAGTCGATAATGGTCACAAAGTACATTCAACTTTATCGATGACAATTATCCGGTGCATCAGTCAGGAATTAAAGTTGTCCCATCTGTACAACTGGGAGAGAGAAGCCGCATTTCACCATGGAAACTCTATAAATACCAAGTGCATTCTTCAGAAAAGGGGTTAAGTAGTCGATTACTTCATCACTTTACAAGTTCACACCTCTATCCATAGTTTTCTTTCATTTTAAAGCAGACGCGAGGGAGAAGGTGTGCCGGTAGATCGTTCTGGCAAGCTTGGGAAAGCATCGGAAGCTCCAAGAAAGAGAGAGGGTCGACGCCTGCGAAAGTTGGAACATTTGTAGATCAGAATGGAGATTCAGTATAAAAAGCCTTGGGCAGCAATGAATTGCTACCAGACTCTCTACCTTTACTTTCCATTGTCCTTTTGTACTCAACTCAGTTATAAGAATGGAATATCTTTCTCTATATCTGTTCACTCTCTGTTATTCACGCATGAGTAGCTAAATTAGTTGAATGAGTTGAGAAGTAATTCGTTAGCAGAACGAGGGAATCTTCTTCTTTGTGATTATCTTGTTTATGTATGCTTCATTCGTCTATTAGAGATACTCGGGAGGGTAGTTTAAAGACAGGATCTAGACTTGGGAAGGTCAGGTCAGAATTTAGGTTTGGAAGAACCAAATTAGAACGCATAAACGGGAGATAGGCGCTTAGGAATGAGCACTATTTGTTATTAACGTATCGCACGCATCTTAGCAATAAGGTATGATTGTATGCAATCACCTTGCTTTCATGCATTTTGCATCAACGCATAGGACAAGAGTAGAGACTTAGAGATAAGCTCTATGGACATTTTGCATTCAACACATGCGTCCTAGACTTAGGAGTATTGCATTTACATTGGGAAATGACTTGTTGTGCATGGTTGTAACATGATCGCAAGGTTTGACGCATTCTCGAGTAACGCTAGCTAAAAGACCTTCTCAACCCGTTCATCGCATACTCATTGCATCTATCAACGCAACTATCTTTCTCAAATTCGCCGCCTTTATTTACTTTTTTTAATCAACGTAACAACACACCCAAAACTTATAATTTACTTGGTTACCACAAAGTTTTCATAAATATTACCAACATAACTAGTTTCACAAGTCCCTGTGTTTGATCATGAACTTACCAAGAAACTCAGGAGAATTTACACTTGAATTCCACTGGGGAAACTTGAGTGCTCAACGCAATCCATCAACACATATCATCCATAATTCCATTCAATAAAACCAACGCATCACACATACATCCCATGTATATGTGCAAAACCTCTCTATTAATTAAATCTTTGTGAATCTAATTCACTTGAATTTATTAATTTGAATCTTATTCAAATATTACTTTCCAATTTAATTATAGATCATATCCATAGTTAATTACATATTAATCACATCAATATACAATTTCCTCAAATTAATTTGAACAATTCAAATTATCCCTCTTAAGTATCCTCTAATGAGCTCACGAGCGAGCTTGGTGGACCTATAGATTACGAGCTCCAACGATATGAGATTAATTGGCTAAACTCATTAACCAAATTAATCAATATTTGTTAACTGTGGGTACACTCTACTAAAGACCCACAATTGTGTTCTCACTACAGATATATTTCTGTGTCCACAAATATAGACCAATACCAGTAAGTTAGTCCTTCACGAGTATTTGTAACTTCAACTGGGTCAAATTACCATTTTACTCTTAGGTTACCTCTGACTTTTTAAGTACCAGGGCTTCTCTAATGAACAATGTGTTTATAGTCCAACCAATAAACAGAAACCCTTCTCAGGCCAACGAGAGTGTAGGACCCTTTGTTCAAATCTCGGAGACACCACTTAAGAGAACACTCATTTACTTACTCTTAAGGCAGGAAGGAGTGAATTCCATCTTGTATTATTATGTTCTCAACACCCTATTCGGTCTTGTCTCCAAAAAATGGTAAGCTTATTGGGTCAGTGATTTGGTCATACTCACCCACACAAATCAAAGGACAATCTCTTGTGAATAAGAGTTCATAATATACTCAGGATTAAGACTAAATCACCTAGATCATCCTAATGAAATAGGAACCTAACTAGTCAACAGTGTTACATCTAGTGGTTACTATTTCGCGGTCCATTCTTATGCAAACTCATTGCATAGGATACCCCCACTCGTATGTCACCTACACGAACGCGTTGGATCATTATGTTTATATCAAATACAAAGTGAGTCGTATCCATAGTGTTACCAAGATAAGATACCCAGCCTTATCCTTATATTATTGACCCTTTAAATTGTATCTTGTGAAGGATCTCATTGAAGGGCCCTTTAGCGGAAGCGGGATCGTCCCAAATCCCATTTTTACAGAGAGAAATTTTATAGAAAAAATCAAACAGATTATGCATCTTAACAAATAAATACAACATGCTCAATTAAAAAGAAAACTAGGGTTTCAGAAACCTTACCTTTGAAGACTTTCTTCACACAGGAAATCTCTTGATTTGCAAATCACGTACAGAATAGAAATGACCAATTGGGCACGACTACTTGGAATCCTTGGTATTCGCTGGTGAGAATCTAGGAGGAGTGGACTCTGATGAATTTGGATTGAGGGAAGGAGAATGAGAGAAGGTAAGAGGAATTTTTCTCTCTGAGATTTTCTATAGAACTTTTCTGTCTCACACTATGTTTTCACTTGCTTGCAAGTTGAAGATGAAGACTCATTTCAAATCCAAAAAGCAAAAACCACCCATGGGAGGGAGTTGTAACTCCTTCCCACATTCAAATTAAATTAATTTATTTAAAATATCATTTAATATATATATATATATAAATATGATANTATATATAAATATGATAACAAACTTATCATATAATATATATTAAACTATATGTAATATCAAATATAACATATAACTTATAGTTTTAATATTATATCATATACAATATAACCTATAGTTTCTTTTCTCTCACATATGTCATTTAATATAAATCACATTTATATTAAATTTAACAATTATGAATCTAATTCATATAATCAACATTTAAATCATATTCAAATATTTTCTTCCTCTCATAAATAATATAATGTATCAAAGACATTATAATAATTATATCACATATAATTAAAATAACTTAATTATATCACATATAATCAATTCTCTCAATTAATTTGAACAATTCAAAATAATCCAAATGCGGATTCTCATTTAGTCTTATTGAGCTATCAAGGGGACCTCATGGACCTGTAGCTTGAAGCTATAACGGTACGTGAATAATTAATTAAATTCTTTAATTAAGTTATTCACCATCAGTTAACTATCCAACACTCCACTAAAGACTGACAGTTGCACTCTTCGTACTACACATATATTTATGTGTTCATTGGATATAACCAATAAACGGTACGATGACCCTTCACAAATTGCTCGTAAGTATAGCTAGGTCATAATTACCGGTTTGCTCTTATAGTTACATCTAACTTCTTAAGTACGACTGATTCCTCTAATGAACAATAGATTATAGTCCAACTATGACTAAACCCCTCTCGGGCTAGGAGAGGGTGTGGCACCACATTATTCAAGCCCTGGAATCAACCTTTAAGGGAGCAATTTATCTACTTACCCCGACCTCGGGTAAGGAGTGAATTCCTTTAGTTGTATTCCCAACACCCCAATCTGACGAATCCTCAAAATGGTAGACATATTGAGTTGGCGATTTGGCCACTCGCACCCATACAAATGAAATGATCGTCCTCATAGATAGGAGTTCACAACTCACTCCGAATTCAGGTCATGTTACCTATGGTCATCTTGGTGAAATGTAAGTCTCTATTATGAACAACGTTATATAATGAGACTAAACATTTCGTGGTTCGGTCTTTAACTCCTTTGTACAGAATATCCTCAGTCACATGTCTAGACATGAATTATCAGGATCAGATCATTTGTAGCACTTTATAAAACAATTATGACACCTACAAAGCGAGCCATACTCGTAGTGTCACTAAGATAAGGTACTAGCCTTATCCATCTACTACAAACCATTTAGGTTATCACTTAAACCTGATCTACCCATATGTCTCTACATACATGTTTAAGCTACAAGATAGCCTTGGATGGTAGTTTGTTGGTTTGTGGTTAATGAAACTAATTTTAAAATAAAACTTCATATATTTTATTAAATAAATAATAAGTTTGTATAATACAATTACAAACTATAAGGACCCTACGAGATTTATGGCATCAACCCCAACAATCTCCCACTTGACCTAAAACTAGTGGGGTGTACAATGTAAAAGTCAAACTATAATACAAAGTACACAAAAGAATAAACTAGGGCACAAACTGCCCAGTACAAATCCTACTTGCGCTAGTCTAAACGTGCCTATCTCATAGACCTATACTCTGCAAGTGATCCTCAAACACCTTAGCCATGAGGACCTTTGTAAATTGATCAACAACATTGTGCCCCAAAGCTATCTGTGTGATGATCACGTCCCTTCGATGCACAATCTCTCGGACGAGATGATACTTCCGCTCTATGTGTTTGTCGTGCTTGTGACTCTTAGGCTCTCGAGAATTAACCACAGCACCACTATTATCACAATAAAGTGTGATGGGCTTTGACATGTCTGAAACAACTTTCAAATCTGTCAAGAATTTCCTAAGCCAAACAGCTTTCTTAGCAACTTCACAAGCCATTATATACTCGATCTCCATTGTGGGGCCAGCAGTGCACCCTTGATTGGTGCTCTTTCAGACTACTACCCCTCTGTTAAGAGTGAACACTGATCCTGATGTGGATTTCTTAGAATCCTCATCAGTTTGAAAATCAGAGTCTATGTATCCAGTAAAGATCAAATCCTTAGAATCATACACGAGCATATAGTCTCTCATTCTCCGCAGATACTTAAGGATGTTCTTAACGGCGATCCAGTGATCAAATCCTAGATTAAACTGATATCTACTAACTATCTCCACTGTATAGCAGATATCCGGTCTCGTACATAACATCACATACATCAGGCTACCAACAGCCGATGCGTAGGGGATCCATCTCATTTCCTCAACCTGTTGAGATGTCTTAGGATACCGTTCCTTAAACAATGTAACTCCGTACCTGAAAGGTAGCAAGCCTCTCTTGGAGTTCTGCATCAAAGACATAACAAGCATCTTGTCATTTCCAATGAGTAGGATATCGTCTATATATAACACTAAAAAAGCTACTAAACTATTGATGATCCTCTTGTATACACAAGGTTCATCAACGTTTTGATTAAAGTCATAAGATTTTATTGCAGTATCAAACCTTATATTCCAAGATCGAGAAGCTTGCTTCAATCCATAAATGGACCGATTAAGCCTGCAAAAGTTTTGCTCTTGACCTTGGATTATGAATCCCTCGGGCTGCTCCATATAGATGGTCTCCTCAAGATTGCCTTTCAGAAAAGTAGTCTTGACATCCATTTTCCAAATCTCATAGTCATAATATGAGGCAATGAACAGGAGTATCCAGATAGACTTCAACATGGAAACAGGTGAGAAAGTCTCCTCATAATCGATTCCCTCAACCTAGGTATAACTCTTTGCCATCAGTTTAGCCTTAAAGGTTTGCACATCCCCATCAGTACCTCGTTTTCTCTTGTAGATCTATTTGTAACCTATAGGTTTAACCCCATCAGGTAAATCTACAAGATCCCGAACAGAATTGTAGTACATCGATTCCATTTCGAGATCCATAGCTTTGATCCACTCATCTTTGTCAACATCTTCCATTGCCTTCTTGTAAGACAATAGATCCTCAACATCTTCATCAGCTACCATAGCTAGGATTTCAATTAAACTCATGTAACGGATTGGTGGGTTCGAAACCCTCCCACTGTGCCAAGGTTCCCTCAACCTTGAGGTAGATTTTATCTACTAGATGACCACAGCTCAACAACTCTTGTTGAGGTATTGGGTTCTTCAACAACTCTCGTTGAAGGTTCAATAGTTTCCTTGGAAAGTTCATTCAACACAATTTTACCGTGGGACCTGTTCTCCCTTATGTGGTCTTCTACAAGAAAAGTAGCATTTGTCGATACAAACACTTTTTTTTCTTTAGGATCGAAGAAGTAATCACCTCGTTCCTTTAGGGTAACCTACAAATAGGCACAATTTTGAACGAGGTTCCAATTTCTTAGGATTTTCCACAAGTACATGTGTTGGGGAACCCCAAGTTCTGAAATGATGTAAGCTAGCTTTACGACCATTCCATAATTCCAAAGGTGTTCTAGCAACACTTTTGGATGGAACGCAGTTTAGGATGTACGTTGCAATCTCTACTGCATAACACCAAAACGAGTCAGGTAAGGATGCGTAACTCATCAAAGATCGAACCATGTCCAACAAGGTTCGATTTCTCATTTTTGATACACCATTCTACTGAGGTGTACCAAGTGCTGAAAGTTAGGATACTATTCCATGTTCTACCAAATAGTTCTGGAATGATAAATCCATAAACTCTCCACCTCGATCAGATCGAAATGTTTTAATCGTTTTATTCAATGCATTTTCAACTTTAGCCTTGAATTTTTTGAAATTTTCAAAAGATTCAGACTTATGTTGCATTAAATAAACGTACTCATATCTTGAATAATCATCAGTAAAGACGATGAAATATTCATAACCTCCCCTTGCTTTGACATTCATCGGACCACAGAGGTCTGAATGTACTAGCTCTAGAGGTTCTTTGGCCCTGTGACCTTTGCCAGTAAAAGGTCTTTTAGTTATTTTACCTTCAAGACAAGACTCACACATAGGTAAAGAATTTTCTTCTAACTCACTTAGAAGTTCATTATTCACCAATCTCTCAATCCTATTGAGATTGATATGTCCTAATCTTAGATGCCCAAGTTGGGCATTTTCTTTAGGAGAAATTTTAAGTCTTTTATGTTGAGTTACTGCAGTCTTAAACATTTCAGTGTTATAGAATGCTTTAGTAGCTAACAGTCTTAGCACATAAAGGTTGTTTTTCAGCTTTACAGAACAAATATCAACACCATGTTTATAAATAAACACTTTATTAACAATGAAGTTTATAGTATAACATTGTTCAAGTAAACACTTTACAAAAACTAGGTTCCTTTTTAAATCAGGAAATACATATATATTTTCTAAAATAAGAAATTTGTCCTGTAAAGTCAACCGGATACCTCCCACTACCACATCCGAGATGATGTGTTCAGTTCTAGTTCCTACCCACATCGTCATCTCACCAGCATCTAGTTGCCGCCAGGAACTAGTTCCCTGAAATGAAGAACAAACGTGGTTATTGGCCCCAGAATCTATAATCCAAGCATAATCATCATTCTCCACTATGCAGGTTTCCAATACAAGTAAATCATATTTACCTTGCTTGGCCTTCTTCTTTTCTGCCAAGTATTTGGGGTAGTTCCTCTTTCAATGCTCATCTTGGTTGTAATGGAAACAAATTTCCTTTGTAGTCTTGACTGGCCTTCTGCCCCTTTGAGCAGCAACTACAATTTTACCTTTCCTAATCCCACCCTTCTTCTTCTTCCCCTTTTTGTTGCGGGAGAAAGAAGGTACAGACTTTGTCCTAGAGGTCGAACCTCTGTGGAACTTCTTTTAACATTTGCCTCACCCTTATGTACCTTGCTTTTCATCAAGGACTGGAAAGTCTGTAGCTCATTGAACAAAGTGATTAGGTTGTAGTCAATCCTGTTCAAAACAGCATTGCTATGAAACTGGAGGAAATTTTCAGATAAATATTCCAAAATAAAGCTAACTTGACTGGCTTCATCGATGTTAGACCCATTTATCTCTACCACGTTGAAGTGGACCATCATGTTGAGAACATGTTCTCGAACAATGCCCTTTTTCGCATACGGACATTGAAGATGTGTTTTAGAGTGTTATGTATGAGCTATGCAAACGATTTTCAGAACATTCCCCTTAAGCACTCCATGATCTCACGGGTCGTGAGCATGGGCTCATGCTTCTTGGCCAAGACTTTGTTAAGACTTGATAAGATATACGCTCGGGCCTTATCGTTTTCCCGTGTCCAATGTTCATATGCCTCTCAAACATTTCTAAGAGCATTGGGAGCAGGAATGGGATGACAATCCTCCATAAGGACAAAACATAAGTCATCAATGATTAAAATTATGTTGATTGTGTTTTTCCATGAAGTGTAGTTTTCACCAGTTAATTTATCAGCGACACGCAAGTTTAGAGTAGCGGTAGCCATTGTAATAAAATTGTTGAAACCATACAAATTATTTATAATTAGTTTACTTGCATTAAACCACTAAGAAACCCAATTAGTTTTTAGCAAAATAGTCTAATGTATCTTAAGTGACATCTAATTTTACAATGATGTTTCAGTGAGGCAGGACAAAAGTCACTGTAGGGTGATCAAGTGTCCCTTCACTGAAATGAGATATTCTCAACTAATAGACAAAACAACTCCTTGTTTTTGTCACTATTAGTCATCATTGTTCGGTCTAGAATTTGTTAACTTGCTTAACAATTCTTGTAAGTGTAACCCCTCATTTTAGGTTCTAGAGTTCTGCCCCCAATGAACCAACTATAGGAAAAAATCGATTAGGACATGAAACTAAAACAACCCTATCCATTTCTAGAGATTGAATAAAGCGTCATGTAAAATTGCTATCCTTTAAGGGGACATTCACGATGCCACGAGGTGATGCATGAAACTTTACTTGAACCTAATGAGAGAGACCAAGGTTCCTTATAGATACATTTGTTACATATTTAATCTTTTTTTAAGAATCAATTTAGTCCTATTAAACCGATTAAAAGATTAAACTAAGATTTCTAATCTTATTAGAAATGTGATCTTAGGTCTATCTCAATCATGTTTTAAAATAATTTTAAATTATTATAACCTAGAGTTTGCATGCAACACTTAGTTATTGATTTTAGTTCTAATTTCATTTTGTTATAACGATTATAAATAAATGAAACAACTAAAACATTCATTGCATGCTCGACATACTTTAGTTAATCGTAACATTTATAAATTAACCAAAGGTGGTGTCATGCTTCATACAATCTCTATTCATTACTAACATATATAACAATTATATAATAAAGTAATGAATCAAACTATAGCATACATCCATACATTCATTCAACCATATATTACAACAATTATAATATAAATGATGCATTGATATGTTATAAATGCATGCACACATATACTATAACATTTATACTATATGATGCATGTGCATGCTATATAATTTAAATCATGCATATACATATATTATAACACTTATAATATAAAATGATGCATGAATATAAATGCATAACCTATGGTGGGTTTTAATTCTATATGACATACAATATGACATATAAGAAAAAAAAAACATACATCACATGTATATTTAAAACTAACAATTAATGGGCGGGGATAGGACACCTAAAAGGAATTTGAAAGCTAAGTATTACAAGAATAAGAGTCAACTGGTTCAAATACAAGCGAATCGGGCCTTGAATTGCTCGAACCGGACCAACCAGCCACCAAATCGAACCCGAACCGCCCGAAATGACTGAATACGGTCGAACCAGGTGAACCACGAGCCAAATCGGTTGGTTCTTTTCGCATCGCAGCATTGCAACTTTGTGCTCAATGTTACAATGCTATAGAAAGAACAAAACATTGATCTTTGTCGCAACATTGCAATGTTAGGACACAATATTGTAACGCTACAAGACAGTCTTTTCTGGGCAATGTTGATCTCCATTGAAAATTCGTTGAAAAAAATCTCATTTTCTCCATATCCGCATTAGAAAAGCCACGAACAACACAAGGACATTCAAATAAAGACTCTATTGCACATAATTATGCCCAAAACAGGGGTCTTTACAAACCAATTTGGAAAAGAATAAGCCATAAAACTAAGTATCCTATCCCAAAAACACTCATTAACAAACCACATTCATCATAAAAAGCCATTAATCGCATGAATTATGAACAGAATGCAGAAAGGAAAATCCACTAGCATTGTAAAATTTAACTCAAAAAAATGGAATTTGGGATCATGACCAATGACTCTGATACCAATTGAAGGATCCCATTGAAAAGCTCTTGAGCAGAAACAAGATCGCCCCAAATCCCATTTTTACAGAGAAATAAATTTTATAGAAAAAATAACACAGATTATGCATCTTGACAAACAAATACAACATGCTCAATTAAAAAGAAATTTAGGGTTTCAGAAACCTTACCTTTGAAGACTTTCTTCACATAGGAAATCCCTCGATCTGCAAATCACGTAGAGAATAGAAATGGCCAATTAGGAACAAACACTTGGAGTTCTTGATATTCTCTGGTGAGAATCCAGGAGGAGTGGACTTTGGTGAATTTGGATTGAGGGAAGGAGAATGAGAGAAGGTAAGAGGAATTTTTCTCTCTGAGATTTTCCATAAAACTTTTCTGTCTCACACTATGTTTTCTCTTACTTGCAGGTTGACGATGAAGACTTACTTCAAATCCAAAAACCAAAAACCACCTATTTACGTGGGTGGGAGAAAAGAGGCCCACATTCAAATTAAATTAATTTTAAAAATAAAATTAATTTATTTAAATTATCATTTAATATATATATAAATATGATAACTAACATATAGTTTAATATATATATATATATTAAATTATATGTTATATGAAATATAACATATAACCTATAGTTTTAATATTATATCATATACAATACAACCTATAGTTTCTTTTCTCTCATATATGTCATTTAATATAAATCACATTTATATTAAGTTTAACAATTATGAATCCAATTCATATAATCAACATTTGAATCATATTCAAATATTTTCTTTCTCTCATAAATAATATAATGTATCAAATACATTATAATATTTATATCACATATAATTAAAGAACTTAATTATATCATATATAATCAATTCCCTCAATTAATTTGAACAATTCAAATTAATCCAAATATTGATTCTCATTTAGTCCTATTGAGCTAACAAGTAGATTTTATGAAATTGTAGCTTGAAGCTCCAACGGTACATGAATAATTAATTAAATTATTTAATTAAGTTATTCACCATTCATTCACTATTGGAAACTCCATTAAAGACCGATAACTGCACTCTTCGCACTATAGATATATTTTTGTGTCCATTGGATATAACCAATCAACAGTACAATGGTCCTTCACAAATTGCTCGTAAGTACAGCTAGGCCAAAATTACCGTTTTGCCCCTGTAGTTACATCTAACTCCTTAAGTACCACTGATCCCTCTAATGAACAATAGATCATACTCCAATTATGACTAAACCTCTCTCGGGCCAAGAGAGGGTGTGGCGTCACATTGTTCAAGTCTTGGAATCAACCCTTAAGGAAGCAACTTATCTACTTACCCCGACCTTGGGAAATGAATGAATTCCTTCTTGTGTAGTTGTGTTCCCAACTCCCCAATCAGATGAATCCCCAAAATGGTAGGCATATTGAGTCGGCGATTTGGCCAATCTCACCCATACAAATTAAAGAACCGCCCTCATAGGCAGGAATTCACAACTCACTCAGGATTCAGGTTATGTTACCTATGGTCATCCGATGAAATGTAAGTTGATAACTTGTAGAAATACAAGTTATTTATACTGTTTTATTTATATATTACGGTTAAAAGAAAGAAAATTTGCGTCGAAAGTATAGAAATTGGCTAAGAAATTCGAAAATTATAAATTGTCGTCAATACACCCACCACCATTGCGATGGTAGAATAGAATGTTTTGTTTCTGTTTTGCAAGAAATCAGTCACTACATGCATTCATGGATCAAAGATAAAATGAACAACATATCTACGTCACATTGCGCCCATCATTCAGGAATGAGAAGATGATCAATGCAATGACGGCGCATGCGATAATCGATCAAGAGCTTAGCGATCAACGCAATCTCAACCGCATGCAGTAATTAAAAATAACACCGCATGCGAGCGAACGGTCGAAGATGTAAAGAGCAACGCATCTGCGGAGGAGTCTGACGAGTGTACAGCTGCCAGTTATGCATCTTTTACGGGATTGATTGTGTAACAGAAGGAATATTCACTCCGCCATCTCAGGAACTACCATAACCATAAAGTGGGGACCACAATGCAAAGAGTCAAGCTTCGCCTATAAATAGCTTCTGCAATTCCATTGAAAGATATACTTGAATACATAGAAACGTGTATATACTGATTTCTGAGCGAGAGACTGGTCTGAGCGACTTCCACAGTAGATCTAGATAATCAAGAGACAAGGTCGAGAGGTGAGTATATGGGCAAAGAATCCTTCTAATCCCTATCGTCGAAGCTCTGTACGAAGGTCACTTCTACCAAAAGAGCAAGCCTAAGAGGGAAGCTCTCCTCTCCATTACTTCCATACGCCGGTAAGCAAAATCTCCGTTTAGATCTGTGTTAAGATGTTGACACTCTTTCTATATTTGTCTCTAAATCTCTTTTTCATCATTTGTACTCATCTTCTTAATCTTCCATTCACACCACGTATCGAACACTTAATCTTAGCATTAAATGTTATGTTAATTGCCATTGTCATCTCTCTGTCTATTTTCGTACATCCATAATCCATTTTCTCCATGATGTTTTCCTAATTCCCTGGGTAATTAGCAAGAATTAAGTAAGTAGATTAATTGGTGTTACGGAAATAATTATGTTTAGCTAAAGCATGCTCGACGGCATCTTCAACTGTGAGAGCAAAAGTGAAGATGTTATTTCGCCTATCGAGAGAGGGTTGGAAGAATGCGTTAACTAAAGCGAGAAGTACTTCCAGAGATGGAAGCAACCTTGCGTTCATCATGTTCATCCCTATTTCACCATAGAGATATGGGAACGCGGCCGATCATCGAGAGGTGTACGCCAAGGGAAAGGGGAACCTTAGTTGTATCTTTAACACAATTAACAAACTTACGATGTTTTTACTAATTATTTTTTCTATTTCTGATCCATCCATAAAGACTTGCCATCGTATACTATGATCCTTTGTATAACTTCACAGTCATTCTTGAACTCAGTATCGTATATCATGAATCTTGTATCTTGTATCATATTAGCTTAGGTTTATTTTATTAACACAATTTTATTTTACCGCAATTTACATTCATGTATAAACCAAATTCTTTATTAATTGAAAAAAACTGGTCGCATGTATCACAAAAGTAACGCATTAATGAAAACAATCCTTGTGTTCGACCTCGGATTATTCTAAGAAACTTGCATTAGAATTATACTTGGTTTCAACGCAAGGAAACTTGTGACACGCATTACTCCATTGCATATACTACAAGCATATCATTAATAATGCATATATTTAGAAGTAGTGTATGAACAATAACTCAATGCATGCATGAAGATATAAAAATATCGTGTCAAGTTTATGGCATAATGCACGCATAACAAGGAATTAGCTTTTTAGAGTTACATAAGTCTCTATTATGAACGACGTTATATAATGAGATTAAATATTTCGTGGTCTGATCTTCTACAAACTCCTTTGTATAGAATATCCCCGTTCACATGTCTACACATGAATGATCAGAATCATATTATTTGTAGCACTTTACAACAATTGTAACACCTACAAAACGGGTCATACTCATAGTGTCACCAGGATAAGGTATCCAGTCTTATCCATCTACTACAGACCATTTAAGTTATCATTTAAACATGATCCACCCGTAAGTTTCTACATACATGTTTAAGCTACAAGATAACCTTGGATGTTAGTTTATTGGTTTGTGGTTAATGCAACTAATTTTGAAATAAAACATCATATATTTTATTAAATAAATAATAAGTTTGTACAATACAATTACAAACTATAGGACCCTACGAGTTTTAAGACATCAACCCCAACAACTTGAACATTGGTTCCTACATGTCCCCACATAAAATTCAAGACTCATAAGACAACCTTGAATGTTAGTTTATTGGATTTAGGGTTAATAAGACAAAATAGACAACAATACAAACAATAACATTTATTGATTTAACATCCATAACTCTTTATTGATGATGGTCAATTAATAATATTTACTATCTACGAGTTTAAGAGCATAAAACTCAACAGAATGAACTCTGAGCTTGGATACCTTGTTGAAGATTTACGCACTTTGGTGGACTTTCGTGCCTGAGTATTCTCCACTTAAGGAATAGGTTGCTCCCCCTACTCATGAACTTTCCAAAGAATCACTTCCTCATGAATTTCTTCATTAGATGAAGACTCATCAAGATCATCATCATCAACATGATCTGGTTCATTACCATCAGGTTGTATCTCACCAACATCATCATTGTGAAATCCCAAATGTTATCTAAGTAATTTAGGTTAAAGCTTCATTAATTAAAAATCTTGTAGGGAAAACAAAAGAGGAGGAGAATGCCTTAAGTGTTGGAAAAGTGAACCTTAAGGACTAAACATTAAGTTTTAATGAGTGGAAGTTTTTAGTAATAAAATTTAACTAAGTGTTGGAACATATAAACACCTTGTATTGATGTATAGTATGCGACCAAGGTCAATTGAAATTAAGTGTGGTACTTGGCAAGGCCTATGTTGGACGCATGAAGGCCCATGCATTGGTAGGAGGCGTGGCTAAGCTAGGCATCATGCATTGGAATGTGATGCTTGGCAAAGCAAAGTGTAAGTGTTGGGTAGCCATGCGATGGCATGAGGCCGCTAGCCAAGCGTTAGCGTGAGTGGGCTGCTATGCGGAGGAATGTAGTCGGACATTAGCGACAGCCTAAAGCAAAGCGATGAGCAAGGCAGGTGTTGGTCTAGGGGCATGCGGTCAGGCGAGGCACTGGCGGACGCGCACAGGCCGGTTGGTGCAAGGCGATGTGTGCAGGGAGTGAGCGTTCGGACGCATGCGTGGAGTCACACGAGCATGGGGGCAAGGCACTGAGTGTGGGGGCGTTGGAGCGTTGCAGGAGAGGTGAACGGATGGTTGCACGAATATGAGCAGTGTGCGAGGAAGCCACGCTATGATGTTTTGGAGGTCAGGAGAGGCCTCATGATCGCATATAGCAAGATTGGCTTAGACGTGAAGGTTGCCATTGGATATGTGGTATGCAACAGCTTAGGTGGAGGAATTGAGTGCATGATTATGTGTTGGCCTTGGCATAGATGTGCGCATGCATCAAAGGAAGAGCCATACGATGGAGGGATGTGTTGGTATTTGTCCAGTGGGACATATGCTCCAAGAGGTGTACGGCCAAGTAAGGGTTTGCGATGGCATTGAAGTTAGATTAGCACAAGGAGGTATGCGATGGCCAAGCCAAGTAGCCAAGCAAGCATGCGGCTATGAGGGATGTGTATGCGTTGACAAGGAAAACTTGGAGGGCAACACTGAGCTGCTAACTCATCCAGACATGTGGCTAACTAGGGGATGTCCAGTAATTCAAGCAAGTTGAGGTGGGCGCACAAGAAGACATGCAAAGTGAAGCATATACGTTGGCTAAGGGAAAGGAAGACACTTCAGGACCAAGGTGCCAAAGGGTTGGCGTTGGCAACATGAGGTGAAGGCACATTGGCATGCAACCAGGCTGGAGATGTCAAGATGGGAAGAACTTTGGACGTCTATAAACAAGTTGGGACGATCAACTCTCACAATCCACTAGTGTCATTTGAGTGAAATTAGTGAGAGAGTTCTCAGAAGGAAGTGTAGTGAGAGGTCTCGGGTTGCCGTTTCAATTGAAGTTCTAAAGAAAGAGGAGCTTGTGTTATAAGTCCAGTGGCCCAGCTGATTGCATAGGTTAATCGCATAGGCCTATCACCCAGCCCTGCATGCGTCCTTGCCAGCACAAGTACTCGTGCGCGAGCCCTCGCCAAACGCATCAAGACGAATGCACGACAGCGCGTACGGATGCATCCCAGCATACGTTGCGTGCATCTCACTGCCCAACACTTCCCTATATGAGGTCTACCGCCCATTGGCATGCGTCTCTGCCCACCTGCGCGCCCAGACACGCCCATCCTATAGCCTAGCGCCCATCAGCTTGCCAAAATAACCTTCAAATGGCTGTTTTGGAGAAGTTAAGCCTTTTTTTTTATTATTATTTTAAATGGGGTAAGCTGGTCATTCTAATTTTTTAAAGTTATTTGAGAATAATTTGGAATTATTGGAGAAATTATGGACTAATTTAGAATATATTTTGAAAGAGGAGGAATTCAAAAGAAACAAGGCAAGAACCTGATTAAGGAATTTCCTGAGTAACCGATCAGGAGGAACTGTGAGGGGTTTATATTTTTGAATGATTGGATGTAATATATATATTTGTACCAGTTTGGTAAATTTTGCATGATCTGAAAATATATGTTTTCTTGGATTATAATTATTGTTCTTTTGTCTAGATGACTATTTCCTCTGTGAGTCTTGGTTTGGATGTTTGTACCTATTGGTTTGATTGGAAATTGAAAATTGTACCCGGATATTATTAGCATGCTTCGTGGACATTGGACTGGAATTTTCAGTATATCTAGCTAAGGTTATCCATGTGCCCAAGTATATCTAGTAGAAATTATTGACATGTGCACATTCGATAGGTTGTTTGGGGTACTGAAAATTATTTCCTCAAACCGGTTTATGGGATTTGCTATGTAATTGGAGGATTATGTGGTCATGCCAAATTTATCTCATTTATTAACTGAATGTATATATGTTCGATGGTTGTATATGTTGTGATATTGCTTTCCTAGAAATATTTTGGAAGTAAATAATATTTAATTTGAACTTACCACTCACTGAGTACTCTTGCTCATATTTTTCCAAATGTTTTTCCGAATCCCACCCCCACCTCAGGTATCAAAAGAGGGTGATGGAATTGGCTTAGGACCAGTCAACAAGTGATTGTGGAAATCATTCTGTCTTGATAGCTGTATTAGGAGGGTTCAGACACATGGTGGCAATGTACTTCATAATTTGATAAATGATAATGTATTGTATGAAATTCTCTTGATTAAAGTAGTGTAGTTATGTTTTGTAATAATTAAAAAAAAAAATCCTAAATAGAAGAAGTTCCTAATATCTGTAGTCTTCACACTTCCTTTCGAGTTAGAATGGTCAGCTCGGGAGGGGGTGTGACAATCATGTACATCATCATGTACATCCTCAACATTCTCATTAGTTGGCTTAACTACAGAAGGAGTAAAAGTAGAATCATTAGTAATATCAAAACAAAACACTGAAATAGAAATGTACCTTATACTAAGGAGATTTGCACCCTTCTTGTGCTCAAAGAATACTACATCTCTACTTCTCACTACCTTTTCTTTTTTTTTTTCTTTTTTTTTTTTTTTGGTGCGCACTCGTAGAAGCCTATAAACATACTCTTCATCACCATACCCAACAAAAATACATGGATTGGTCTTCGAATCAAGCTTTGATCTCTGTTATTTAGGCACATGCATATATGCCTTACTACCAAAGACTCTAAGATGCAAATATATGTGATCATGTCCCTTCCATGCTCTCGCTGGAATGTCTAGACCAAGAGAAATTGATGGAGATCGATTAATCAAATACACGGCATATTGTATTGCTTCACCCCAAAATGTCTTAGGAAGATCAGACATTCTAAGCATACACCTCACTTTCTCTACTTATGTTCATCCTCTAACATCTCCATTATATTGTGTCGTGCTAGGCTCTGTCTTCTCATGTCTAATGTCATGTTGTGATCAATAATACTTTCGAAATATACTCACCACCATTGTCAAATTGAAGACACTTCAATTTTCTTTCAATCTCCCTCTACCATGACATGAAACTTCCTAAAAATCTCAAACACTTGGCTTTTTGTCTTCAATATATACACTCAGGTTCTTCGAGTAGCATCATCAATAAAAGTGACATAATATTTATTGTCACCAAGTGACACCACCTCAATAGGCACACAAATATCATAATGTATTTACTCCAATTTTTCTTACCTTCTGGTGGACTTTCCAATAAAGGAAATTCTATGTTGCTTACCTGCCAAACAATTATCACAAGGGTAAAAAAAAATTGTTTTATCAAAAGGGATAAGAGATTTACCTGCCAACAATTTAATCCCCTTGTCACTCATATGCTCTATCCTTCGATGCCACAAATTTGGAGAATTCTTTTCTTCTATTGCATTCAACTCAAAAGAACATATGCTCAAGTTTGTTTTATACAAAGAGCAACAAAACTCACCTCGAGCAACTATTATTGAACCCTTAGGCAATTTTTACTTACCATCACAAAAGGTATGTTAAAATCCTTCTTGATCAAGGACATTTGCAGATAATAAGTTAAGGCGTAAATCAGGAATATGGCACACATTCTTTAATGTAAGTGTGCACCCAACACTTGTCTTCACACGAATATCACCTAACCCAACTATGCTAGCTGAGCTCTCGTTTTCCATCTTCACACTACCAAAATCACAAGATTTATAATTCATGAAATACTCTCTTTTGGGAGCACAATGGTATAAAGCACTTGAATCTACCACCTACTCTGTGTTTGAACTCTCTATATGATGAAACTCATTAGTTGCACAAATCAAGGTGACAACATTATCACTCTATGAAATAATTGTTGTAGTATTTTTACCTTCCTCTTTTTGTGAGTCTTTCTCCTTACTTTGTTCTTTCTTCCAACGATAGCAAAACCTTTTTATATGACCAAGCTTGTTACAGTAATGACATGTCCTAGTCTCTTTGTCTCTAGACTTTGACCTCCCTTTGAGTTATCATAGTCTTTAGGTCTTTTACTCTTGTTTCTTCCATGATTCTCAACAACAAGAGCATGTGAATTATCAACTCTTATCTCCTTTCTTCTTATCTCTTCATTGAACATGCTTTGTTTGATAACATCCAAAGATAAAACACCTTCTGGATAGTCACAACCAAGGTTTTCCAATTGTCCAGTAAAGAACTCAACAAGAACAAAGCCTATAATTCATTATCAAAATCAATCTTTATAGTAGTCCACTTATTATAATATCCTAAAAGTCACTCAAATGCTCTGAAACAGACTTCCCACCCTTCAATTTCAAATTAACAAGTTGCTTGCTTAAAGAAGTTTTGTTATGTATGACCTTCCTTTCATAAAGATCTTCCAATTTCTTCTACAACTCATATGGGTCAGACTTCTTAGACACATGGTTGAAAATGCTAATATCAACTCATTACCTAATAGTCGCCAAAGTTTTTCTCTTTAACTTTTCCTAATCTTTTTCTTACATTTTCTCTAGTTTTTCAAGTTTAGAAATTGTGTTATTTGCTTTTGTGGTTGTTTCAATTGGATCAAACGAATCTTTGCAATATAATGAATCTTCCATCATCGGTCTCCAGATGGAATAATTGGTTTATATCAATTTTATCATTGAACTACCTCCACCATTGCTAGTAGACTCCATAACAATGATTAAATTAAAACCTGCTATGGTACCAATTGTTAGGACCCAAACAATATAATAGCCCATTAGGATCTCCTCCAAAAACAAACAACCAAATAATTTATCTCCAAAACACCACAAATAAGTCACCAATTAATCACCAAGAAATCAACCAACAATGGACAGTAATAAACCACAAAAATTTTGGAAGACTAAAAACAAAGAGCACACACGAATTATAAGTGGAAAACCCTGTGAATAGTAAAAACCACGGAACTTGTGAGGAGATCGCCCTTGTCAACTTCTCTTATTATGATAAAATTGAGAGAAAAAAAATCCAAATCAGTCATAAAAAAGTTCACTACCCACCAATACTTTCATATATAAAATATGAACACTTTGATAAAAAATAATGAAATCACCCAGTTTTACAGGTTCTATTCGGAAGCAATTACGAACAAATCAGAGCACCAAAGAACGATCCAACCATTCAAAACGAGACCTTATGTGTCCCGAACAAGCTGACCAAATTTCAACACGATCCAACGGTTGAAAGGCCAAAAATCAACAAGTTTGTGAAAGCTACAGCTGAAAAATCGAACTATTGTGTGTCTCTTCAATTTTCTACCTCTTTTTCACTCTCTTTTTTCTTAGGTCATCTCCATATCACCAAAAAGAAAACCTAAGACTTTCAAGATGGGTCAACCTAAAAATTAGGCCCAATTGGGTTCAGAAAATACAAGTTTAAAACAAAATCTTACTTGTACAACAAGTAGGCTGGACACCCACAACACTCTTATCCCTCTAATTCTGATTGGTTATCTTATTCATGTTTCGTGATGTAATTCTTTAGTTTGTTCTTTTGTTAGCCATTCTTAAAAGAAAACAATAATTAAATGAGGATAGAAATGCCAACTAAATTAAATCTTTCCCCAATATTACTTTTTAGTTTTTTTTTTTTTCTTTTTTCCTCAAATTGTTGTCATAATTCAACTTTTGCAGCATAAGTTTCGGTCTTTTTCGTCGCAATGCCAATATTATCACAGTCTCTCGTAAAGCATACACATTTTACACTTTTCAACGTAAACACAAAGACATAATTGCAAATACGACGCATGGGATCGCACATATACAAATGAACACGTAGATTATCAAAGTGGTCGCATAATAGGACACACGTATGGGGTTGACCTATGTAAATATGTTCACAACACACCTTTGAAACATATGGGATATATACAAAACAACCATTGGGTTCACATATGTATAAATGTATGCATAATACACCAATCACAACTATGAGATATACAGCACAACAAATGTGTAATAGTATACACAATGGATATTGATATGTGTATACCCATCAAATGAAGATGGGGGCTTTCTTGGTTGTCATCACTCGATGCTTTTCTCCTTGCTTCTTTCTAAATTTGATATTTATATATAGTAACCTTCATCTTTTGTCTAAAAGAACTCCAAATATTTAAGAGGAGAGACCAAGTCATGAAACATTGTTGGAGATGCTTTTGATTCTTTCGGAGATCCCAACATGCTTGTAATAGCTAATTTGCCTGCAGACTACAAGTGTTAATTAACTTGACATTTTATGTCTTTTAGGGTGCATTTAGCATTTTATGTTAAATTTATGTATATCCTAATAAGATAGTGAAAAGATAACAAAACAAAAAAATAATAATAATATATTTCCATCATATCTCTGTGTCCTAATTTTTTTAGAAATTTACATATGTCATGTCATGACATATCCACGAGCATGTCCATGCTTCTTAACTAAGGATAAATTTGGAAGATTTCAACTTCAAGCTTGACTTGTGTTTCATATATTATCCAACTTGAGGAGGAATGTAGATTCCTTTTTTTTTTTTCCAAATATATTGTCTTTATTTAGTTTAGATACCATACTCTAAATAATATGTTAGTTATTTTTCTTTGCTCAATATATAGCTAGTTTCCTTTTTCTGTATTTGCCATCCTATTATATCATTTTGTAATGTAGGTTTTAGAGAATACATTGAATTTTCTCCCAAGAATTACATAGCTCTTGGCCTATAAAAAGGGTAACCTCCAATTAGTTGTAGGCATTTGAGAAAGAAGGGCTGGGGTTTTCCTTTTGGACATTCTTCCCTTGTTGTGTCCCCTATACCATGTCAACTAAAAAAAAATATTATTATATTTTTTATTTTAAAAATTTACTATAGTTTTGGGGGAAAAAGATTCTCTCTAGATTTGTTGTTTTGTTTCTGTATAATCTCTAAATTTCGAAAGGTTATACTTTTAGTTGAGTTTTTGACTTTGATTTAAATATTTTAATTCTTAAATTTCAAAATATTACAATTTTACACTTAAAATTTGAATTTTCTTTCAATCTGATCTTTAAGTTTTAAGATTTACATTTTTAATCTCCTCACTAAATATTCCCTTCAATCTTTGATGTTAATGTCTACTAATTAAAACTAATTATAAAGTGAAATTTGAAAATTAATTTTAATACTGATGAATAAATAGTGAAATTTAATTAATTATAATTATTTTAATTATTTTAAATTAATTAATAGAGATTAACATTCAATTAGTGAAAACTAAGCTTAAAATTGTAAATTTTGAAATTTAGAGAACAAGTTGACAAAACTTTAAATATAAGGATAAAATTGTAGCAATTTGAAATTCATTGACTACAATGAAATCAAACTCAAAACTTAAGGATTAAAAGGCTAATATTTTGAAACCAAAAGATGAAATAGAAACTAAACCTAAAACCTAGGGACCAAAAAATTATTTTTCCCCCATCTTTTTTTATCAAAAGGTTGTTTATTAATATAAAATATTATTTAAATGTAATATCTATGATTTTTAATAATAATGAATTATAATTGATATTAGTCAACACATACAAATAAAATAATTTATTTTATATATGTTATCTAATAACATGGGATTTTTATACAGATGACCCAAATTTTGGAAGAAAAAATGAAATTTGACCCGTTTTTTAAAACAATTTTTTTTTTTGACATTTTATTGATCTTATATTCGAGTGAAATTACCAAAATTAACTCATGTCTACAAAAAAGCTCATCTCACTCTTGCTCTCTCTTCCTTTCCTCACTCACAAATCACTCTCCTCTCTCTCTCACTCTCTCTCCTCTTTTACAGTCAGAACTAGTGTGTGGTTTTCGCTGAAGTTGATCTGCTAAAGAAGAATAAGAAGGAAAGAGAAAAAAAAATCTCACCGAAGTTGGTTCGCTTGAGAAGTTATGGTTGCGCCAGAGAAGAAGAAAGAGGAAGAAAATGCAACGCCCAAAGCCCAAGATTGAGACTATGATTCGAAATTCAAATTCGACACCTAATGACCCAACATTTTCCTACATGCCCTACGACCTAGCCACTCCATCCTTGCTTGTCTTAAATGCTTCTAAATCCCCATAAACCAACACAAGTCCTGTTAGTATATTTTGTCCTTACATGCTTCTTAGGAAAATTTCCAAGAGGTCACCTAACCTAGTATTGTTCCAAGCTAAACATACTTAACTATAGATTAGTTCTTATGATTGAACTATCGAAAAGAAAGGTACACCTTATCAGTGTAGGTAGTAACGTTCAGTTCTTTTAACCCTTTCTTAGCCATATTTTCATATCTTCGAGATCTCTCTCATTCAGATGTGATGTCGATTATTCATACTCCCGATCTAAACTTGAGGTGTTGTGGAAAGAAATCCGAATGAAGGGCAAATTCGTAACTTCATTCGTCCATAATATCAACGAAAGGTCAATTTTCAAAAAGTGGGAATTTTTCCCTCTGGGTCTCTAAAAATAGGTTGGTTGTGCAGTAATTTCTAATAACATCTATATATTACGACAAATAAAATAATAACCAATGCTAGTTGAAATCAAATCTACTTTTTCTATTTTGTAAGATCATGTACATCTAGCGAAAAAACAGTGACTTTTGCAATAGGAAAAAAAAGATGAGTTGCGTATATTTATATATAATTCTGGGTCCCTGCAGATGAGGGAAAACAGATTAAAATTCACGAAAATAAATAGTGGGATCCACCAAATAAAAGATGAAAATGGGTTGACAATAAATGGAAATCACCTCTTTTTTATTTCCAAATTTGTGTAAAAGCTAACAAATGACTGTTTTAGATGAAGAAATTTGAATCACTTTAGAAATAGCATCTACCAAACAAGAAAAATGGAAAAGAAAAGAAAACAAATAGTGAAGATATTTTCTCCCATTATATTTCAAGTGGTTGATTTCTAATACATTCTTTAACCAATATCAACATTATTATAAATAAATACAACCTTCAAGGAAGACAAATTTTTTTTTGTACGAATGACCTCATTTGGGGGGCCCAAATGAAAAATGACCACTTGTAGAGAAAGTAATGGAAAGTGGCCTTCTGTTTGTGTCATAAGCATGTGATTTTACCGATTCACCCCTGAGATGCATCCCTCGCGCCTACCAATACGAATTTACTTGATCCTCAATGGCTTGTCACATATTCTTCGATGGCTCGTCATACGTTCCTCGATGCACGGTCACTCGATACCCAACTTTATGGTCTCTCGATACGGCTGCAATTGACACATGTATACTCGATCATATCCACGTCATACTCAATGCTCAATTACTTTATACTCGATTATTTTGAATTCATAATCTGTTTGAAGGTCACTCGATATCCAGCTTCATGATCACTCGATACGGCTGCAATCGACACATGTATACTCGATCATATTCACGTCACACTCGATGCTCGATTATTTTATACTCGATTATTTTGAATTCATAACCTGTTTGAAGGTCACTCGATACCCAGCTTCATGGTCACTCAATACGGCTGCAACCGACACGTGTATACTCGATGCTCAATTAATTTATACTCGATTATTTTGAATTCATAACTCGTTTGAAGGCATTTAAAGTCCATTATTTCACCATTTCCCACGAGCTCAAACTATTCTCTCTGTTCGTTCGATTGTAAATCCTTCAACGACAACACCTCTACACTTGAAACTCCACTATCTCTACATTAGGTGATATTCGTCTCCTTTGTAGTTTGGCATCATTCACTTGAAACTCGACTATCATCAGGTAACATTCTTCTCCTTTTTTGTATTTTGGCATCCTTCACTCAAAACTCGACTATCTCTGTATCATGTTCCTCGATATAAGCTTCCATGTTACTCGATACTCGACCAACACGATTTTCATTTCTATTTCCATATCTTACATGTTTGGCTAGACTTCAAGTTTGTTTCATTTCATTTTTCATATTTTTGTTATTTCAAATCGTCTGGAGTTTAGGGTTTAAGTTGGATAATGCATGAAGGTGGAAAATCAAATCGAATGCTCGACAATTGACCATCTAGTCACTTGTAGTGTAGAGAGTAAGGGACACCTTGTAGCATGTATCAGGTATCGAGAAATCGAGTATCTTGTATCGTGCATCAAGGAACGTGCATCGTGTATCGAGTATTAAACAGAATTCTTATTTATCACTGTTTTTTGTTATTCTGTGCAGTATAGATAAACAATTCAAGATTCCTTCCCAGGATCATTTTCTAGGCCAAGCGACCAGCCTATCCTCTCACATTGGGATGACTAACAAGATTGTGAAAGAGAAGCTTACTCCCACTCAGCTTGCCCTCTTCAAGAAGACTGTATTTGGGCGATTTGTGACATGAACATTATCTTTAACAGTCTATTGGTCCATTACATTCTATTGAGGGAGGTTGAAGACCATAGGAACGATTCAATGACATTCGATTTGAATGGTACAGTTGTAATATTCAGCAAAGAAGACTTTCTATTGGTGATGGGATTGTGGCAGTCACCTAATCCAATAGTTGTGAGTAAGGCTGAAGGAACTAAATCTCTACGTAATAGGTACCTGAGGAATGATTTCGCACAGGACATCCATATCGGTACCTTAGAGATAATGTACAAGGAGATAGAGTTTGAGAATGATATGGATATTATGAAGATGACATTGGTTTACTACACTAAATTGGTTATGATGGGAAGGGAGAAGATGAGGGCCAATGTCGACAAGACCTTATTAATTGACGTGGAGGATTTAGATTACTTCAACTCCATGGATTGGCGAAATATGTTGTGGGAGAGGACGTTACTTGGACTACAAAGAGGATTCGATGGTAAGTCTGAGAACTACAAAAAAAAAATGTCCAAGATCAACGAGAACTACATCGTCAAGTACAACTGGGGTTTCCTCATGCTTTTCAAGTAATATTCATTCACTGGCCATAGGAGATCTACTAATTGTAGTGTCAATGTCACTTACTACTTATGTTTTTCTTATAATCGTTTATGAATTATGGTAGGTGTGGGCATACGAGATCATTTCAACGGTTGCCGGAAAAGTTGCAACCCGACTCAATGGACATGTCGTACCTCGATTCCTGAGTTGGGAGTGTATATACTCACTCCCAACCAAAACAATAGTGCGAGACATAATTGAGTCCATCGAGGTTAATGTATTACATCACAATTTACTTGGATTTATGGTGAATGTCACATATAACTAACAAATTGTTCGTTGTTTTGTATAGACAAGGATTACACCCACACCATTGATCATGTTCAATAGGGAGAGGCGGTACAGGGACACTAGGGTCAATAAACGACCCGTATACGAGTGCATTGATGATCATACCATGATGAGGATGCTTGTAGTCACTCCAATGACTACGGGAGTCACGAGCATAGGGCCTACGAGCCAGAACTCGATGAGCATCAGTCTCATGAGCTCCCTATCGATGAGTATGAGATTCACCCACTTCATAACGAGTCTCACGAGCTCCCTACTGACGAGTATGTGCCCCCAACTGAGGAGCGAGGGTCGCCTCGGTTGAATACAGCACATTCTGAGCCCATGAGGGGTGTGGGCATTCGCACATCGCTCCGTGACATAGATCAGATAATGGCTATGATGGAGCATAAATTGGAAGATATACGGTCTGACTTAAGTGTCATTCAGGCCGACGTACAAACAATCACCAGCCTACTACGGTCATAGTTTCGGGTACGTAATATCATCTTAAACTTATTCTAATATAAATCTATATCATGTTGTGTTTGACCTAACATACTTTATAAATTATATAGGGTTTACATGTGGAGTCCACCGAGACCATTGACCCCATTCCTCCACATTCCACTGAGACTCGTGACCAGCCTACTGCAATCATTGTGTCGGGTACGTAATATCATCTTAAACTTATTCTAATATAAATCTATATCATGTTGTGTTTGACCTAACATACTTTGTAAATTATATAGGGTTTACGCGTGGAGTCCACCAAGGCTATTGACCCCATACCTCCACATTCCATCAAGACTCGTGACCTAACCCCTCCATCAGCTACTGAGTCCCATAACCCGGAGTTCCAGGACCACATTCCTCCACCCACCATCGAGACCAATGACCCCATTCCTCCACCTTCCACTGAATCATATGACCCCATTCCTCCATCAGCCACCAAGATCCAGAACCTCATTCCTCCACCTTCAACGAAGCCTGTGAACTGTGAGGGGGAATAGAGACGAACAAGTAAGAAGAGGAAGCTAACACAGCCGTAAACCCCTCCAGTTGACACGGTAAGGGCGGCTGGAAAAAAGCAGAAATACATTCAGCTCAGTGAACGTTTGATTGATATCGTTTCCTACGACCCGACACACGCTATTCTAAAGGACTTAATGGATGAGTTCATGGTCTGGTTGAACAATGTGGACATGGGTCCTCACTGGTCGAGAATGAAGTCCTATTAAGGACAAATTGCACGATGAAAGAGTTCTTCCAGGAGCTGACATGCGATAGTAATTGGGTTGAAACGACGTAAGTTACCATCCCTTATTACATTTATATGCTTATTAATTAACTTGTGAACTACAAGTTCTCAATTTTTTATTCCTGTTTCTCCGACGGAAGTTTATTAACAGGTCGAAGATATGTGCTCATCGGTTTACGACATTGCCACATGGCATATTGGTATGTATTATAGAGTGTTTAAATTTTAATGTACAATTTTGCACTATTGGTATACACTTGAACCTATTGGTATCTATTTTGCAGTCACTTGAACCTCCAAGGTTCAGATAGCTTGTTCGAGGCCATACGTGGGAAAACGATGGAAGAAGCTACTAAAGTATGGGAGAAAGAGCACACATATGTCAATTACGTGCTCGGACTGGTACCTAAACATCAGCTCGAATAGGCAAATGTCGATTACATCTATAGCCCAGTCAACTACAAACAACATCGATTTATGTTGGTTGTGGACATGAATATCAGACGCATCCTTTTGTATGACTCACTACCCAAGCACATCACATCAAAGGATCTGTTAAAATTCTTAGCGCCCGTATGCTTTATTCTCCCTTCACTGGAAAAATTCTACGACCAATATGATGCAAAACCTGGCCATGCACTCAGTCCTTGGAAGTTGAGTCGTATCAAAACAAGCGCACTACAGGGGAATACACTAGATTGTAGGATATTCAATCTCAAGTACTTTGAATACTTGGTGACCGGGTCAAGTATGGAGAGCTTACAACAGGATAAGATGCATGATTTCAAATTGTAGTATGGTGTCGAGTTATGGACAGATCAATTTTTTTATTAGGGCATATCAATTTTTCTATGTAAATTTCGACATCATTTTGACATTATTTATGTGAATTTTTATACCATCTATGTGAATTTTGACACTATTTGTAAATCTGACACAACATTTTGATATTATTGAAGTAAACCCTAATTAAGGTTAATGAGAAAAATTAAGGAAAATTGGAATAGAATTAGTTCCTATTGAAGATTAATTTTAAGGTCTTAAATTAATTTTAGAGCAATTGAAGGATCACATTGCAAAGCAAACTCTACCTTGGATCGAATTAGAGGTTTGGGAAAAGTTTAAGTGAAATTCTATACTTGAAGATTAATTTTTAAATAATTGGATTATGGTCATTTGGAGGATAACTAGAGGATTATCAATATAATTTCAAGATAAATGGGAGTTGGAGGAAGCAAAAATCTGAGGAGCCGGTTAACAGTGAGTGGTTTACTTTCGAATGTTTTGATATAGAAACTAAAGTATGCTATGATTTATGAAATGTGATGGCATGATTTGTTTTACTTGTTCAATATTTCAAAAATGTTTAAATCATTATTTCTAAACTCTCGATGGTTTTATATGATCTTGATTTATTAATGTAGTTTGGAATCGGAGTTTACAAACTTGCGATTTGTATGGTTTTTATGAAAACCTCTTAATGGTGGAATCAAAGTTGTTGAATGGTTGTAGAAATTGTTTCAATCTACTAATTCTTGTACCCGAGAGATGATTATTTTCCCATGCTACTTGAATGTGTTTCAATAGCACTGCTCAAGCGATCAGGGGACTACGGGGTTAGAATTGGCCAGGGTATACCGAAAAGTCCATAGGAACCTGCGCCTGTAGCGCCACCTAGACTATCAGGGGGCTACCACCGAGGTCAAATGTGGCCAGAATATATCGGCGAGTCCAGAGTAACCTGGGCCTGTGGTGTGTATCTATACTTAGCCTTGAGGTAGCTCTGCGTGTACCTATGACCTTGTGATTTGATTTACACCGTGGGGGTATTCTTTGTCCAGAGTAATCCAACCAAACCGAATCCAAATTGTATATAGTATGATGTCAAGTGTGGGCAGATCATTTCTTTTTATTAGCATTTTCATGTAAATTTTAACACTATTTGTAAATATATACCACGTAAATTTTGACATTACTTGTAAATCTAAGACAATATTACTAAATATATGGTACAGGTAAATCAACCATCTATATAGTCAACATTTATCGAGCATTGTCGAGTATCGTGTAACATGCACCCAGTATATAGTACATGTAAATCAACCATCTATATGGTCAATGTTTATCGAGTATTATCGAGTATTGTGTAACATGCACCTAGTATATAGTACATGTAAATCAACCATCTATATGGTCAATGTTTATCGAGTATTGTCGAGTATCGTGTAACATGCACTGAGGATATAGTACATGTAAATCAACCATCTATATCGTCAATGTCTATTAAGTATTGTCGAGTATCGTGGAACATGCACCGAGTATATAGTACATGTAAATCAACCATCTATATAGTCAATGTTTATTGAGTATTGTCGAGTATCGTGTAACGAGTATATCCTGACGAGTATTGAGTATCAAGTGACTATGTATCGAGTATTTATCGGAACGTCTCTACATTATAGAATGAACAATCTATATAATACAAAGTTTAGAGGGTCTCGTATGAACAATCTATATAATACAAAATGAACAATGAACAATCTATATTGGACGTTTGTTGGGTCCCCTAATTTGTCCTTGCACGTTTGTTGAGTTTGGACGTGTCAAGTGGTTCGTTGCACTTTTGTCTGTTATGTCCCGATTGGCCACACCGTCCACATTTCTTTAATGTGACATGTTCTCCAGTAGACGGTATCCTGTTTACCCTTCGTCTACCAACCTGTACCACTCAGAAAAGGAAGTATTTTTACCTCAGTATACCTTGATGGCTTTTTCCATTCAAATACATGACCAAGCGGGTTTTAGGTGGCCATTTTTCATTTGGGCCTCCCAAATGAGGCCATCCGTAAATAAAAAAAATAAAAATAAATAAATAAATAAAAAAAACCAAGGAAGACCTAGTTAAGACCTAACCTAATCATGTCTTTAGATTCTAGGGCTTAGGGCATGCGTGGACTATTGCTATTGTAAAAAACATCATTACTTAGAGAGAGATTGTATGGTGATGTTACCATCAAACTCAACTACAAAAGGACAAAAGCAAGTGCTTTGTCAAAAAGCATTTTCGATACTTCTAAATGCTTGTCATTTTTTAAAAAAGTACGCCAAACATGATATGATAACTTTGAGCGGAGATTTTGGTGAAGCATAGCCTAGCTTAGGAAGCTTCTTGAGCACTGCAACACTAAAAATATGCATTACAAGTTACAAGGTACTGTACATTTCATTACTTCTTTTACATGGACTCTTATATGAAAGTGTAGTCGTGTCGTGTCCGTGTGTTGGTGTTGGTGTTGCAGATATCAAAATAGATCAACAATTAAAAAATAATAAAAATAGTACCAATGTAATCAGCCAGGGAAGGAGGTGGAAGGAGATGATAAGAGTCAAGAGATGTTTGCGTGTTTAAGGGAGGGGGAGGTGACAACACCAGTGGAAGTCCTCATTGGATGGGAACCCAAGACAGCAGTGCAACAACCATCTGTCTTCAGATGAGGCTGCACCATTTCCCATATTTTCTTCTTCTGAATCTGTGCAATTCATTCAAATTAAACATCTTATGTCAACAAATATATATTATCATTAAACAGCATCTACCAAGAATAAATTATACAACAACCGTGGATTGATGCAAGAAGTTAAAAAAAAACTCAGGAAATTTGATTGAAACTCCATGGTGGCTGCGCAATAGAAGATTTTACTTAGAATATTAAAATCCTATGAGTTTCTTGCTTGCAAGATAAGTTGAAGTGGGCGTGACTGTGAGCTAGCCTAGCTACTTGTGGATGTTAGAAAGAATTAAAAATTTACAGCCACCACACCACAAGATGCTCTTTAGTTGATTTTTTGCCAGTTCCCAAATATAAATAGGAAAAGCCAGATAAGAGAATGTTTTTGGGTGAACTTGCACCCCCAGTTCCCTAATAATCCAGCTTGGAGGCGAACTTGCACCAACATAACAAATTACAGAAAAGAAGCCCAACTAGTATAAATTTGGGTTACGAAGTGGAGGATCACGGAGAAGCAAAAAGAGTAACTAAAGTCTAAGAAATGTCAATTTTAGTTTCTTGATCACCAAAGATTATAGAGTTCCTTTTAAACCACAACCTCCAAAGGAGGGCAAAGATCCTAACTGGATCAAAGTATTTTCATCCGAGCATTTAACTGAGGACCTTCAACTAACTGCGAAAAGGATTCTGAAGCTTTCTTGGGACAACACCACTGACTTTTGAACAAGCTAAATAATCTCTCCCAACAATCGGCAACAAAGGGCCAGAAAAAAAAATAAAATAAAATAAAAAAAGGGAGAGAGAGCATAACTTCAAAGGATTCTCTGAATTCTACAGAAAATGTTTACCTTCTTGACTTTCTTAGGACAAAAGGCCTTCCAAATAAGATCAGATTTTTACCTTTATAAAGCTATTTGCTTCACAATGAGCTTTGGAGAGAGATTTGACTGAAAAGGAGCCATCCTTTTCCAACAACCACACAGACGTATCATCTCTTTATTTAGTCTAAAAAGTTGAAGCTTGTTCAAAAGAGCAACTCAATCATCAAATTCAGCATCAGATAAATTTCTTCTAAGCTTTTTCCCATGCTTAAAGAGAATCCAACCACTATTGACGAACCAAAGAATCCATCGAAGACCTCTACAATACCTATGGAGGACTTAAGAGTCACATGGAAAACCTTGAAAGACACAGGAAGACCTCTGCAGGTCCCAACAAAGAATTAGGTATCACATGGGGGACCTTGGAGGACCCATGGCATACCTCTATAGGACCCGTGGAGGACATGAAGGATCTTGGAGGACTCATGAGCAACCTCTGTATGACCCGTGGAGGACCTCAAAAGACCCATAAAAGACCTCAGAGTGATTGAGTTTGAAACCATCCAAATTTTCAACGGACGATCCAAAAAGGAGCCATTGAGAGAATTAAGGTGAAGAAGATCATTGCCACCGTCTCTCTTTATGATGTTTGTATCTCTCTAGCTTTTGGAGCTCCAGTCCTGGCAATCATCCTCGACGACGTAGTCAAATTAATCGCCAATGGTCTTTTGAAGCTCACCAACGACTATAACCTGCGAACGAGTTTGCAAACAAACTGCCCTCCTTCAATTTTCGGAACCGCTTAAATCTGCATACCAAGTTTCTAACCTACTTCCGCAGACCTTCCTCCTTCGACTTCTTCGGCATGTTTGTCTTCTTCCTCCTTCGACTTCTGTCCCTCACTTCTTTTCCATTTATGGCCGACTCCATGATGTGACTATTTCACATATTATGATTTGTTGTATAGGGTCCTAGATTGGATAGAAACTTCTTATAAGAATTACACTGATGCTAACAGCAATTACGACCGTTCAATGTCATATCTGCACCAATTATGCGAGAAGTTGAGAATTCCCTTTGACAACCGCAGAGGTTTTTTTGCTTCAAATCTAGAACCAACTAAACAAATGACTGTAGCACCATCGAGTGAAAGGCATGGCCGACCTCACAAATCCCCATGCAACAAATATTAAGATGGACTGCAATACTGTTTAATTTTCATTTTTAAGGCTTGCAAAATGTTGCAACAGAGAGATCTTCGATTTCTCTATTTATACAAAGAATATTCTCATTTATCTCGATACTTTAATAGTTAGTTTTTGAGTGTTCCTCTGACAAGCTTGATGAAGCAATTAGCATAAGTGTGAAAGTGTAGTCACCTTCTATGAAAGAGTTTAAGGATTTCTTTTTGGAGGTTTCACAATGTCTCAAGGTTTATGTGCATTGACCTTAAATAGCACATGATTTACAATTGTATTGTGGAATCACGAAAAACACAAGGATTGATAAAAGTATTGTGGGAGCTCAATCATAACTATTGGAAGTTCAAAAGGTAACTTACTTTCATTGATTAGATTTTTGTCCTATCTCACTATGCATCAGTTCAAACTGAAAGATTTAGATATTTAAGTTTATACTTCTTTCTTTGCTCAGAGAAATTAGTTTATAAATTTTTTCTTTAATATGTCAGTCACTCGTGGGAGGTTGTTGGGAATGACTTGTCAAAAGGTATCCTACATTGGAAGTTTTAAAATGTTTAACTGTACATTTTGACCAAAACATTACAAATTTAATATTTTAATCGTTACATTTTTTTTTTTACTGTTTGACCGTTTCAAATCTAAAATCAATTTTAGATCTGAAACATTTTTTG
This sequence comes from Benincasa hispida, assembly GCF_009727055.1. Classification (NCBI taxonomy): domain Eukaryota; kingdom Viridiplantae; phylum Streptophyta; class Magnoliopsida; order Cucurbitales; family Cucurbitaceae; genus Benincasa; species Benincasa hispida. The sequence goes on along the minus strand of NC_052351.1, from coordinate 70,790,744 downwards.
AATTTTCTTATTAATGGAGGATATAGATTTTGGTTTGAGAACACAGATTTTATCTTCTCATTGTTTTTCCATCTCTCAAAGTAAACAGTTTTGGCTACTTCTAACATATTTCTTTCGCAAACCTTCTTCCTCCTTCGACTTTTGTCCATTACTCCCTTTCCATTTATGGTCAACTCCATGCATATAGACATGATTATTTCACATATTATGCCTTGTCGTAATAGGGTCATAAATTCGATGGAAACTTCTTATAAGAATTACACTTACTCTAGCAACAATCACGACTGTTCATTCTCATATCTACACCAATTGTATGAGAATATGAGAATTGCCTTCAACAGTCGCAGAGGTTTATATGCTCCAGATCCACAATTGACTTGACCAACATCGATTGAACCAATACCAACTATTGTAGAGGACCCATGAGAGAGCCTAGTGGAGGGTCAAACACCCACAAGAGAGCTTAATAGTACCCATGAAGAACTTAGGAGTTACATGGAAGACCTCTACAAGACTCATGGAAGACTTAAGAGTCGTATGAAGGACCCATGGAAAACCTTTGCAAGTCCATGGAGGATGAGAAGATGCTTCTTATAGACACAATTTGTCACCAAATAAGGAAGATTGGACAAATGCTAAAATGTTGATTAGGTTTTTAAAGGTCTTTTATGATGTGACATCAAAAATTTCAGGGTCTTTGTACACCACTTCGAATATGGTTTTTCATCAGATTACAGTGGTTCAGAATTGTATACGTTTGAATGTTGGTAGTGCAAATGCAATGCTAGTTGGAATGGCCAATAGCATGAAGGCCAAATTTGAGAATATCGGGGGAATAATGAAAAAAATAATCTATTGTTGTATGTTGCTATTGTGCTAGATCCTCAAAAAAAGCTAAGGTTTGTATCTTTTTGTCTTTAAAATTTTTTTGGGCCAGAGGTTGCCAAATCTATGGAAAATGTAATGGAACAATGTTGTAGACGTCTCTTTCATGAGTACAGTATTACTCATACTCAGATACTACTACTAATACACCAATTGTCTCAGCCTCGGAGACCATGATTGATTGTGATCAAACTGAAAAGGTGGGTGAAGACTTTGTCTATGATACAATTGATCTTGATTTTGAAGGCCATGAGACTACACCTTTCGAACAGGGCTCAGAGATTGATATTTATTTGTTGGAAGCGAATGTTAAGAATGAAGATGATTTTGACATACTTCAATGGTGGAAGAGGAACAGTCATCAGTTTGAGGTTCTTAGTCGTATGGCTAGAGATATTTTGGCAATTCCAGTATCTACTGTAGCGTCTGAGTCGGCTTTTAGTACAGGAGGACGTGTTGTTGATTCATCACGTTGTTCATTGGCTCCAAAAACAGTGGGGGCTCTCATTTGTACTCAAAATTGGCTAAATTCTGGTCCAATAGATCTTGAAGTTCAGCATGACATGGATGAAGCTTCATTATTTGAAGAAGGTATTTATTCATCATTTGTGTAGTTGTAACTTGTTAGATTAAAATCTTAATAAGGTTTTCTTTCTCTTCTCAATCTTAATTATATGGGATTCAGAGCGGTAATGGACAATAAAAAAGACATTCAAGACCTTCCAGATTTTGCAAAGTTGTCAGATAGTGATTAAGCATTTATCATTTGATTTTATTGTAATTTGGTTGTATTTGGCAATTGACTTTATGTTTTATCGTAATTTGGTTGTATTTGACGATTGATTTTATGCTTTATTGTAATTGAGTTATATTTGACAATTGACTTTATGTTGTAATTTCTAGTTTGATTGTGTTATATGTGACTATGTGTCATGTGACATTTCTATTTGTGACGTACACTCTTGACTCTCATTAGTTTTGTTTTCAATTATATATGTAATATGTATTATGTATTAAAGGTTCTTTAAACAATTAAGCGAAGCGAGCAGTAACACAATCCCAAACAATGGACATGTTAATTGTTAAATATTAAGGGTTGTCAAATCAAATCATATCAATATCTTATTTTTAACCTCTAGGCTAGCTCTATTTTATAAGTATTAAAATAATAAAATGTGAAATAGTATCTTGAATTCTGATTCACAATCACAAATTAAAAGAGAAAACTAAACATGATTGATAAGATTTTGGTTTGGACAAATTAAAAGAGAAAACTCGACAAAAACCAACCAACCAACCAACCGACCGACCGGTCAGCCAGTCGTGTTTGCGTTCAGTCGCCGGCCGGGATCGGTTTGGACATATTCCAAACTGATTTTGGTCGGTTCGAGGTCGATATGGTCGGAAAACCGACCCCGACCCCGATGATCATCCCTACTGACAGCATAGGAAATATCTAGTCTAGTTTGAGATAAGTAAATCAACTTTCCCACTAGACGCTGACCGGTCAGCCGGTCATGTTTGCGTTCAGTCGTCGGTCGGGACCAGTTTAGACATATTCCAAACCAATTCTGATCGGTTCGAGGTCGATATGGTCGGAAAACTGACCCCGACCGGCCGATGATCACCCCTACTGACAGCATAGGAAATATCTAGTCTAGTTTGAGTTAAGTAAATCAACTTTCCCACTAGACGCTGATACCTCCCTTTATCAACAAGAACTTGTCAACAGAACCTCCCAGTTTCTCATTGAATTCAATAGGAGTGTCAGCAAGTCTACATCCAGTCATACCTATTTTCTTTAACACGTCAAAAGTGTATTTCCATTGTGAGATAGAGATCTCTTCTCTTGATCTTACCACCTCCATTCCAAGGAAATACTTTAGATTCCCTAGATCTTTGATCTCAAACTCATCAGCCATTTTCTTTTTCAGCCTGGTGGTCTCAGTTCATCATCTCCTGACAAAACAATATCATCAACATACACAATTAGAAGAGCAATTTTCTTGGATACTGACATTTTTGTAAACAACGTGTGATCAGAGTATCCCTGAGTAAAACCTTCGGACTTAACAAAGATAGTAAACCTGTCGAACCACGCTCTCGGGGACTATTTCAAACCTACAAAGACTTACTAAGTTTACAAACCTGGTGATCAAACTGAGCTTCAAAACCTAGGAGGGTGAGAGGGGCTCATATAAACCTCTTCTTCTAATTCACCATTCAGAAATACATTTTTCACTTCAAGTTGATGGAGAGGTCAGTCTTTATTAATTGCAATAGAAAGAAAGACCCGGACCATGTTTAACTTCGCTACAGGGGTGAAAGTCTTAGAATAATCTATCCCATAAGTTTGAGTAAACCCCTTTGCTACAAGTTTGGTCTTGTACCTGTCTAGAGTTCCATCTAATTTATACTTCAAGAGTGAACACCCACTAGCACCCAACTAATTTATGCCCTTTAGGAAGAGTAACAAGGTCCCACGTATTATTCTTTTCAAGAGCTCTCATTTCTTCCATGACGACAGTCTACCACTCAAGAATTTCCATGGCATATGTATGTTTTTCGATATTGTTACTATATCAAGGGTGGCAATGAATGCCCTGAACCCAAAAGACATATTACTGTAAGACATACAACTATACATGGGGTACTTGGTGCAGGATCTAATGCCCTTTCTCAATGCAATGGGCATGTCAAGAGAGATATCATAATCCTCTGGTTTGTCTAATTCCTCATCTGTAATGGGATTTTGATTACATTTTTCAGTCTGAGGAAGAATTCACCCTCTCGTGTTTCTGTCGAATCTCATCACTGCCTGCAACCTTATTATTTTCTGGAACTAACATATCATTCCTATCATTCTCAGCTAAATCAACAATACCATCCTCAACACACAAGTTAGTATTATCAGGGCCAGTAGTACCTTGCATTGGTTCATATTCATGGACCAGAGTCGGCGAGCAGTAGGGGACACCATTTCTTTTCTGAGATTCTTCTTGTAGTAGGTTCTTGTAGTAGGTTATCCAAGGGACATGTTTAGTGGGTAGAACAGTGTCATGGACACTCAGGATGGGTTCAAGAAGGAGTTTAGGAAGGTCAATAGGGAATGAAGATGTGGACCAATTAGTCTCTTCACTAGTACTCTCCCCCTGAAGATGACTAACGGGAAAGAAGGTTTATCCTCAAGGAACGTTACATCCATGGAGATGAAGTATTTTCGGGAAGAAGGGTGGAAGCATTAATAACCTCGCTGGTGAAAGGAATACCGAACGAAGACACATTTCTGAGCACAAGGGGCAAACTTAGTTTGGTTCGGGCCATGACTATGGACAAAGGCAATGCACCCAAAAAACCGAAGAGGGGCATCAGGAATAAGTCACGTGGTAGGGTATGACTCCTTGAGGCATTCAAGAGGGGTTTGGAGTTAGAGGACACGGGAAGGTATTTGATTAATAAGATAAGCTGCAGTTAGAACTGCATCCCCCCATAAGTAAGATGGAAGTGAAGTAGACAGCATGAGAAACCGTGCAACCTCAAGAAGGTGACGATTATTCCTTTCAGCCACCCCATTCTGTTAAGGTGTATAGACACACAAGCTTTGGTGGACAATGCCTTTAAAAGACAGAAAATCACGAAGAGTATTATTAAGGAACTCACGATCATTATCACTACGAAGAATAGTAATTTTGGTGTTGAACTGAGTCTCAACGGTAGTGTAAAATTGTTGAAATACCAATGAAACCTTAGATTTATCAGTGAGGAGAAAAACCCATGTAAGACAGGTATGATCATCAATAAAGGTCACAAACCAAGGTTTTCCCGAATAGGTGGTAATACTCGAGGACCCCAAACATCACTATGAATAAGGGTGAAAGGCTGAGAAGGTTTATAAGGTTGAGACGGAAAGGTGACCCTATGTTGTTATGCACGAATGCACACATCACAAGATAGAGAAGAGACATCAACTTTATTGAATAAATGAGAAAATAAATATTTCATATATTTGAAATTTGGATGACCAAGGCGAAAATGCCACAACATACAATCTTTTTCTGAAGTTGAAAAATAAGAAGACAACAAACTAGTCCTATAACAGTTCCTAGAGGAAGCATCATCATCAAGGAAATAGAGTCTCTTATTGTGTCGGACAGTGCCAATCGTCTTCCCCGAACTCAAGTTTTGAAAGAAAACATTATCTGGTGAGAAGGTAACTTGACAATTCAGATTTCTAGTTATCTTACTAATAGATAGTAAATTGTAAGATATTTTGGGTACACACCGCACATTCTGTAAAGTTAAACCATCAAAAGGAGAAATATGACCCTTACCCGCAATAGGAGCAAAGGACCTATCTGCAATCCGAATCTTTTCATTACCATCACTCGGAAGATATGATAGAAAACTATCAAAAGATCCAGTCAAATGATCTGTAGCCCCTAAATCAAGTCTCCATGGTTTCTTACCATTTATGGAGACTAGATGTACCTGATTAAGCAACCGCCCATGGGAAGAGATACCAGGGTCACTTTGGCAATTCACCTGAGGTTGTGACTGGGGGGGCACTCACAGATTCACTCATAAGAGCCCGACCAGGATTGGGCTTGTCATTTGGAGAACATCTTCTGCCATTCGGTGGTCTACCATGTAACTTCCAACATTGATCTTTCATATATCAAGGTTTCTAGCAATGTTCACACACTGAGATCTATTTCCCATTTTTCTTGTCACTATCAGAACCAGATAATTTCGAACAAAAAGTAGCAGAATCAATATCAGATACAGTCCTGATGTTCATAGCACTGGCTCTGTCTTCCTCTAGACGAACCTCAGAACACACTTCCATAAGAGAAGGTATAGGCCTCTGTCCCAGTATACGGCCTCGCATAGCATCGAACTTGGAGTTCAAACCAGCTAGGAAATCATAGACATGATCGACTTCCTCAATCTTGGAATACTGAACACCTCCACAAGGACAATCCCAGATAATTTCACGACACAAGTCCATCTCTTGCCAGACTAGGGACAATTTGTTAAAGTATGAAGTGACATCCATCGTCCCCTGTTTGCATTGTGAGCCTGTTTACACAAAGTGTAAAGACGAGACGCATTCTGCCTCTTAAAATATAATTTCTGAACTACGTCACAGATATCTCGAGTAGTCACAGCATACAATGGTTTCCCTATCTGAGGTTCCATATTATTAATCAACAGTGATCGAAGCAGGGAGTCTTTTCCTTTCCAAATGCACTCCTGAGGATCCCCTAGCCTAGGTCTTGGTATCTCACCAGTTACTGTCTCTTATACACATCTAGATGTGTATAAGAGACAGTATTTATGTAATAATAATACTAATTTATTACAAAAAATTTACAATTTTAATATAAATACTAATTTTAGTTAATTTTAGATAATAAAAATAATAAAATAAAAAACAGGAATTTTTCCCGCGGGGATTCCCGACCCCCCAAAATGGGGAATGGGGCGAGTACAGGGATTAAAAATCCCCACGGGGATGGGGAATGCATCCCCGCCCCAGCCCCGTTGCCATCCCTACTTGTGACGCCCCTCAAGAGCCATTTTAATGGATTGAGACTAGGACAAATAATTCTGACCATTCAACTTTTCTCCTGCAATTAACCCTATGGAATGTCCCATAGATCCAGATAAATAGTTTACAGTAGTTAAAGCAGGGAAAGAGGTTACTAGATTCTCTGGATACATCGATAGACTGGAAGGAATATAAGAATTCACTATACTAGAATTTAAGTTTGTGGAAGCACCTAGGGCTGCCCCAAGAGCAACAATTTGTTGCTGAAAACTTGCCTAAAGATTAGCCAACTGTTGTTGAACCATTACCAGATAAACCAATCGAATCTTGATGTTCATAACTAGGCGGCTCATGATGAGGAAGGCCAGTGGCTGCAGATAGATTGCTTGTGGCTAAAAGGGAAAGGAGTCAGGGATTCCCGGCATTGCCGCGGCAGGGGATTTACCTCTATGGTAGGCAGACGAATCACCAATCTCGGCTTCAAGGTGTAGGTTTCGACTGCTGGCAATAAGGTTGGAAGGATAGACAGCGGCAGCTCTCAGTAACAAGGGAGGAATGACGACGGCATTGTGAAAAATGGTGGTTGCGCTAGAGTTCCCATCAAAAGGTTGCGCTGGCGCTAGAGTTACCATCAAAGAGTTGCACTGGCACTAGAGTTGGACGGATATGCAAGGAGTGAAGGTACCGATTAACCACAGTTTGGACAGCAATAACAGCAACGGTATCGACGACGACGACGGCAGTAGCGTTGGTGGTCAGAGACCCCATCGGCAACTGTGGCGGAAGCGGAGCTGGTGCAGAACTAAGATTATCTTGCACCGGTTGGTTTTCACTGATGGCGGCTATTTCATCACCACGCTCTGATACCATGTTAAAAGATAGAAAATAAAGAACACTAGGTTTACGTGGAAAACCTTAGAATAGGGAGAAAAAACCACGATAGAGAGTCTCTTTTTATTATTTTAACACACAATGAAAGTTACAATAGAAGTCATATTTATAGGCTCTAGCAAGCCCTAAAATAAAAAAGGAAATAAACATAGGGTAAAGTAAAATATTAAAATAACTTTGGGGCTATAAACTATCGGCAAAGCCCCTTATTTTCAACAAATGTCATAACATAATTGATCCTGAACTGAGGGAGAACTAACACAACTTCAGCCCTTAACTTTTTTATCACTAGTCAAAGAGTCATCAAAGTAATAAAGACGATCAAGTAGACCAGCACGCCCAATCATCTCCCCCGAGTCCTGATCTTGAAACAACAATGAGCTATAGAGAAAATGATATGACAATTAGTGTCTTTAGAAAGTTTACTCATAAATAATAAATTACAGGTTAATTTAGGGATATGAAGTACGGAGTGTAATGCAATTTTTTCCATCAGATGAATAGTTCCTTTTCCTGCAATAGAATTGAAACTACCATCTGCAAGTCAAATTTTCTCAGTGCTATACAGAGGGGAATATGAATCAAAAAAGTGAAATGTACTAGTCATATGGTCTGAAGCTCTGGAACCTATGATCGAAGGAGATGAATTACGACAAGAAAAAACTCGACGAAAGTTACCTGTTTATGCCAAGGAAGTACTAGGATTACCCGATGGCGAATTGACCTTTAACAGCTTCAGTAGTTTATCGACTTGCTCTTTACTAAATGGATTGGAGTCGGCACTATTAGCAATGGGAGGTGCGGATTGATTGTTACCTTTGTCACCTGGCTTATTTTTCCACTTTGCAGGCTTTCCATGGATTTTCCAACAAGTCTCACGAGTATGGTGGGACTTGTTACAATGATCACACCATATTCGGGGTTTGTTTGGTGGCAGGGAAGCATTATTGGCTTTGGTTTCAATCACCATAGCAAATGTATCAACAAAGTCTGTGCTTTTCTTGCCCAACGTAACACTTCGACAATTTTCCTCCCAATGAACCTCAGAAAAAGCTTCATTGATGGAGGGGAGAGGTTTTCTACTAATAACTCTACATCTAACCTCATCAAATTCATCATTGAGGCCAGCGAGATTTGTAAACACGACCATCCTCCACCACCTTCTTGTAGTATGCTTGATCCTTAGTCGATTCCCATTCATAACTTTCAAAAAGGTCTAAGTCTTGTCAAATTCTTGTCAACTTGTGAAAATGTTGTGTAACTATGTCTCCTTCTTGGCGGATATCACCTAGCTTGAGATTCAACTTCAATACTCGTGATTGATTGTCAAGGTCTGAATACATTTGGTTGGCATTGTCCCATAAGTCCTTTGCTGTATAATAACATATATAGTTGGAACATATTTCCTCATTTATGGAATTGACCAACCACATCATGACCATGAAATTTTCAGCATCCCAAATAGCAAACAACGGATCTGTCTTGGCCGGTGCCTTGTTTTCACCAGTAAGATACCCAATCTTCTCTTGTCCACGAATACACATCCAAACGCTTTGGGACCAACGAAGGAAGTTGTCTCCATTAAGTCGAATTGTGGTGATTTGGACATTTGGAAGTTGACGATTGTCGGAAACTTTGGCCATTGATGATTTTTCGTCGGATATGTGTGCTATTGGATCTTAACAACACCACTAACCAAAAATAGAGTTAAAAAATAAAAATAACTCACAAAAACAATAGCATCTCCAGAAGAGAACAAGAATACTCGCGGTAGATCAGATTTCGGTGGCCAGAAAACCAATTGACAACGGCAAAAGAGGAAAGGCAGTCATTTGGTGTGTGCCAACGAGCAGATCTGAGATGAAATCGTGAAAGAAAACACCTTTACTCGCGTCAGATCCGAGGTGGTAAGCGAACATGGTGTAGAAACGAGCGAAATCGACAGTTGACGACGACGAAATCGGCGGCAAATCTGAAGGAGCGAAATCGACAGTTGACGACGACGAAATCAGAGTCGGATCTGAACGAGCGAAATCAGAGATGACGATCGGCGAAGATCTGAAGGAGCAAAATCACATCAAATTTGAGCGAAATTAACGTTCACAAGTTGACGACAACGAAAACGAGTAGATCGACGACCACGGCTCGTGACGACGATAGTGGGGGCTAGGTGCGATGACGACAATACTAAAATTAGGGTTAGGGTTTTTTACTTGATTCTCTGATACCATGTGAAATTATTTCACTTTTTCTTATTATTACAAGGGTCAAAGCCCTAATTTAAATAGAATACAGATTTAATGAAATAAGGAAAATATTGACAAAGAAGGAAAGAATCCTACCGAATAATTACAACAAATAAAATAAAATATTTGCATAAATCAACACTTTTTCTTTTCTTCCTTCGGAATTTATGTACTTTGAGTATTGGTCTCTTTTCATTCCATCAATGAAAAGTATTATTTCCTTTTCAAAAAAGAAAAGAAAACAGCAAAGTTTAATTTCCATGGAGCCACCAACAACCACCTTTGAAATAGCAAGAGGATTCAAAAATGCGTTGTGGAGAGTCCACAGAGAGCTGGAGGCTAGTTGGCTAAGTCGTCGGAGAGTGGCATAAAGAAGGCTAGAAGGCTAGAACAATGGGGGATAGGTGGAGAGAGGAGAGAAAATTTGTTTTCTTTATTGACACAACAAAACCCTAAACTCTCTGTTACTGTGAACAACTGAGGGCACTTGTGTTTATTTATTATTTCTTTTATAGAAAAACTCGACTTTCAAAGAGAAAAATGAAAGAATACAGTTTTATTATTTGTCCTTTCATTTGGCAGTTACATTTTTATTACTTGTGAAAGTTTGTTGATAATGTGGGGGCTGCTTTCAAGCCTTTTGCTGTGTTCAGTCAGTTTCTGTGGTATCATCTATTCTCATACAAGTTTTCTGTCGGAGTTCAAAACAAAATGTTCAGTGGAGCAGGTAGAAGTAGAAATTCTGGTATCACAATAGGATTATAAAGGCCGAAAAACATCAGACATGAATACAGTGAAGATGTAAAGCACAGCTACAATAAACTCATTTGTTATCAAGCACATGAATTTCTGTTTCCTTTAAAAGATGAAAAATTGTATACATCATGTAGGGATGGATATCATCCTCACGTAACGGTCTGATATTCAGAGCTCAAATAATTTAGATAATTAATGCGTAGATGTCTAAGTGAGTTTATGTCAAAATTTGCACTGAAATATGTAATATTAAAAAATGGCATTCAAGTCTTGCAGGATTCAAATTTTTCAAAAGAATTTTCTTCACCTGATTTGGGGTAGCAGCATCAGGTTGGTTGCCTTTTTCATCTTCAGATCCAAACCATATTCTTTCACCTGGAAACGAACCCTCATGGGGCAAAAGAAGTTCAATGTTTTCGTGCAAAGAATCAGAAGCAGCCATTAGCATTCCACAAGACTTGATGCCCCGCATATTTCTTGGCTTCAAATTTGTGAGGACAATAACTCTTCTATCCTAAATGTTGGTTACATTCGAGTCAAATGGAGGCAAAGGACATTGAGTAAAAAGTTTAAACCGTACATATAATACAAACATGATACAGTTCACAAAATCATCAATGAAAGACCCATTTAGTCTATAATCAATTCGATATTGGTCACAAATTTCCATGAGAAATTAAACAAAGTTTTTTTTTCTTTAATGGAAACAACTTTCACTAAAAAAAAATTAAAATGAAAGAATACAAGGGTATACAAAAACCAAGCCCACAAAAAAGGAACTCTCTACAAAAAGGGACTTCAGCTATGCAAAATAAATGCTTATAGAAAATAATTACAAAAGGTTTTTAAAATCGAAATCTACAGAGAAACATAAAAATGGACAGGGATCAAACTGTTAGGCACCTGCACTCGACCACCTTTCTAACCAGCTTCCAATTGAGAAAAACAGAGATGTATTAAGAAGAAAAGAACAGGGAATAATCAAAAATATCACGATCTTCTTATTGAACTAATTCTTCCTTAACAGCCACAAGATTCAAGAGTGTTCATACTCAAAAACAGAAGGAAAAAAATGAATGAAATACTCAGAAAACAATAAGACTAAAACGACCTAGCTTTGGATTCGAGAGATGCTGGAAATCCCTCCATGAAGATCGAATCTCCCCTTTTCTTCACTGAATTCTTCCCTTCCCTTCATTCCAGACTTCCCCTTTTTGTTCATCCTCCCGTGGTCCCTCCTCCAACGGCCTCCTCTTTTATTTTGCTTGTTGAAACCGTATATTCATCTCCCACTATCCCCTTAACCACATCCTTGTGTGAGTTTCCCTTTTTGCCCCTCCTTTTATAAGTAAATACAATAGGAGGTTTTACATTACCGCTCCTCTCAAAGTGCACCTTGTCCTCAAGGTGGAAAGATGGAAATTGCTGTCTTATGTTCGATGCTGATTCCCACGTAGCCTCACTATCTGGAAGACCCTTCCACTTTACTAGCCATTCTTGTGTATTCAGCTCTTCATTCCACCTTACTCCTAACACAACTTCATGGGCAACTTGTAGATCAAAATCTTCGGTTAGCATAGGAGATAAGTGTTGTACCTGTTGAGATTTGCCCAACTTTTTCTTAAGTTGAGAGACATGAAACACATCGTGTATAGCTGCTTCAGGTGGTAGATTCAAACGATATGCTACTTCTCCTATCTTCTCGGACACTTGATAGGGACCAAAAAATCTAGTGGACAACTTCTCACTTTTTCCTTTTGCCAATGAACGCTGTCGGTAAGGCCTTAATTTGAGGAAGACTTCTTCCCCTATCTTAAATTTCAACTCACGCCTATGCTAGTCCGCTTGCTTCTTCATTTTGTTTTGCGCTATTACTAAATTCTCTTTGAGCGCGTTCAAGGCTAGGTCCCGATCCTTTAAGAGCCTGTCTACACTGTCATTAGTTGACTTTGTTTCTCCATAGTGCACTAGCAGTGGGGGGTACGGCCATAGATTGCTTGGAAAGGTGTGGTTCTTATAGACACATGGAAGGTAGTGTTATACCAGTACTCTGCCCAAGACAGCCATTTATTCCATCTAGTGGGTTGTTCATTGCAGAAACACCTTAGATATGTCTCTAGACAGCGGTTTACTCACTCCGTTTGGCCATCTGGTTGAGGATGGAAAGCCATGCTTCTTCTCAACTTGGTTCCCAAGGCTGCGAATATCTCCCTCCAGAAGTTACTCAAGAATATCTTATCCCTATCTGTGGTAATCGACTTAGGGATGCCATGAAGCTTGATGATTTCTTGAATAAAGGTTTCCGCCACTTGTTTAGCTGAAAAAGGGTGTTTCAATGGAATGAAATGCCCATATTTACTTAGCCTATCTACTACCACCAAAATGGAGTCGAAACCCCCTGCTCTCGGAAGTCCCTCAATGAAGTCCATTGTCCATTCTTCCAGAGTTAGTTCGGGAATGGGCAGTGGTTGCAGCAGACCTGCAGGTGTTAGAGATTCAGACTTGTTTCGTTGGCAAGTGTCACAGCCTTCCATATATCTCTTTATATCATTTTTCATTCCCAGCCAATACAACTCCCCGCTCATGCGTTTATATGTTCTTAAAAACCCCGAGTGACCCCCAAGTATTGAATCATGAAAAGTATGCAGAGGGGATGGTATTAGAGTTGACTGTCTCGAAATTACTAACCTCCCTTTATAGAGTAGCTTCCCTTTTGGCCATTGGTAGATAGACTTGCCATCCGGATTGTCTTTCAGCAAAGAGATGATCTATTGTAACTCCTCGTCCTCTTCCACCTCTTTAAGTATGAGCTCCACATCTACCACTACCGAAGAGTACAAACTGAAGAGTTCTAATGGTAGTTGCACCCGTGAAAGGGCATCAACTGCTTTGTTCATCAGTCCCGGTTGGTAAAGGATCTCAAAATCGTATCCTAGGAGTTTGGTTAACCAGCGCTGGAATTGTGGTTGCACCTCCCTCTATTCTACTAGAAATTTCAATGCCTTCTGATCTGAGATTACCATGAATCTTCCTCCTAACAAACAATGTCACCACCTTTGAACAGCTAACACCACTGCTATTAATTCCCTCTCATAGATCGACTTATTTTGTGCCCGTTGTGAGAGCTTTTGACTGAAGAAGGTGATTGGCTTGTCTCCTTGAGTTAACACAGCCCCCACCCCTATTCTTGATGCATCAGTTTCTATGATGAAAGGTTGATTGAAATCCGGTAATGTGAGAACAGGGCAAGATGTCATCTGTTGTTTCAAATCCTCAAAGGCTCGGGTGGCTGCTTCATCCCAATTGAAACTATTTTTCTTGAGTAGTCTCGTTAAAGGAGCTGCCCTGGTGTTGTACCTGTCTCTTATACACATCTAGATGTGTATAAGAGACAGGCTTAGAGAAAACCATAGTCCCGTGTAACTCATCAAGTAGTTCTTCGATTACAGGGATAGGGAACTTGTCTGCTATTGTAGCTTGATCCTGTCTCTTATACACATCTAGATGTGTATAAGAGACAGGTGTAACTCATCAAGTAGTTCTTCGATTACAGGGATAGGGAACTTGTCTGCTATTGTAGCTTGATTCTGTCTCTTATACACATCTAGATGTGTATAAGAGACAGGCCCAAAAGGCATGACTAAGAATTCGTAGTGTCCTTCGTGTGTCCTGAATGCTGTCTTCTCAATGTCTTCCTCCCTCATCCGGATTTGGTGGTATCCGGACTTCAAATCGAGTTTAGAGAAAACCACAGCCCCGTGCAACTCATCAAGTAGTTCTTCGATTACAGGGATAGGGAACTTGTCTGCTATTGTAGCTTGATTCAACCTTCGGTAGTCTACACAAAATCGCCATCCCCCGTCTTTCTTTTTCACCAACAATACTGGACTTGAGTAAGGACTTCGGCTGGGCCAAATGAAGCCGATTTGTAACATTTCCTGGACTAACTTCTCTATCTCTTCTTTCTAAGCATAGCCATACTTATAAGGTCGAACGTTGATTGGATTTATGCCCTCCTTGATGGTTATTCTGTGATCAACTGCTCTTTTAGGAGGAAGGGAGGTGGGCAAGTTAAAGATATCTTGATTTTGGTTCAACAGTTCCTAGATCATGCTGGGTAGAGTGGATCGAATTTGTTCCTTCTCCCCCTTCTCTGTCTCTTCAGAATTCTCAATCTCAAGGTGCTAGAAGTCCACTAAGAATCCCAGATCTTCTTCATCCCACTATTTACTCAACGTTTTAAAAGATACTTCAGCTTTAGTGAGTGATGGATCCCCTCTCAACATGACTTGAGCTTCCCCTGACCAAAAAGCCATGGTTAAAGAAGGCCAATGAATACCCATGAATCCTGTGGTACACAGCCAGGGCATCCCAAGTACTACATTCATTCTCCCCAATTCCATAGTCAAGAAGTCAGCCTTCACTGTCAAGTTCGGTAGTGTGAGCTCTACCCCCTTGCATATTCCCTTCCCTTCTATTTCGCTCCCATTTCCTATAACCACCCCGAATTTCTTTTGATGTTCCACCGGTAATCGAAGTTCCCTCACTGTATCATGATGGATAAAGTTGTGAGTAGCATCGGAGTCGATGAGTACTACCACCTCTTTACCTCTGATTTCTCCCTTTAGCTTCATGGTTCCCTTCGCAGAAAACCCAAGTAGTGAGTTCAGTGATAGCTCGGCCTTCTCCCTCACCTTGACATTCTTCATTTCAGCCACTTCTTCCCCTTCGGCCAACTCTTCTTCCTCCATTTCTTCCTCTTCGTTGGTTATGAATAGCATCAGTTGCCTATTCTCCTTGAATTTACATCGATGCCCGGGTGCATATTCTTCAGTACAACAAAAACAGAGCCCCTTATCTAGCCGGTCTCTGAACTCCGCATCACTCAATCTCTTCATAGGTGCCTCCTTTTTTATGGGAAAATTGGGTTTCCCCAGAGTGGGTAATATCGGCTTCACCGGAATCCCAACTTGCTTCATGGAGGGGTTATCCTGAATCCGACCTTGGTTTTTTTCGCTCATATCCTTCTTATCGTTCAGGCCCATTCTCTGGTTCAGCCCACTACGGCCCATTTCTTTCAGTGCTAACTTAAGGGCGATGTTTCGGTCATTCACCAATTGTGCTTCCTTCATACAGTCATCCAAAGATTTAGGATTTCGACTCACGACTTCAGCTTTGCAGCTCCGGTTCCAGTCCGTTCATGAACGCATCCCTCAAAATTTCCTCCGATAGGTCCGGCAAGGGTGCCGAATAATTGACAAACTTCTTCACATACTTTTGGTAAGAACCTTCCTGTCGGATTTTGAGTAGTCGTGCACACAGACTCCCTTCTCCTACCTTCCGATAATGTTCAAAGAACCTTCGCTTCAGTTCGTCCCAAGTGGTGATGGCCCTTCGGTTATTACTCCAATGGAACCAGTCTACTTCATCAGAGGCGAAGCTGATCACTGCAACCTTCACTTTCTCGACGTCGGAGAGATCATGTATCTCAAAGTAGTGCTCCACGCGATAAACCCATGACTCCGGATTGTCACCTGTAAACAGAGGAATTTCAAGACGCTTGAACTTACCTCTATCCGAGCTTCCAACTCCTGAGATTTGAGAGGACTCCACTTCTTCTACCTTTCCTTTCATTTTGAGGTTGCTCCCCTCCGTTAACATCGACTCCTCCTTCTTCCGAGCAACATTGCTCTCCCGGACTTCCTCAGTGAGCTTCTCGAGATTTTTGCACAATCCCATCAACAGGTCTTTTAGCCCCACCATCTCCTTCTCCGTGATGTCAACCCTCTCTTCCAATTGTTTCTGTGTCATGGCGCGCGTTTTCCCCAGGATTGCGGCTCTGATACCACTAATGTAAGGCACCTGCACTCGACCACCTTTCTAACCAGCTTCCAATCGAGAAAAACAGAGATGTATTAAGAAGAAAAGAACAGGGAATGATCAAAAATATCACGATCTTCTTATTGAACTAATTCTTCATTAACAGCCACAAGATTCAAGAGTGTTCACACTCAAAAACAGAAGGAAAAAGATGAATGAAATACTCATAAAACAATAAGACTAAAACAACCCAGCTTTGGATTCGAGAGATGTTGGAAATCCCTCCATGAAGATCGAATCTCCCCTTTTCTTCACTGAATTCTTCCCTTCCCTTCATTCCAGCCTTCCCCATTTTGTTCATCCTCCAGTGGTCCCTCCTCCAATGGCCTCCTCTTCTATGTTGCTTGTTGAAACCATATATTCATCTCCCACTATCCCTTTAACCGCATCCTTGTGTGAGTTTCCCTTTTTGCCCCTCCTTTTATAAGTAAATACAATAGGAGGTTTTACACAAACTTCACCAGGGTCCCTTTCCATCCTCTAAACAACTATTTCGCTCTCCCCACAAAACTCATAAGGTCGTTGTTAAACCTTCAATTGTGAATGTATATGCTAGAAGGGGCAAGAAGGACAAGGGCAAGGACAAATAAGTTATTTTTGTAGTTATTATATTTGAATTTTGTAGTTTGTATTAGGGAGTTATAACTTCCTTGCCATGGCGGCCAAGGAGGACATGACAAGCGTCCATGTCTAACACATCACAGATTATTTGGTCCTTGTAGTGGCTCCCAATGGACAGTGGCAACGTGCATATTTCATTTACTATGGCTTCACCATCCTTTTTTATCCATCCCACCTTATAGAGATGTGGGTGTGTTTCTACCTTAAGTTTGAGGGCTTGCACTAGCTTCTTTGATACCATATTCTCAAAGTTGCCGCTATCAATAATCACCAAACATACTTTGCCGTTTACAGTGCAACGGGTTTGAAATAGAGCATGGTGTTGAGGATTGATCTCAGTTGTCAGTGCAAGGAGGATCTTTTGTACAACGCACGATAATTCATCTCCATTGTCTGGATTTGTGCCTTGGAATTCATCATTTCCTTTGACATTGTAACTGTCTTCCTCCCCTTCTTGGATCGCTAGGTTCCTTCTTTGAGGGCAGTCATTAGAAAGATGCCCAACTTGACCACACCTGAAACATTTGCCTAGGTTAGTTCTATTATAAGGGTTAGCATTTTTAGTTTGTAAGGTATTAGAACTTCCCTTGTTGTTGGCATCGTTCTTGGCTGATTCTTTAGGTTTAGTGTTAGAAGAAGTTGAAGGAACAACATTCTGGGCATTCTCTCCCAAGATCTCTGGGCTTGTGTTGTTGTCTTGTCCCAAGTTGTCCATCTAGTATTCCAACGCTTTTGTCTTTGAAATTCACCATCTTCAATAGTAGTGGCTATAGATACTGCTTCAGAAAGGCAGTTCATTGGATGGATGTGTACTTTCTCCCTAGTTTCTGGCATAATCCATCAACAAACCTGGCAATTTGGTGATTTTTGCTTTCAGCTAGATTATTTCTTGCACTTAAACGTTGAAACTCCTTGGTGTAATCTTCAAGGCTTCAGGCCCCTTGTTTGCAATGTTGAAATTGGTTATATAAGAGTCTTTCATGGTGTATAGGAAGAAATCTCTTCTTCATTAGCCACAACATCTTTGGCCAACTTGTAATCGATTGTTTTCCATAGATTTTTCTATTCGTTTGGAGCTGATCCCACCATGCGGAAGCCCCACTTTTGAGTTTAAAGGACACCAACTTAACCTTCTTATGTTCCAAGGTGCCCATGTACTCAAAGAAACTCTCAACTTCCTTCATCCAATCCAGAAAAACCTGAATGTTCATTCTTCCATTGTAGGTAGGGAGACCTACCTTCATTTTGTAGTCAAAATCTGCCTTCCAAGGTGGTCCACGCTGGTTATGACGGTAATCCTGCCAATCTTGATAGGTGTTCTGCCCATAATACCCCATGTAAGGACCTTCTTGAACCCGTTCTTGATTTTCTTGGTTAAATTCTTGAGTGTGCGGCCAACTTTGATTGTCTTCTTCCAAGGATTCAGAGTCATAACCCAACGGATTTGGAGGAAAAAGTCTGGTCTGTTGATGATGGAATCTTGCCATGACCCCTGGGCAAGCTGCTACACCACCAGACCCATGTCTGGCCATTGGAGCTTCCTGAAAAAACATTCAGGGCTGATTTCTTGGAGGGGAACGCACCTGATCTTGAATTCTTATGCCCAAATGTCTCTGCTTATCGGTCTTTCTTACTTCAGCAATCAATTGTCGTGGATCTCAACTTCCTTGCCTTTGTTGCCCGACATCTTCTTGAACTCTTTAGTCATTTACTCCATTACTTGGTGCATATCAGCCATGGAAGCCTGCATTGTTGTGAACTTCTCATTGAGCAGATTGATCACCAACTTAATGGCCACAAATCTTTTGTTGATCGATCGTGGAGGTGTGGATGCTTCCGCATCTGAGGGGGGAAGGAAGGGTGACGCCCTTCACCATGCGGCCCTATCACGTAGAGTGCTCTGATACCAATCTTGAAGTAGACCCAAATCTTGGAGCAATCTTGAAGTAGGAGTATTATTATTAATGATTGAAAACGAAGACAATGGTCCTTTTAAATAGACCCAAAGGGAAAGGGTTGTTACACACCTAATTAACTAATTCTAAACCTAGGCCCCTTTAAATAGACCCAAAGGGGAAGGGCTTTGTCACACTTAAACTAAAATAAAAATTAAATGATAGAACAATTATAAAAGATGACATAGTTTGACTAAGACACCCCTACATCATCTTTGATGTCCATACGTAGGCCTCCAACAAATCTTGCAATCAAATGTTCCTCATTCTCCATCAAGTTCATCCTTGCTCCTAGCCAATGGAACTCTTCAATGTAACCAGCCACCGACCGTGCTCCTTGCCTACAATTTTGATATTGGTTGTACAATGTTTGCTCATAATTTGGAGGGAGGAACCGTTCTTTCATCAATCTTTTCATCTTCTCCCACGAATGAATTGATCATTTACCATTTCTTCTCTAGTTGATTTCGAGTTGGTCCCACCAAGCCGAGGCACTAGCTTTCAGCTTCAAGGCAACTAGATACACCTTCTTGTGCTCGGGAGTATTCATATTGGTGAAGAAATTCTCCGTGTTCTTGATCCAATCAAGAAATGTCTCGATGTCACGCTTCCCACTGTAAATTGGCAAGTCGATCTTCATTTTGTAGTCATTCGAGTCGCCTCTCTCTCCATGCCTATCTTCTCGTTCCCCTCATGGGGCATAGAACTCCTCTTCTTGATCATCTCCACTTGATGGATCCCAATCTCGATTTTCTTGAAACCTTTCTTGAACAATTGGTTGGCTTCTTGGATTTTCTTGGAGCTGTCTATGCATTCTTGGAGGTCTTTCTTAAAGTACTTCTTGCTGGTTTCGACCATATCTTGGTTGTTCGCTGCCTCTCCTTCCTCTTCCTCCCCATTCTTGAACGAATGGTTGAGCATTCTCCCGATTTTGAGGTGCTGCTGCCAACATCTCAACCCTTCAAGCAAGTGTTTCCATACTTTCTTGAAGGCTCATTAATGTTCCATGAATTACCTCCAAAGAGTTTTCAACAAACAACAAGCGTCATGTTGTAGCTCTTGAAGAGAGGGTGGGGGTTTCTTCCAATCTTGGTCTTGCTCATGAATGTCTCCTCTGACTGGATGGTTGCCTCTTCTTCCGGCCACTGGTCCCCGAATCTTGGAGAGCTCTGGTACCAATTTTGGTGCACTACCAAAAGTCTAAATTTGATGAAATGATTCTCTTCCTCTAAATGAGGGAAGAAGGCTTTATTTATAGAAGAGTTATGAATACAAGTTGTAGAATGACAACTAACTAACTATTTTAACTAACTCACTCTTAGCTCACCACAAGGCTTACTTTTAAGCTTATTTACAAGACTCTCGGTACACCATTTAAAGATTACAATCTATCAACTAGTGACCAAAGGTCAACCTTCTCTCCCAACATCTTGAACAAGGAAAAAAACATCCCCATCCCACAAAATACAAGAGTTGTCTGTGGTACAAACTTAACTACCCAGGGAGTTACAACTCCCTAAAAATAATTACCCAAGCTCATCTGCTAGCCAACTTTAAAAGTAGATAAAGCTGGGTAGTTATCCACGCTTGGGACTGAATTTCCACTTTAACCCTTCTTGGAATACACCTTTGTGTTTGGAGGTCTAACGGAACTTAAACATAAACTAGATCCAACCAGTACTAAGGCCCAAATACAAAATAACAGCCCAAGAGGCAACAACATATGCATATCACAAGACATGAGTATTGGTAATATGAGGCCTAAGACTTCAAAGTTCCATCTTCTATATTTCTAAGCTCCCAACCACATAAACCAGAACATACATATGAGTTATTAGTGTGTAATGATTATGCTGAACTACACGATATTGTTCTCACGCAGTCATCCCAAGATCTTGGAATAAAGATTCTAGAAAGCAGGAAAAAAAAAATCTTCCTCTCAACTTTAGTTCAATCACGAGGCTTCTTCCATCCATACACTAATTAATTCACCGATAAGATAGTTCCTTCATCTATGAGACATGAGCTTGGAAATCCCAATCGCCATCCTTCAACAAAACCGAGTAGAATTACATTTTTCCTCTACCTTTTCTACTCTCTAAAACTGATATCTGATGTTTGCTATAAGAAGGAGTTGGTTCCTGAGGTTTCCATTTCATATTTTCCGGAGTGGGAACGATAGTTTCCTCCTCAAAATTGATCAAAAACACCACGTACAAGATGGGAGGAAATAGAAAAGACCCCAATTGTTATTAATTAAAAATGTACAGAAACTATATGCTAAAGGAATCAATCTATAACCCATAAAACAGAATGATTAGACACTACATGGGTATCAAGTTATGCTAATGACAAGAATAACGGTAACATAAGAAATGGGGAGAGTTTCTCTTTTAACCATCTCCCCCCAAACATTTTCCTTATTATCTATCAACAAGAAATTATATCTATTGGTTAGAAGACTTATAAGAAGGAAAAATTAAGTACCAGAAGTTGATCAAGAGGGATGTATTTAACAAGGCCACTGCAAATAAGCCTCGGCTCGGGTTCACCAACATCGACCTCTTCTACATAGAGAGAATCAGCCTCCTGATGTCTCCAAGCCTTAATGATTTGCCCAACCCTAATATCGAGCGTGCCGGCCGCATCCTTAATTTTCTTTTCCAGATCGTCGTCGTCATGACCACCGTCCTTATCCAATGATGTGGAAGACGATGCAATGACGGCGTCACTGGTGACAGGCTCAGTGGATCCGGTAGTGCAAAATGAGGGCGAAAACCGCCCACCATTTCTGGAGATTCTTCCTCTTCTGCGTTCAATGGAGGCGACATTATCCTTAGGAAGTGGTGGAGTAAAACGAGAAAAAGTTCGACGTAGAGCGAAGAAGGGGCGATCGTGGTCGAAGTTATGGGAAAGGGAAGAAGAGAATAAGAAGAAGCGGGCATTGGTGGCAGTTTTTGTAACATTGGCAATTGCAGCAGCGGCCGTTGGGAGAGAAGCCATGCTTGTCAATGGAATCGTTCTGCCGTTCACAGCTGTGGATGTTTGGGAACACAATCTCTAATCCCACCACGCCCGTAGAGATGAGGGTCGACCGATGGACTCAAAAATTAGAGAAAAAAATGCGAAAGAATCCGATTTTCTAAAAGAATATCGAGTGATCTTTCGCTGATGTTAAATTGCGTGAAATTATCCAAATATACTTGTGTGCATGTGAAAAAGTAGTCTTGCTCTCACTCGTTTCGCTCTTTTTTCACTCATAAATTACTATATCTCTTGTTCTAGCTCGTCTCGCTCTCTCTTCATTTCATCACTCACAAAATCACTTCTCTCTTGTCTCTTGCTCATCGAAGTTGGTTGCATTGGAGTTGCATCGGAGTTGCTCGCATGTACTCGTCATGTCGAGGAAGAAGAAGTTGTACAGAGGAGAAGTCAGAGAAAATGAAGACGACGTGCAGAAGAAGATTTCTCGTGTCGGAGAATAATAGGAAAAAGAAAAAAAAAGGATAATAGCGTAACTTCATGTGGTCATGACATCAACAAATGGATATTTTACATTTTTTCCAAAAACATGGCTATTTGCCATTTTGTACTTTTAAAAAAGGGTTTTCTCCATCTCCGACTCCATCTCCACTCCAACTCCGTCCCTAATGGATGTATATACTAAATTAACACATATACGCATAATACTTATAGTACCACAACCTACATATATACATACATATATCATATTTTGTGGGTTCATTTTGACTGTGAGTTGAAGTGAGTTTATTAAACTCACATTTTGTGAGTTGATTACATATATATATTATAAAAATCATAGCATCAACAATTATTTATTTTTTAATTTTCATTTTAAGTTTTGCATATTTTAATACATTTTTAAGATATGTTTTTAGTATTTAAGGGGGTGTTTAGGACGTTGAGTGGGTTATAATAGTCAGTGTTTACTATAGTATGTGGGTTATAATAGTCTATGTTTGAGGTGCAAATTATTTTAGTATGTCTTATAATAATTTGTGTTTGAAGTGTAGATTATTATAGTCTGTGGTATAGTAGTATGTATTTGGTATGCAGGTTATTATAGTTTGTGGTATAATAGTTTGTGTTTATTGTGCAGGTTATTATAGTCTGGGTTACAATAATCTATGTTTGGGGTGTAGATTATTATTATAACCGATTATAACAGTATGTAAATTAAATGCATGTTAGCTTAGTATATATCACAATTGATTCAATTTTTTCGTATATAAAAGGAAAAAATTAAATGAAATATCATATTTTCACGAACCTAAATAAAATTTTTTGCTCCACTAATTTGTACAAAATGTGTTAAACATTGCATTATCCTCATTCTACCAATTTTAACCTTATTTGATGTAACAAACTTCGTGAGCATGTAGCAAATACAATTCCATTCTCTTCAAATGATATTTAAAGTACAAGGCATAATTTAGATATGTCCAAATTAAACATGAAAAAGCAGGTGATGAAAATAGTTAGTCAGGTGTTGTCTAGAAAAATAAGCTCGCAATACTCCTATTTCATATCTGCTGGAACAGACAAAAAAACTCTCTATATTATGCACATTGCAAAATAGGATATTTATAAACTTCACCTTCTGTTGGGTTTGCAGTTCTGGAATATCATTAAATTCATTCACAACCTTGGCACGTAGCTCAACCCCGTTGCACGCTGCTCTTTCGACCATTCAGCAATGGACTTCAGTTGGTCATTTGCAAAGTCCATTGCATTCTTAAAAACCTCAACCAACTCAGACTGATATCCATAACGCTTTCTCTTACTACCCCTTGATGAATTACCTCCTTTGGAACCAAGTGTCGTCGGGATTCCATCAAACTCATCCTGTGACAGGTCATGTTCCTGTGAATCGCCAGTAGAAGCACCTTCATGCATACGCCCTGGCATATTTGAGGCCATGTCACTAGGTATCTCTACCACTTCTCCAGTTGTCCGATCCTTGCTGAAGACGTGGACTAAGTCATCAAAATATGGGAATGACTTGTCTTGGAGCCTTTTGCTGCAGGATGGCTCTACATGGAGAGTGTGGTTGGTCAATATAACGGGTGATGATGAGTGGGAAAAAAATGTTCATGAAATTTGACCTTCACCCAACAATCGAACGTTTCTTTTTCCACAGTGATGCATTGGAATTCTTCATTCCAACCAAACCCGCTGCATATCGGTCCTCGCATTTCTGCTATAGCTTGGTACGTTCTTTTAAGGCTCCTTACCCTACAATCTATGGTGGAGGTCCCTTGTATTCTATAGCCAGGTATCTTATCATCCATCATACGCTATAACTGTGCCAAGTACCCAGGGCGAAAGGTCCTGTTGTCTGATCTCCATCCACTAGATTCAACCAAAGTCACCAAACATAGCATGTATACTCGATCATATCGACATCATACTCGATGCTCAATTACTTATACTCGATTATTTTGAATTTAAAACCCGTTTGAAGGTCACTCGATACCCAGCTTCATGGTCACTCGATACGGCTGCAATCGACACGTGTATACTCGATCATATTGACGTCATACTCGATGCTCAATTACTTTATATTCGATTATTTTGAATTCAAAACCCATTTGAAGGTCACACGATACTTAGCTTCATGGTCACTCGATACGACTGCAATCGGCACATGTATACTCGATCATATCAACATCATACTCGATGCTCGATTACTTTATGCTAAAAAATATAAAACAAAAGAATAAATTTGGGTTCAAAACTCTTACCTTTGAAGACCATTCTTCAATGGATTCCCTCGTACAATGGACATCACAATGGCTACCTCGTTATTTTCTAGGATGAGAACCCAAGAGTTGTGGGCTCTGGCTATTTTGGTAGAGAGGGAATGATAGAGTAGAGAGGAGATGGAGAAGGGGTTTCAATTTGTTCTAGAAAATTTCTTTTTCATTCTTCTCTATAAAACAACACTAGAGAAGAAGAACCAAAACTGTCTATAAAACAACACTAGAGAAGAAGAACCAAAACTGTCCCATTATCACGTAGTAGTTAAGAGAGAATAAGGGAGGGAAGTTATTTCCCTCCCATCAAAATTTAAAAAATGAAAATAAATTATTTTAATTTATAATTGAAATCATTATATATATATAACCATATGTTATATTATAACATATATAACGTACAACCTATAGTTTAATATTGCATCATATACAATATAAGCTATAGTTTTAATTCTTTCATCAATGTATTTAATATAAATCTAATTTATATTAAATTAAATTATATGAATCAAATTCACATAATTAATATTTGAATCATATTCATATATTTATTTTCTCTCGAGTAAACTTTATATTATAATGTAGCAAATACATTATAGTAATTATATCATATATAATTAATTCTCTCAATTAATTTGAACAATTCAAACTAATCCAAAAACTAATTCTCATTTATTCCCGTTGAGCTACCAAAGAAACCTCATGGACCTGTAGCTTGAAGCTCCAACGGTACGTGAATAATTCATTAAACTACTTTAATTAAATTCTTCACCATCCGTTAACAGTCGGACACTCCACTAAAGATCGATATCTACACTCTTCTAACTATACATATATATTTATGTGTCCATTGGATATAACCAATCAACAGTACGATAACTCTTCACAAATTGATCGTAAGTACAACTGGGCTAAAATTATCGTTTTTTCCTAATAATTACATCTCTTTAAGTACCACTGAATCCTTTAATGAACAATAAATCATGGTCCAACTATGACCAAACCCCTCTTGAGCCAAGAGAGGGTGTGGCGCCACATTGTTCAAGTCCCGGAATCAACCCTTAAGGGAGCAATTTATCTACTTACCCCGATGTCGGAGAAGGAGTGAATTCCTTCTTGTGTAGCTATGTTCCCAACTCCTCAATCAGACGAATCCCCATAATAGTAGGTTCATTGAATCGGCGATCTAGCCACTCTCACCCATAAAATCAAAGAACCGCCTTCATAGGCAGAAATTTACAACTCACTCAGAATTCATGTCATGTTACCTATTGTTATCCTGTTGAAATGTAAGTCTCTATTTTGAACGGCGTTATATAATGAGACTAAACATTTCGTGGTTCGGTCTTATATAAACTTCTTTATATAGAATATCCACATTTACATGTCTCCACATGAATGATCAGGATCAGATCATTTGTAGCACTTTATAACGATTGTAACATCTACAAAACGGGTCATACTCGTAGTGTCACCAGGATAAGGTATCCAGCCTTATCCATCTACTACAGACAATTTATGTTTATCACTTAAACATGATTCACCCGTATGTCTCTACATACGTGTTTAAGCTACAAGATAATCTTGGATCTTAGTTTATTGGTTTGTGGTTAATGCAACTAAAATTGAAATAAAACATTATATATTTTATTAAATAAATAAGACGTTTGTACATTACAATTATAAACTATAGGACCTATGAGATTTAGGGCATCAACCCCAACAAATGATCCTTGTAAAAAATGGAATATTTTCTAATACTCACGTAGTACCATACTTCCTACATTCATTCACACTATAAATCTACCTTCATAAATATTTATAGACCCCATATTGATGTTAGTGGATCCTACTATATTTTTAAAAACGTGTTGACTTGGCACACAATAAGTGGAGGTAGTGTGGAGAATTTTCCATTCTACCGTAGTATATGATATTTTCCCTATAAAAAAACTAAAATGGTTTTTGGCCACTCCCCTTTTTGGAGTACAATAGGAATAGAGATAACAACAGATAAGGCTAATGAACACCCTATATTATATTTGATGTCTAATTTTTCTATTATTTACAAGAATGTCTAAGTAGACTTCTTAATTACACAAATATTAGGGTCCATTTCTCTTTTTATTCTCAACCTATAATCAATTACACATACTTTTAAAAAGAAAACTCAAAGGTTTCCTTGATTCACATGAAAATTTTATTTAAACAAAAAAAATTCAAAATCATCCCATCAAGACCCCCCTTTAGTAGACCCATGCGACACCCCGCATTCTTAAACTCTCTCTCTATCTTATTGAGCTAGATGCCCTAAATCTCGTGGGTCTTGTAATTTATAATTGTATTGTACAAACGATTTATTTATCTAATAAAATCTAAGGCTTTTATTTAACATTTAGTAGTATTAACCCATAATACCAAAAACTAAGATCCAAAGTTATCTTCTATAACTTAAACATGTATGTGGAGACATACAGATGGATTGTCCAGGATAAAAAAATGACGTCGTGAGTTCAAATTAACCCAAAACAAATAAAATTTGCAAAATACGCACAACTACTAATACTAACACATAGTAATTGTGGAAGCACGAGGTCGATCCACAGAGAACCTCTACTGATTCACAAAATTCAGTTTTGAAATCCAAATTGAGGGGAAAGGGTGAAGGAACTCTTATTCAAGAGTACCTACGAGCAGAAGTAGATCTTTCCAATTCATTGTGACAAAATTTTCTCATATACATTCAAACATACTAAAATGCATTCAGAATGCTAAAGAGATCGAAAGATCATACCAGTTGAAGACTTCTTCTTCATAGAAAATCTCTCTTTTTCTGAGATGGTAAGCTATTGCTCAGAAAAACCCAATCGTCTACCTCAAACAGCCACCATATGAACAGAAGGAAACAGAGATGACACCACCACTCAGAGCCCTCAGTATTCTTGGAGTGAGAATACAAAGGGTGGGCTTTGTTCGAATTTAGTAGAGGAAAGTAAGAAGAGAGATCGTATACAACGATCAAGCAAGTGGAAGATGGGTTCGTCTATCATATAGACAAAATGCTTGATCGTTTAGGTGAAGTATACAATCATGTAGGAAAAAGGTAAGCGATCGTCTAAACGATCGTGTAGGAAAAGATAAGCGATCGTGTAGAAAAACTAGGCGATTGTCTGTATGATCGTTTAGTAAATATTGGGCGCTAAACAATTTCTTAGAAAAAGATAAACGATCATTTAGTAAATACCGCACAGTTGTAATCGTTAAGCGATCGCTTAGCACTATCGTATAGGTAAGCGACCGTGCAGACACTATCATATAGGCACAGATTTTCTAAGCGATGAAACACTTCAACACAATGACTGCGCATATCCCATGCTTAACACACCGTGATCTATTTATGCGTCTCATCTTTCATCTTACTCATCCGTTATTAAAACAGAAGAGACATCGTCTCATTACCCTTTTAACCATCCAATGAATATGATCACATCATAGTCACAACTTATGAATTAATATCATATATTAGTCATATTATTTTTCCTCCACTAGATATAAATCACATTTATATCTAATTTTCTCTAAATTAATGTATCTCATACATAAAGCTAATTATATCATATATAATTAACTAGTTCAATTATATCATATATAATCGAACTCCTTCTTGTCAATTTGAACATTTCAAACTGACCCAAAAACTGACTCTCAACTTGTAACCATGAATAGTTAACTAAACTCTTTAGTCACGATATCCACCATCCGTTAACTGCCAGACATTCCACTAAAGATCGACAGTTGAACTCTTCTTGCCATAGATATATTTCTATGTCCATTGGATATAACCAATCACCAATATGACGACATAGATGCTCATAATTACAATAGGCCAATTTACCGCTTTTCTCCTGTAGTTACATCTTACTCCTTAAGTACCAGTGATCCCTCTAATGAATAATACAACATAGTCCTACTATGTGTGAACACCTCTCAGACCATGAGAAGGTGTGTGGCGCCATATCATTCAAGCCCCGGGATCAGCCCTTAAGAGAGTAATCTATCTACTTACCCCTACTTCAGGGAATGAGTGAATTTCATCTTATGTAGCTGAGTTCTCA
>NC_052351.1:70750918-70762042 GCF_009727055.1 Benincasa hispida | reverse complement strand
CCAGCTCCCAAATCAGATAAATCCCCAAAGTGGTAGGTTTGAGTCGGCGCTTTGGCTACTCGCACCCATGCAAATCAAATGATCGTCCTCAATGGCAGGAGTTCCCAACTCACTCAGAATTGAGGTCATGTTACCTATGGTCGTCCTAGTGAAGTGAAGTCTCAGTCATGACAGAGTTATATGACGAGATGTTAACACTTCGAGGTCAGGTCTTATACAAACTCTTTATATAGGACGCCCCTGTTCGCATGTCCACTACACAAATGATCAGGATCAAACCATTTGTGACAAGTCACAACACTTGTAACAATTCCACCAAAGCGGGCCGCGTCCATAGTGTTACCAGGACAAGGGTTTCCCTCCTATATCCATATACTACAGACTATTTTTGTTGTCACTTAAGACATGATCCACTTGTATGTCACTCTATGTGTGAACACCTCTCAGACCATGAGAAGGTGTGTGGCGCCATATCATTCAAGCCCCGGGATCAGCCCTTAAGAGAGCAATCTATCTACCTAACCCTACTTCGGGGAAGGAGTGAACTCCATCTTGTAAAGCTGAGTTCCCAGCTCCCAAATCAGATAAATCCCCAAAGTGGTAGGTTTGAGTCGGCGCTTTGGCTACTCGCACCCATGCAAATCAAATGATCGTCCTCAATGGCAGGAGTTCCCAACTCACTCAGAATTGAGGTCATGTTACCTATGGTCGTCCTAGTGAAGTGAAGTCTCAGTCATGAACAGAGTTATATGACGAGATGTTAACACTTCGAGGTCAGGTCTTATACAAACTCTTTATATAGGACGCCCCTGTTCGCATGTCCACTACACAAATGATCAGGATCAAACCATTTGTGACAAGTCACAACACTTGTAACAATTCCACAAAGCGGGCCGCGTCCATAGTGTTACCAGGACAAGGTTTCCCTCCTATATCCATATACTACAGACTATTTTGGTTGTCACTTAAGACATGATCCACTTGTATGTCACTAGATACATGCTTAAGTACATAAAGATAACCAGGGATATTAAGTTTATTGGTTTGTGGTAAAATAAAACATCTAAATGTGCAAAGTCAAGAAGTGGAGTAAATATTATATATATTATACATCACAAGCGTTCTTACAAATTTGTTTACAAAGACTTTAGGACACATACCCCAACAGGGGTGTTCGTTTTAGAAAAAATAAGTAAAAGTAAAAACGAATTTATATGAATTTTTAGTAATGAGATTGATATGAGAGAGAGTTTTAAGAAATTCAATGGAAAAGAATCTTGGGGGATTTTATGTTGAATAATCTAATTCTATCATTGATTTAATAGATTTCATCCAATTAAATTGTCCCATAGCTCATTAAGGACGACCCTAATGCCCTAATTAGTTAACTAATCTAAATTGGTCAATTAATAGCCAATTAACCTAATTTGATCAATTGACCCTAATTTAGTTCATAATTACTTCCTAAAGACATTCCACAATTAATCCCTAAATTACATTAATTTCTTGGGTTTTCTTAACCATGACATTCTTGAAATTAAGAAGACTAAAATGAAGATTGATTAAATTGAATGTTCTAATCCAGCAAACTTTTTAAGAAAATAGGAAAAGATCCAAATTCTCATTCAAGATTACTAGTTCTTACAACCTTATTACAAATTTGCTATAGAGCTATGTAATTTTGCATACAAAAATCTATAAAAATTGACTTGTCAATTCAATCTTTAAAAGATTTTATTCAAATTTCAACAAGAACATGTTGGGATTGGTGTCCTAATTCTCCCGGAGTCTCGTTGTTTTGTAAAGATACACATTGTTCAATGAATAAAATAAGTGTTATTTAATTCTGACATTTACTCATATCCAATAAACAAAGCTCCTTGGTTATCTTATGTGAACTTAAGCATGTATATGTGATATACAAGTAGTTAAGGGATCGTAATACTAAATCCAACTTAAAAATAAATTGATAATATTATATACGGTAATAATATAGTACCATATAAATATATATAGATTTTTGTGGGTTAATTTTGACTTGTGAAGTTTGAAGTGCCATTTTGGATCTGTGTTTTATTTAAAATTCATATTTTTGGTTGGAGTTGACTATTTAAGATATAATTATTATAATTTATATATAGATACATTATTTTATTTTTATTTTTATTTTAATTTTGAAAGTTTTGTTTGTTAGTTTAATGACATGATTTAATAAAATCACCCCTCGAAAACGTATATTTCTTTGAACATTCCGTCTTGACAGTCAAAAACATTCCAATAGTTCTTTGGTTGGGATATACATAGTAATAGAACATGGATATGTTCAGGATTTATTATGTAGTTTTAGGGGTGTAGTTGGGGCCGTTGAAAGTGGGGGTTGAATCTGTTAGTTATGGAAAGTTAGCCAGATAGTTTATAAACTAATAGCGTATGTGATCGGCGACAATTTTTATTATGGTTATTGTTTAGAGGGTGATTTTAGGTTATGAAATTTTATATAATATTTGTGTTTGAAAGTGTATTTATAGAATAGATTGTGGTATTTTAGTATATGTTTAAATGGTACCAGGTATATTATAGTGTGGTATCCATAAGTCTTGGTGTTTAAATTCGTGAAAGGATTTTATTATAGATCTTGGGTTTTAAGACAAAAAATTCTAGTTTTGGGGGTGTAGAAATATATTATTAATAAACGAGAATTAATTTAGTATGTAAATATTAATGCATGTATAGTTAGTAATATAAATGAAATTGATATAAATTTTTCGTATAAAAGGGAAATTAAATATGAAATATTCTATATTTTTTCGAACTAATATAAAATTTTTTGCTTTTAATTTTTTTTATCAAATTGTGTTAAAACATTATTATCTTTTTCTTTAATTTTTATATTATTTATTTGATTGTGTTAATAACGTTGTGAGATGTACAAATATCAATTACACTTTATTCAAATGATTATTTAAAGTAAAGGCATATTTAGATATTGTTCATTAAAAACACACTGAAAGAGGTGATCCCGAAATAGTTGTTAAGGTTGTTGTCTAGAAAATAAGACTACGCAATCTCATACTTCCATAATATCTGTCGACACTGAAAAATATTATATTATGCAAATGAAAAATAGTGATATTCTTAAATTAAATTATGTGGGTTTGAAAAGTTATGGAATATTTATTAAATTTAAAATTGGTCGTAGATAAACAGTTGAACGTGTTTATTGAATTAAGAATGGATTAAGTTGGTATTTGCAAAGTAAATTGAATTTTATAAAATAAAGATGATATCATAAAGATTTCTATTACTAAGATTTGATGGAATTACTAATGTGGACAAGTTACGTCGGGATTACATAAAATAATCATGTGAAGGTCATCTTTTGTGATGAGTAGAAGAACTTCATCGTTAGATAACTGCGCAATATTTGGAAGGCCAATGTAATTAGGTTATTACTAAACCATTCTCAGTTGTCCGACTCGGCTATGGCTGAAGGACGTGGAATAAGTCATAAAAAATATGGGAATGACTTGTAGCTTGGAGCTCTTTGTGAAGGATGGCTCTAAATGGAGAGTGTGGTTGGTCCAATATAAGGGAATGATAATGATTGTGATAAAAATGTTCTATTGAAATTTGACCTTCAACAATACGCACGTTTTTTTTCACGTGATGCATTGGAATTATTCATTAACCAAAAAGCTGCATATCGGTCCTGACATTTCTGCTATAGTGTGGTACGTTTTTTAAGGCCTATTACTAAATTATGGTGGAGGTCTTGTTTCTATAGCCAGGTATTTATAAGTCATATAAGCTATAAGTGCAAGATGCGGGGCGAAAGTCTGTTGTTGATTAACTCAATCACTAGTTACAACATAATCACCACATAGCATGTATAATTCGATATCATATGACATCATACTGATCTGTCATTTATATATACTGATTTTTTGATTTAAAAGCTATTGAAGGTCAACAGTATCTTGGGTACCTAGACTTTGGTATCGATAAGTTGCAATGCATACGTGTATATCGATCATATTGTAACATAATCGATTGCTAACAAGTTATTTTATTCGATTTATTTGAATTCAAAAACATTGAAGGTTCCTACTAGAATATTAGCTTATGGTCTATATGATACGAACTGCAATCGAGAATTACTACTCGATATATATCAACATATACTCGACATGTTAGCATTACTTATGCTAAAAATATAAACAAAGAACTAAATTTGGGTTCACAAGTCTCTTACTTTGAAGACACATTCTTAATGGATTCTCGTAAAATTGGATCAGCAATCCGCGATCTGTTATTTTTTGGATGAAGAAGCCAAGAGTTTGTGGATCTGGGACGTAGTTTTGGTAGCAAGTAGGGAATGATAGAGTAGAAGAGGAGACTGGAGAAGGGTCTTCAATTTGTTCTAGAAAATTTACTTTTTACATTACTTCTACTATAAAACAAGACAGAGAAAAAAAATGTCATATAAAAAATAGAGAAGAAGATACAGAATATGCTAATTATCGTAGTAGTTTAAGAGAGAATGGGAGGGGAAAAGTTATTTTATCCATCAAAATTAAAAAATTGCAAATACAATTATTTTAATCTTATAATTGAAATATTATTATATATAAATATGTTATATTATAATATATAACGCTACACATATAGTTAATATTGAATCATCAGTAATATAAGCTATAGTTTTAATTCTTTATCAATGTATTTAATATAATTAATTTATATTAAATTAAATTATATGAATCAAATTCACAAATATTAACTATTTGAATCATATTAATATTATATTCCTATCTCCGAGTAAACTTTATATTAACACTGTAGCAAATACATTATAAGTAATTATATCCATATATAATTACTTTTCATATTTATTTGAAGACAATTCAAAACTAATAAAAAAATAATTCTTCATTTATTCCGTTGAGCATACCAAAAGAACCACTCATGGACTCTGTAGACTCTGAAGCTCACAACGGTATAAGTAGTGAATAATTCATTAATATATTAATTCAAAATTACTGTCCATCTTAACCAATAGGCGTACCTCACAAGAGGTCTACACCTCCATAATCATAAAATCATCCTAATTATATATTTATATGTGTCATTCGGTAATAACAATCAACAGATACGCATAATCTTCAAAAATTGTCGTAAGTACAACTGGCGCTAAATTATAGTTTTTCCTATAATTACATTTTCTTTTAAGTATCACTAGAATTTTATTTAATGAACAATAATATCAGTGGTCCAACTATGACAAATCTTTGAGCGATTAGAAGAGGTGGTGTGGCGCAATTGTTAAGTCCGGAATCAGAACCTTAAGGGCCAATTTAATCTACTTACTGACCGAATGTGGAGAAGGAGTGAAATTCCTGTCTTGTGTAGCTATGTTTCAATCTCCTTCATGCAGACAATCCATAATAAGTAGTAGTTTATTGTATATACGGCGATCCTTGCCCATCTCAGCCCATACATCAAAGAAACGCTTTCAATCAGGAGGAAATTTACAACTCAAGGCTGTGAATGTGTAGTGGTCATCGATTACATTCATGTTTATATGTTATCTGTTGAAAAGTGTAGTCCTCTGTATTTGAAAGGACGGTTATATAGATGAGAACTAATCATTTCGTGGTTACGGTTTTGTATTTCTTTATATAGGAATATCCATCATTTAATGTCTCAATGATGAATCAGGATAAAATCATTTGTAGGACTTTATAAGATTGTAGAACATTACAAAACGGGTCATGACTCGTGGGTCACAGAAGGTATCAGCTTATCCATTACTAAGCGATTAATAATATTATTTATCACTAAATGATTCCCCCGTATGTTCTACATACGTGTTTAAGGCTACAAGATAATCTTAGGCTCTTCCAGCTTTTTATTGGTTTGTGGTTATGAGAAAAGTTTGAAATAAACATTACTATATATTATTAAATAATAAGACGTTTGTACTTACAATATAACTATAGGAGTCTATGAAGATTTTAGGGCATCAAACCCACAATGATCCTTGTAAAAAATGGAATAATTTTTCTATACTCAGGTAGTACCATACTTCTAATTATTCACACTATAATTCTCCTATGAAGATATTTTAAGACCTCATTTGATGTTCAGTGGATCATTACTATTTTTAAAACGTGTTGACTTGGACACAAAGTGGAGGTAGTGTGGAGACATTTTCCATTCTACGTGTATATGATTTTTTACCCTATAAAAACTAAAAATGGTTTTTATGGCCATCCCTTTTGAGAGTACATAGGAATAGGATATCTTAAAAGATAAGGCTAATGACACCTTATATTTAATATTTGTATGTTTAATTTTTCTATTATTACAGAATGTCTAAGTAGAACTTCTTATTACACAAATATTTAGGGTCATTTCTCTTTTATTCTCAACTATAATCAATTACACATACTTTTAAAAGAAAACTCAAAGGTTTCCTTGATTCACATGAAAATTTTATTTAAACAAAAAAATTCAAAATGCATCCAATCAAGACCCCTTTAGTAGCCATGGACACGGATTCTAACTTCTTAATCTCTCTCTATCTTATGAGCTAGATGCCCTAATTCTCGTGGTTTTGTAATTTATAATTGTATGTAAAACGATTTATTTATCTAATAAAATTAAGGCTTTTATTTAACATTTAGTAGTATTAAACCATAATGGATCCTAAAATAAGAATCCAAGTTATCTTCTAAACTAAACATGTATGTGGAGACATACAGATGGATTGTCCAGGATAAAAAAATGACGTTCGTGAGTTCAAATTAACCCAAACAAATAAAATTTGCAAAATACGCACAACTACTAATCTAACACATGTAATTGTGGAAGCACGAGGTTCGATCACGAGAACCTCTACTGATTCACAAATTCAGTTTTGAAATCAAAAATTGAGGGGAAAGGGTGAAGGAACTTTATTCAAGTACTACGAGCGAAGTAGATCTTTCAATTCATGTGACATTTTTCTTATATCTTCAATACATAAAATCAAAAATGCATCAGAATGCTAAAGAGATCGAAAGATCATACAGTTGAAGACATTCTTCTCTTAGAAAATTCTCTTTTTTCTGAGATGGTAAGCTATTGCTAGAAAAAACCCAATGTACTCAAACAGCACCATATGACAGAAGGAAACAGAGTGAACCAAACTCAGAGCCTCAGTATTCTTTGGAGTGAGAATACAAAGGGTGTTTGTTGAATTTAGTAAGGAAAGTAAGAAGAGAGATCGTTATACAACGATCAAGCAAGTGGAAGATGGGTTGTCTATCATATAGACAAAATGTTGAGCGTTTAGGTGAAGTATACAATCATGTAGGAAAAAGGTAAGCGATCGTTAAAAGTCGTGTAGGAAAAGATAAGCGATCGTGTAGAAAAACTAGGCGATTGTCTGTATGATCGTTTAGTAATATTGGCGCTAAAACAATTTCTTAGAAAAAGATAAACGATCATTTAGTAAATACCGACACAGTTGTAATCGTTAAGCGATCGCTTAGCACTATCTGTATAGCGTAAGGCGACCTAGAAGACACTATCATATGGAGATTTTTCTAAGCGATGAAACACTTCAACACAATGACTGCGCATATCCATGCTTAACACACGTGATCTATTTATGCGTCTCATCTTTCATCTTACCATCGTTATTAAAAAGAAGAGACATCGTCTCATTACCCTTTTAACCATCCAATGATATGATAATAATAGTCCACTTATGAATTAATATATATATTAGTCAATATTTTTTCCTCCACTAGATAAAAATCACATTATATCTATTTCTCTAAATTAATGTATCTCAATAACATAAAGCTAATTAATATCATATATAATTAAACTAGTTCAATATATCATATAAATAAAGATCTTCTTGTCAATTGAACATTTTCAAAATGACCAAAACTGACTCTCAAATTGTAACAATGAATAGTTAACTAAATCTTTAGTCAATTCATATCAATCCGTTAACTGCAGAACATCCACTAAAGATGCACGATTGAACTCTTCTTGCATATGAATATTTTATGTCCATTGGATATAAATCACCAATATGACGACATAGAGCTCATAATTACAATTAGGCCAATTTAACGCTTTTCTCCTGTAGTTCTCTTACTCCTTAAGTAAGTGATCCTCTAATAAATAAATCATAGTCCTACTATGTGTAACAACCTCTCAGACCATGAAGAGTGTGTGCGCCCATAATATTCAAGCCCCGGATCAGCCCTTAAGAGAGAATCTTTTACCTAACCTACTCTGGGAAGGAGTGAACTCCACTTAGTAATGAGTTCCCAAGCTCCCAAATTAGATAACATCCAAAGTGGTGTTGATGAGTCGGCGCTTTGGCTTGCACCATGCAACATCAACATGATCGTCCTCAATGGCAGGAGTTCCAATCTCCGTCAGAATTGAGGTCAATGTTACCTAGGTCGTCCTAGTTGAAGTCTCAGTCATAACAGAGTTATATGACGAGAATGTTACACACTTCGAGGTTCAGGTTTATACAAATCTTTATATAGGCGACCCCTGTTCGCCATGTCACATACACAAATGATCAGAGATCACAAACTCCTTTGTGACAAGTCACAACACTTGTAACAATTCAACAAAGCGGGCCGCGTCCAATAATCCAGACAAGACAGAGTTTAACTATAACATAAATAAATTTTTGATTGTAATAACAAATCATTCGTATTAACTAGATAATGCTATATAGATACAAAATAAAGATAAGAGTTATTAAGTTTATTGGTTTGTGGTAAAATAAAACATCTAAGTGTGTCAAAGAAAAAGAAATGAGAATAAATATTAATATATTATATATCATCACAAGCGTTCTTACAAAATTTGTTTACAAAGACTTTAGGACACATACCCAACAGGGTGTTCGTTTTAGAAAAATAAGTAAAAGTAAAAACGATTTATTGAATAATTTTAGTAATGATAGAAGATGAAAGAGAATTTAAAATAATGGAAATAATGGGGATTTTAGTTGAATAATTAATTCTATCATTGATTTAATAATTTCATCCAATTAAATTGTCCATAGTTTAAAGGACACCCTAATGCCTAATTAGTTAACTAATCTAAATGGTCATTATTCCAATTAACCTAATTTGCTCAATTGACCTAATTTAGTTCATAATTACTTCAAAGAATTCCACATTAATCCCTAAAATTACATTAATTTCTTGGGTTTCTTAACCATGACATTCTGAAATTAAGAAGACTAAAATGAAGATTGATTAAATTGAATGTTCTAATCCAGCAAACTTTTTAGAAATAGGAAAAGATCCAATTTCATTCAAGATTACTAGTTCTTACATTAAATTCAAAATTTGCTATAGAGCTATGTAATTTTTGCATACAAAAATACATAAAACTTGACTTGTCAATTCAATCTTTAAAATTTATTCAATTTCAACAGAACATGTTGGGATTGGTGTCCTAATCGATCATCGTTGTTTTGTAAAGATACACATTGTTCAATGAATAAATAAGTGTTATTTAATTCTGACATTTACTCATATCCAATAAACAAAGTCCTTGTTATTTATGTGAACTTAAGCAGTATATGTGATATACAAGTAGATCATGCTTAAGTGATAACTAACGGTCTGTCAATAATAAGGATTAGGTGGGGTATCTGATCTAGTGAACACTTAATGGACTAGACACTTTGTAGAAGTATAGCAAGTATTCTAACACTAACGGATGGTAGATCTTGACTTCTGTGGAGACTGGAGGGGTGTTCTATAAAAGAGTTTGTATAAGACCTGGACCATAAGATGACTAGACTATGTATATAAAGGTTAGAACTACAAGAGACTTGCATCTCACCTAAACGACCATAGGTGACACGACATCAATCAATTAAGTGTTTGTGAACTCTTTGAGGGCGGTCCTTTGATTAGTATGGTGAAAGTGCCAGATTGCCAACTCAACATGCCTACTTTTGGGGACTTGTCTGATTGGGAGCTGGGAACTCAATCACAATATGGAATTCACTTCTTTCCCGAAGCAGGGATAATAAAGAATTTAAGGGCTGATTCCGGGCTGAACATAGTGGACAACTTCATTGGAAGACAAGATCTCAGTCATAGTAGGACTATGACTTATGTTCATTAGAGGATCAGTGGTAGTTAAGAGACAGATGTAACTACAGGGGCATAATGGTTTTGGCCCAGCTATACTTACGAATTAATCTGTGAGGGTTTGTAACACTGCTCATTGGTTAAGATGGACACATAATATATTGTTAGTGAGGAGAGTTAGTTATTGGTTTTAGTGGAGTGCCTGGCAGTTAATGGATGGTGAATCCGTGACTAAAGAGTTTAGTCAGTTATTCACGTACCGTTGGGCTTTGATTACGGTCCATGAGTTCCCATTGGTAGCTTGGATTCTGTTGATGATTAGATTTATGCGCGTTGATTATAGTATAAAATTGACAGAGGTTTTTTTTATTATTATGATAAACTCAGGTATGATGTATAAAGATCATCTAGTGGAGGATTGATGTAAATGAGATTTAATTAAGTACCATGGAATAGAAAAAGAACTATGGTTTATATGTTTCATGAGATGAAATATTAAAACTAAGCTATATTAAGATATAGAATAATTGTTATCATTTATTTTAATAATAATATATAATTAGATAATATACTTTTTCTTTAAATAACCAAGTAAGGGTGGTTATTGGATCATGGAACATGAGTTTAAAGGAAATTGAATTCCTATTTTGAAAAGAAGTTTTTTAACAAAGTTTGAAAAGGGAATTTGAGTTTCTCTCTGGCGAAAAGAAACTCACGAAGTCGTCAAGTAAATACAGATTTACTAAAGAATGGCTGAGGAGCTAAACAATCATGCAGGTGCGAACTAAATGATCGTGCAAGTGTTACTAAACTCACATAGCTTTGCTAGACACTGCAGCCAAGTAAACGCATTAGAGTTGCTACGGCATAAGCCGATGCTAACGATAGAGCTAAACATAATAGCTTTTTGTAGCATCGCATAGCTTATACTAAACGATGGGCATCGACCTATACGATAGGTCGTTCTTCCTTATCAGTCGTGTACGCATCA
>NC_052351.1:70736824-70750893 GCF_009727055.1 Benincasa hispida | reverse complement strand
GATCACGCTTAAGTGATAACCAAATCGTTCGGAATAATAAGGATTAAGGTGGGGTACTGACCTAGACACTATGGATACTACCCACTTTGTAGAGATATGCAAGTATATCTAAACTACTACGGATGGTAGATCTTGACCATTCTGTGGAGACGTGGGGGGTGTCTCTATACAAAGATTTGTATAAGACCTGGACCATAAGATGACTAGACATGTTATATAACTGCGTGATACTAGAAGACTTGCATCTCACCTAAACGACCATAGGGACACGACTCATTCAAGTGTTTTGTGAATCCTGCCTTTGAGGGCGGTCCTTTGATTAGTATGGTGAAAGTGCCAGATTGCCAACTCAACATGCCTACCTTTTGGGGACTTGTCCTGATTGGGAGCTGGGAACTCAATCACAATAGGAATTCACTTCTTTCCCGAAGCAGGATAATAGAGATTTGCTCCCTAGGCTGATTCCGGGCTGAACATAGTGCAACAACTTCTCTTTGGAGACAAATTCAGTCATAGTAGGACTATGACTTATGTTCATTAAGGGATCAGTGGTACTTAAGGAGACAGATGTAACTACAGGGGCATAATGGTTATTGGCCCAGCTATACTTACGAATTATCTGTGGGGTTTGTTAACACTGCTCATTGGTTAAGATGGACACATAATATATTTGTAGTGAGGAGAGTTAGTTATTGGTCTTTAGGAGTTGCCTGGCAGTTAATGGATGGTGAATCCCGTGACTAAAGATTTAGTCAGTTATTCACGTACCGTTGAGCTTTGATCTACAGGTCATGAGTCCATTGGTAGCTTGATTCTGTTATGATTAGTTCTGGTCGTTGATTTAAAAATGTTCAAATTGACAAGAGGTTTTTTTTATTATATATATATAACGTATGATCGTAGAAGATACATCTAGTGGGAGGATTGATGTAAATGAATTTACATTAAGTACCAGGAATAGAAAAAGAACTATTTTATATGTTTCATGAGATAAATATTAAAACTATAGTTATCTAAATATAGATGATAAGTTGGTTATCATTTATGTTTAATAATATTAATATTAGATAATAATACTTTTTCTTTTAAATAACCAAAGTAATGGTGTGTTATTGATCATGGTAACATGATTTAAAAGGAAATTGGATTCCTATTTGAAAGAAGTTTTTTATACAAAAGTTTGAAAAGGGAATTTGATTTTCTCTCTGGCGAAAAGAAACTCACAGAAGTCGTCAAGTAAATACAGATTTACTAAACGATGCTGAGCGAGCTAAACATCATGGCAGTGCGAACTAAATGATCGTGCAGTGTTTACTAAACGATGCGATCGTTGTTTCCTTCGTTTTTCTGCCTCACACTAAGTCCGAACAGAGCCCACCCTCTGGATTCTCACACCGAGAATACCAAGGTTGCCTTGTTGGTGGTGTCAGACTCAACTCGACATCGTCGAGGTTTTCTGGAGGTCGTTCGTGGTGCTGTGGATGTCGTTCGTGTCACTAAGGACGAGCGCGGTGTTCGTTCGTGTTGTGGAAGAGATCGTGACCGAAGAGATCGTTGAGGATGAACGTGAAGTGTTCGTGCTGTGTTCGTGTGGTGTTGCGGTTGTGTAGATCGAGCACTCGTGATTGCGCTTATTCGATCAGAGTCGCACATCGGAGCATGAAGACGTTTCTGCATATGTGCGTAGAGTTCTCTTTATGCATTTGTTATTCATGCTGTAATTTCTGGAATTATTTATAACCATTTGTTTGAAGTTGATTCATGATTGTAATTTGGAATTGTCTTGTTCCGCTGCTCATGAAAATCCTGAGTTCGATTTTCTTTAATTGGTATCAGAGCCAGGTTCTCTGATATTCTAAATTATAGATCTGAATCGAACATTTTTTACAGTCGCGGTGGGTTTTTGCATTTGTCATTAACCGTTTTCTACATTTGTGGATGAAATTGATGAACGTTTCAGGTTTAATCTGCCTTTTTTGTTAAAGCTTTCAGTATTACAAAGTGTTAATTGTAAGGGCCCCTGTGTTTTTAGGCGAAATTAACTTTGCAATCGAGTCTGTAATTCAAAAAGTTCGAGTTCGCCGAGTCATTCATGATGAAGCTTCTGCGCATGTCGATGCAGTTCTCAATGAAGAAGAAGATCAAGCGTTGATCGAATCGTGTAGCCTCAGGTAAACGATCATAGGGATTTTACTAAGCTATGGTTTAGATTTTTTTTAGACAATCGTGTAGTATTTTCTAATTGATTGTTTAGCTAATGCTAAGCGATGGGGTAAATCGTTTACTATATCGCGTGGCATTGGTTGCACGATCGCGTAGGCGCTGGAGGTAGGCGATTGTAGTAGGAGCATGTGATGCTCGTTGTTTAGTAGAAGGCGTGTACTAGACGATCATGTAGTTAACAAGCTTCATTGCTTAGTTACTACCTATGCAATCGTGTGTATGTGATACGGAGACGCTAGCTAAGCGATCGCTTAGGCGATATTGCTTCGCGACATCGTAGTTGCTTAGTCGATCGCGGAAGGCGGGTATCATGCGGAGTGCACTAAACGATCGTGTACTTCAGGCTTCATCGTTTAGTTACATTACACGATCGTATTGTGATATATAAACGATCGTTTAGATTTTTCTAGATGATCGTATAGTAGATGCTAAACGATCGTTTAACTCTGGGAGCACTGGTAAGCGATAGAGCAAAGAGTTTGTATTATCATGTAGATGATCGTAGGGTGCTTAGTACATGATGGATGGTTGAAGAAGCGATGCTTTGCCGAGTGATTCAAGACCCGGTTCTCCTGTTTGAACCAGAGACTCCTTGTCTTTGTAATATTTAGCTTGTCTTTTGTGTTTTAAGGCAATTTTACCCGGTTCATCAACTTGATTGCTTATACATGTGATGTATCGTGGCTTATATGTCAAAGTGTTTGTCATATAGTTAAAAACCACCTTAGGTGTGTTAATTATTCATGCATCATGTATTATAAAATTGTATAATTCTGCATAAAGAAATTACTTGAAAGCATGCACATGCATTCATGGAAATATAAGAGTTATATTTTGCCATGCATTGAGCATTATCATGCATCATCCCTTTTATTATAATTGGTTATAGTCCTAAGGGTGATGGAAGCATGTTTTGCTTGTTTCATTGCGGATTTTGTATAAGTGTTATATAAAAGAAGTGAGCAAATGAATGGACAATACATTGAAGCATGTACACTTAGGTCGTTTATAAGTTGTTTGAATACCTTGCAGTGTGTAGCTTCGCGTTGTGTTTGTTTTCGTTATATAAGTGTTTATAAAGGGAAATTAGACCTAAAATTAAATAACTTCAGGAGTTTGCATGCGGACTTAGGGTGAACTCAAGTTTTTTTTTAAAAGGGTTTTTAAAATTGGATTGAAATAGACTAAGTTTCAAATGGTTTTAAAAGAGTTTTAGTTAACCTAGATTATCTTTTAAAATTGGTTTAATAGATTTAAATTGGTTGGAATAAAAGATTAAAATTTGTTGTAAACCTTATTCTATAAGGGACTTTTGTCAAGGGCAGGTTTTTGGGCTAGGCTGGGGTTCTTTAGTTGTGACGGAAACATAACACCCCTTACCTTGGGAACCTACCTGGAAAGGTGAATTTAGATAGATTTTCAACAAGTATGCGATGTTTTTGGTCAAAGACTCCGTTAAAAGAGTTTAATGGATATGAATCAAAAGTTTTTTCAAACTATCTAGGTAAAAAGTTTACTCTTTGGGAAAACTAAAAAGTCACTTATGTTTAAAATCCTTAGCCGTTGTTTTTTCTAAAGTAAATTAACACCCTAGGTTATAAAATCTCAGTGGGAGGAGGGAACGTATCAGATTATGTCTTGATTTTCCACTACGTTTCCTCCCTGTTGTTCACACCGTGAAAGATTCATGCTTGGCCTCGAAAATGCCCCAGAATACATTCCCCCTTCGGATAATGTTTGCATGAGTCAATATCAAGGTGAATGGAGAGAGTGTTTATATTAAGTGTAGGTGAAGGGTGTGGTGACAAACAACGTCTATGGTCCTTTTCATGTGGTTCCCACACCGTGAGAATCATTGATAACGCGAAATACACGTTATCATAGTGCTAAGTTCTTAAACAATTGTTGGATTTCGCGTTGATAGAATATTGTTAATTGCGTCCATTAAGCATAAAATTCTATACTTTTGCGTCCGCATGCGTTCAACACATTAGAGCAGTTGACCTTATATTTTTGTACAGAATAAATGCATTAAAAGCAATGCAAAGAAGTCAATCATAGGAATACAATTGGTCGAGCGCAACTTCCATGCAGACTTTGCTTTTATCGTGCTCGCAAACATTCACCCAAGAAGAATCACCGCAACATGGTGGATGCATCCGGACGAAAGGACAATTAAGATCGATGGGACAGAAAACTGACGACAGTCGGATCCAAATTAAGTTGAAGCCAATAACGGTCACAAAATACATCCAGCTTTATCGGTGACAATTATCCGGCACATCAGTTAGGAATTAAAGCTGTCACATCTATACAACCAGAAGAGAGAAGCCGCCTTTCACCTTTGATGCCCTATAAATACTAAGTGGATTCTTCAGAGAAAGGGTTAAGCAGTC
The DNA here is from genome assembly GCF_009727055.1 of Benincasa hispida. Lineage (NCBI taxonomy): Eukaryota > Viridiplantae > Streptophyta > Magnoliopsida > Cucurbitales > Cucurbitaceae > Benincasa > Benincasa hispida. The sequence goes on along the minus strand of NC_052351.1, from coordinate 70,746,274 downwards.
GATTACTTCATCACTTTACAAGTTCACACCTCGGTTCATAGTTTTCTTTTCCATTTTTCTGGCGGAGCAAGAGAAGAGTGGTGATGCTGGAGATCGTCCAGGGCAGCTCGAGAGAGAACCTTGGGGCGTAAGAGCAGAGAGCGGGCTGACTCTCGCGAAAGCGAGAATATCTTTAGAGCACGAGTAGAAACAGTGTAATGCTTGGTGACAAGAAATTTCTCCTGGCTCTTTACTATACTTGCATTGTTATTCTGTACTTCATCTTATATCTATTCAATGGAAGTTCTATTTCTACATTTGCTCACTCTCTTAATATGCATGAGTAGTTAAACTAGTTAAATGGGTTGAGAAGAACTAAGCTAACATGATCTAGGAAGTTCATTGCTCGCGATTGTCTTGTTTGATGCTGTGTAAAATACCCCTTAGAGTTACTTGAGAGAGAATCTAAAGAAAGAACCTAATGTCTCGAGAGAGCTAGGTTATAATCTGGACTCGAAAGAGCAAGATTAGGCTTGCATAAACAAGAGATAGGGACTTAGAGATAAGCTCTATTTTTCAACTTGCATCGCATGCATCCTAGGAATAGGAATGATATTATGTGGTCGCATATTTGTGTGAATGTCAGGTTGTCATCGCATAAATAGAGATAGAGGTTTATGTGTAAACCCTGTAGACTTATCGCATATTTATCGCATGCGTTCTAGCTTTAGAAGCCGTAGCATTCACGCCGAGAGGTGGTTTATTATTATATGCATATTGCATGATCACAAGGCATGAATGCATCCTAGGGAGTGTTAGCCGAATCCTTTCTCAACCCGTTCACCGCATATTCATCGTATTTCCCGTTTACTAACTCTTTTCAAACTCTACCGCATTTATTATTATTTTCATCAATGCAACAATCACCCAACACTTACTATTTACTTGGTTACCACAAAGTTTTCATAAATATTACCAACATAACTATTTTCACAAGTCCATGTGTTCGACCCTGGACTTACTAGGAAACTCAGAGGAATTTACACTTAGATTCCGCTGGGGAAACTTGAGTGCATAACGCTATCCATCAACACATATCATCCATAATTCCACATGCAATAAAATCAAGCATCAATCATTCTGTATGCCCTCGTGTTGCCTTCGATGCGGCCTCCTTCGGATGGGTTTTGTGCAGTTGGTCAATATCAAGGTGAACTCAGAAATGGATAGGATTGCTTTAGGTTTTGCCCCAATAAGATTTTTTCCCTTCTGATTGGCCTTTTGTGACGGACCTCTAGGGCTTAAAATGGCGGGTCACACTTACGGGAGATTGTTAAGTAAGTTAATGATCTCTTGGCCAAATCAATGATGGCTTCTCGTTATAGGAACAAGAGTTGGTATTAATGATTGGTTGAGATCTTCTCAATTCAGAGGAAGGATAACTGACCTCCCTTTGGCGGCTTTTGTCCTAAACCTTTAAAGCGTCATTGTGAAACTAGATGTCACACAGGGTTCATGTTAGTTTTGCTAAAACCTTATTGGTTGTTGTTTTGTTTTACAACGGGTATTTGTTTAAAACCTAACATAGGTCAATGTGTTTTTCTTTTTAGCAACTCGTTAGTATTTCCATTTAAAGCTTTTAAAAATGACCGATTTATTATAGTGGGAAGAATCACGTGAAACGAATTTCGTGGCAAACGACCTCCATCCTACTACTCTCCAAAAGAGGAGACAAGAAAGTAACTATGATTTATTGGTCTTGGAGACATGTCTGGTAGAGAATGATGATTCTACATGGATCCTTGATTCAAGTGCTACCAATCATGTCAGTTCTTCTTACCAAGGATTTAGTTCTTGGCAAACATTGCCACAGGGAGAGATGACTCTTCGAGTCGGTAATGGTGAGGTTGTTTTAGTTGTTGCTGTAGGCAGGTTGAAGTTATTTGTTGACAAGAAACGTTATTTGTTACTGGATAATGTTTTTGTAGTTTCTCATATTAAGAGGAACTTAATCTCGGTTTCTTGTCTCATTGAACAAGGCTATACCGTCTCTTTTTCTGAGAATAAAATGTTTATTTTCAAGAATGGGATGGAGATTGGTTATGGTTCAATGGAAAATAACTTATATGTACTAAGACCGTTAGTCAAAAAGCCTTGTTTAACACTGAAATGTTCGGTACGACAACAACAGCTAAAAGACCAAAGGTTTCTCTAAAGGAAAATGCCCATCTTTGGCATCTAAGGTTAGGTCACATCAACCTCAATAGAATTGAAAAGTTAGTGAAAAGTGGACTTCTAAAGAGTTTAGAAGAAAACAACTTGCCAGTATGTGAATCATGCCTCGAATGCAAGATGACCAAATGAACTTTTACTGGAAAAGGTTACAGAGCCAAGGAAGCCTTGGAGCTTGTATATTTAAATCTCTGTGGTATGATGAATGTTAAAGCTCGAGGTGGGTATGAATATTTCATCTCTTTCATAGATTATTATTCAAGGTTTGGGTATCTCTTCCGGATGCAATGTAAGTCTGAAGCCCTTGACAAGTTCAAGGAGTATAAGGTTGAAGTTGAAAACTTGTTAGGTAAGAAGATAAAAACACTAAAATCTGATCGTGGTGAAGAGCATATGGACCTCAAATTCCAGAACTATATTATAGAACATGGGATTGTGTCCCAATTCTTGGCCCTAGGTACACCTCAGCAGAATGGTGTATCTGAAAGGAGAAACAGGACCTTGTTGGACATGGTTCGGTCTATGATGAGTTATGCTCATCTTCCAGACTCGTTTTGGGTTTATGCAGTGCAGATTGCATGTTATATCCTAAACATCGTTCCCTCGAAAAGTATTTCTGAAACACCTTTTGAGTTATGGAGAGGTCGTAAAAATAGTTTACGCCACTTCAGGATTTGGGGCTGTCTGGCACATGTGCTAGCGACCAACCGAAAGAAGTTAGAACCACGTTCGAAGGTTTGCCTCTTTGTGGGCTACCCCAAGGAAACGAGATGTGGATACTTCAATGATCCAAGTGAGAACAAAGTGTTTGTTTCCACTAATGTCGTCTTCTTAGAAGAAGATCACATCAGGGATCATAAGCCACAAAGTAAGCTCGTTTTATGTGAGATCTCTAGTGAGACTAAGACTACTGAAGGTTCAACAAGAGTTGTTGAACAGGCCAACAGATCAACAAGAGTTGTTGAGGTCGGAATGTCTAGTCAACCAGCTTAAGAGTTGAGACTACCTCGACGTAGTGGGAGGGTTATGAACCCACTGGATCGCTACATGGGTTTGACTGAAGCCCAAAACGTCATTACGAATGATGGGGTCGAGGATCCATTGTCTTTTAAGAAAGCAATGGAGGACGTTGACAAAGATGAATGGGTTAAGGCCATGAACTAGGAAATGGAGTCTATGTACTTCAATAACGTCTTGGAGCTTGTTGATCTACCTGATGGGGTCAAACCTATTGGGTGCAAGTGTATCTATAAGCGAAAGAGAGGTGTAGATGGAAAGGTGCAAACCTTTAAGGCTAGGCTCGTGGCAAAGGGTTATACCCAGGTTGAGGGAGTTTACTATAAGGAAACTTTCTCACCGGTTGTCATGCTTAAGTCTATCAAGATTCTACTATCCATAGCCACATTTTATGATTATGAATTGACGTCAAGACTGCCTTTCTGAATGGTAATCTTGAGGAGACCATCTATACGACTCAACCAGAGGGGTTTGTAGTTCCAGATCAAGAGCAAAGAGTTTGCAAGCTTAATAAGTCCATTTATGGGCTGAAACAAGCATCTTGAACATGGAACATTAGATTTGACACTGCTATCAAGTTGTTTGGCTTTGACCAGAACGTTGATGAGCCTTGTGTTTACAAGAAGATCATCAACAACTCAATAGCTTTTTTGGTACTGTATGAGGATGATATCCTACTCATTGGGAATGATGTAGGATATCTGACTGACATTAAGAGTTGGCTAGCTGCCCTAGTTCCAAATGAAAGATTTGGGTGAGGCACAATATGTTCTCGGGATCCAGATCATTCGAGATCGCAAGAACGAGCAGTTAGCCCTATCTCAGGCATCGTACATTGATCAAATTGATCAGGTACAAGATGCAAGATTCCAAGAGGGGTTTGATACCTTTCAGGCATGTAGTCATTTTGTCTAAGAATCAATTTCCTAAGACACCTCAAGAGGTTGAGGAGATGAGACGGATTCCCTATGCTTCTGCTGTAGGAAGCTTGATGTATGCAATGTTGTGTACCAGACCCGACATTTGCTATGCAATAGTGATTATCAGTCGGTATCAGTCCAATCCAGGATTTAATCACTGGACGGCGGTCAAGACGATCCTCAAGTATCTTCGGAGAACGAGAGACTACATGCTTGTGTATGGAGATAAGGATCTGATCCTTACAGGATACACGAACTCTGACTTTCAGACCGATTGAGATTCTCAAAAATCGACATCGGGGTCAGTGTTTACACTGAATGGAGGGGTTGTAGTTTGGCGAAGCATCAAGCAAGGATGCATCGCAAACTCCACTATGGAAGCCGAATACGTAGCAGCTTGTGAAGCAACTAAAGAGGCTGTTTGGCTGAGGAAGTTCCTTACAGAATTGGAAGTTGTTCTAAATATGGATTTACCTATCACTCTTTATTGTGATAACAACAGGGTTGTGGCAAATTCGAAGGAGCCTTGGAGTCATCGTCGAGGTAAGCACATAGAACGAAAATATCACCTGATCAGGGAGATTCTGCATTGCGGTGATGTGATAGTCGAGCAGATCGTATCGGAGCACAACGTTGCTGATCCCTTCACAAAGGCCCTCACGGCTAAAGTGTTCGAGGGTCACCTGGAAAGTCTTGGTCTGCAGGACATGGGGCATCTTGCCTAGGGAAAATGGGAGATGATACTGGGGTATGCCCTAGTTTATTTTATATTGTACATTTTTATATTGTATTGTACATTAGTCTCCCGAGTCATTAGGATGAGTGGGAGATTGTTGGGATTGGTGTCCTATTTCTCCCAGAGTCTCGTTGTTTTATAAAGATACACATTATTCAATGAATAAAATAAATGTTATTTAATTCTGGCATTTACTCATATCCAATAAACAAAGCTCCTTGGCTATCTTATGTGAACTTAAACATGTATATGTGATATACAAGTGGATCATGCCTTAAGTGATAACCTAAATTGATCTGAAGTATAAGGATTAAGATGGGATACCTGATCCTAGTGACATTACGGATACAACCCGCTTTGTAGAGGTTTGCAAGTGTTGTAAACTACTACAGATGGTAGATCCTGACCATTCGTGTGGAGACATGGAGTGGGGGTGTCCTATACAAAGAGTTTGTATAAGACCTGGACCACGAGATGACTAGACTCTGTATATAACGTTGTTGATACTAGAGACTTGCATCTCACCTAAACGACCATAGGTGACACGACTTCAATTCTAAGTGTTTTGTGAACTCCTGCATTTGAGGGCGATCTTTTGATTAGTATGGGTGAGAGTGGCCAGATTGCCAACTCAACATGCCTACCTTTTTGGGGACTTGTCTGATCTGGGAGCTGGGAACTCAATCCACAATATGGAATTCACTCATTTCCCGAAAAAGGGATAAATAGAGATATTGCTCCATTAAGGGCTGATTCCGGGGCTTGAATATAGTGGCCACAACTTCTCTTTGGAAGAGAAGACTCAGTCATAGTAGGACTAGGACTTATGTTCATTAGAGGGATCAGTGGTACTTAAGGAGACAGACGTAATTACAGGGGCATAACGATTATTGGCCTAACTGTACTTACGAGAGATCTGTGAAGGGTTGTCGCACTGCTCATTGGTTAAGATGGACACATAATATATCTGTTGTAAGGAGAGTTCAGTTGTCTGTCTTTAGTGGAGTGCCTGATAATTAATGGATGGTGGATCTCGTGACTAAAGAGTTTAGTCAGTTATTCACGTACCGTTGGAGCTTCGGATCTACAGGTCAATGAGGTCCCATTGTAGCTTGGATTCTGTTGAGGATTAGTTCTTGGTGTTGATTTGAAATTTTCAAATTGACAAGAGGTTTTTTTTATTATATATGATATAATCGGTATGATGTATAAGATTCATCTAGTGGAGGATTGATGTAAATGAGATTTACATTAAGTACCATGGAATAAAAAAAGAACTATGGTTTATATGTTTCATGAGATGAAATATTAAAACTATAGGTTATAAATATAGCATGATAAGTTGGTTATCATTTATGTTTATAATAATATTAATTATTAGATAATTAATACTTTCTTTTAAATAACCAAAGTAGTGGGTGATTATTAGATCATGGTAACTATGAGTTTAAAAGGAAATTGGTTTCCTATTTTGAAAAGAAGTTTTTTTAACAAAAGTTTGAAAAGGAATTTGGTTTTTCTCTCCAGCGAAAAGAAACTCACGGAAGTCGTCAAGTAAATACAGATTTACTAGTCGACGGGTGGGCGAGGTAAACGATCGTGCAGGTACGAACTAAACGATCGTGTAGTGTTTACTAAACAATGGCATAGCTTTGCTAGACGATCGCAGGCCCAAGGTAAACGATCGTGTAGGGTCTATACGCGACAGACCGAGCTAAATGATAGAGCTAACGATTGCATAGCNTTAGATAATTAATACTTTTTCTTTTAAATAACCAAAGTAGTTGGTGGTTATTGGATCATGGTAACCGTGAGTTTAAAAGGAAATCGGTTTCCTATTTTGAATGGAAATTTTTTCAAAAGTTTGAAAAAGAATTTGAGTTTTCTCTCCGACGAAAAAAAGAAACTCACGTTAGTCGTCAAGTAAATACAAATTTACTAAACGATGGCTGGGCAAGCTAAATGATCGTGCAGGTGCGAACTAAACGATTGTGCAGTGTTTACTAAACGATCGCATAGCTTTGCTAGATGATCGCAAGCCCAAGGTAAACAATCGTGTAGAGTCTGTACGCGACAGACTGAGCTAAACAATAGAGCTAAACAATCGCATAGATTTTTCTAGATGATCGCATAGCTTTATCTAAACGATTGGACATCGACCTATACGATAGGTCCCCGACTTCTCCCACTTGCCCAGTCGTGTACGCGATCGTTGTTTCCTCCATTCGTCTGCCTCACACCAAGTCTAAACAGAGCCCACCCTCTGGATTCTCACATCGAAAATACCAAGGTCGCCTTATTGGTGGTGTCAGACTCAACTCGACATTGTCGATGTTTTCTAGAGGTCGTTAATGGTGTTGTGGAGGTCGTTTGTGTCCCTGAGGATGAGCGCGGTGTTCGTTCGTGTTGCGAAGGAGATCGTGACCGAGGAGATCGTTGACGATGAATGCGAAGTGTTCATGCTGTGTTCGTGCGGTGTTGTGGTCATGTAGATCGAGCGCTCGTGGTTGCAGTTGTTCGATTAGAGTCGCACATCGGAGCGTGGAGACGTTTCTCCATATGTGCGTAAAGTTCTCTTTATGTATTTGTTGTTCATGCTGTAATTTCTGGAATTATTTGTATAACCGTTTGTTTGAAGTCGACTATAAATGATTTGTTGATTCATGATTGTAATTTGGAATGTCTTGTTCTGTTGCTCATGGAAATCCCGAGTTCGATTTCCTTCCGAACATTTAGGAATACCAAATTGTAAGAAGAAAATTAAAGAAAACCCTCAAGAATCATAATCCCCAAGAAAAGAACTTACCTACTCATGGAGAGGGTAAATTTTCAAGCAATTCATTGAATTTTGCACCAAAATGTACATAGTTTGAAGGATTAAAGACAATCTCTAAAAAAATATACAGAGAATAGCTCTCTAATTTCGTCAAAATTGGTATCTCTCTTGTTCTCCACACTCTAATCTCACTTCCAAAACTAATCAATCTCCTTCATTTGTTGAGAAAAACTGAATTTTTAACCTCTGCAGGTCACAATTTTGCAATGCTCAATGTCAGCATCACAATGCTTGCTTACGCAAGGTCCACACGTGCTTTCTTTTTCTTTATTTTTTTCCCATCAACCTACGTAGCATTACAACGCTCTGGGATAGTGTTGCAACGCTGCCCTAATTTGCAGCAAACTGGTGCTTTCTATTTTCTAACATCGTGGCAGTGTCGTGTCTTCACAAATTCCAGCGTTGCAATGCTACTTTAATGGCAAAATGATAATTTTCTTGACTTCTTCTAATTAGGTGATTTTTGGCTCGTTTTTGCTCTTTTTAGCTCCAAACTTCTTCTAATTGCTCTAAAGTGCTTCTAGGACTCTGTTACCTATAAAATTGACATAATAAGCAAATTGATAGTATAAAATTGATGGAGTTATGTACTAAAATGTAGTTCTTTTCAAGACCTATCAAGATACCCCCAACTTAACTCTTGAACATCCCGACCAAGTAAAATTGAAAACATACATACAGTCAAAATATGAATCACTTAATTGTTTATTTATTTGTTTGTTCATTCAAATTGGTTAGATACTAGTTTGACATACACAAATATTTCATTCTTAACTTTTTTCTCAGCAATCAAGGAAGCATTGATACAATACAAGTATTTAAAAGTTTAAAATTTACTAACAATCAATTGAGACTTATTTTTTTTAAAAAAATCTTTTTCTATCAAAATCATGAAAGAAAATATTGCAAGGTTTTTAGTTTGTTTTGTTCGGATTGGTATCATAAATCTCTTGTATTCTCATAGTTTGTAAACATTTTATAAACAAATTGTTATTAATAAAATAATTGTTCTTTTATGAGCATACACTCAATCCAATAAACTAAGATCCTAAGTTATTTTAATGTAATTTAAACAAGTATGTAGAGACATACAGGTGGATCTTGTTTTAACAATAACCTAAATGGTCTGTAATAGATGGATAAGGCCTGATACTTTATCCTGGGGACATTACAGATACACCCACTTTATAGATATTACAAGTGTTGTAAACTGCTATAAATGATTTGATCCTGACCATTCATGCAGAGACATGTGAACGGAGGTATTCTATACAAAGAGTTTATATAAGATTGGACCATTTAATGATTAGTCTTATTATATAACACCGTTAATAATAGAGACTTACATTTCACAAGGATCACCATAGGTGACATGACCTGAATCATGAGTGAGTAGTGAACTCCTATCTATGAAAGCGGTCCTTTGATTTGTATAGAGTGAGCGTGGCGTAGATTGCCAAATCAATATGCCTACCATTTTTTAGGGATTTGTCTGACTGAGGAGCTAGAAAACACCAACTTACACAAGACGAAATTCACCATTCTCTAATGTCGTGGTAATAGATAAAAATTTTAAATCTCTTAAAGGTTGATCCTAGGGTTTGAATAATGTGGTCATACCCTCTCTTGGCTCGAAAGGGATTTGTTTCATAGTTGGACTATGACTTATTGTTCATTAGAAGAATTAGTAGTATATAAGAAGTTAGATATAACTATAAGGGAAAAACGGT
>NC_052351.1:70526876-70734440 GCF_009727055.1 Benincasa hispida | reverse complement strand
CGTTTTAGCGCCATTTCACATGCAATTCAGTTCGATTTGGAGCTGGTTCGAGTTCGATTCGCTTAGTTTGAGCGGTTTAAGAGCGGTTCGGTTGCTGGATGGTCTGGTTCGTTCTATTTCAAGACCTGGTTCACTTTTTTCGAACCGGTTTATCTATTTATTAATGTAGTAGATAGATTTGATTAATTAAATTAATATAAACATTATATTAATTTAGTTATTACTTTAGAAGTCCAATCCCGATCCATAATTGCTATTTAAATTATGCATATGTTGTATGGTTTAGTTATGTTATATATGTCATAATATATATTATATAGTAAAATCCCACCATAGGTAATGCATTATTCATGCATCATTTATAAATGGTATAATATATAGTTGCATAATTTAAGTTTATAGCATGCTCATGCATCATATAATATAACTGTTATATTATATGCTTGCATGCATTAATAACATAATCATGCATTTATATTATAAGTGTTATAATATATAGATGTATATATGTATGGATGTTATTAATTGTTTTATTACCTTATTATATACGTGTTATATATGGTTTGTAATGAAATGGGAATTGCATGATGCATGACATTACTTTAGATAATTTTATAAAGTATGTCATTCGATACAATGTATGATTTTAATTTGTTTCATGTTCTTTATAAGAGTTATAACTAAATGAAATTAGAAATTAAATTCAATAATTTATAATTGCATGCTAACTTAGGTAAAATCATTTTTTAAAATAGTTTTAAAAATTTGATTCACATAGACCTAAGATCACAAATTTCTAATGAGATTAGAAATTAGATTAATCTTTTTAATCAATTTAATAGGATTAAATTGGTTCTAATAAAATATAAAAAATTGTAGCAAACATATGTCTAAGGCTAGTTATGTCTAGGTTGTGGTATTTAAGTTGATGAAGACGTAACACCCCTATTTGGGAATTGACCTAGAAAGGTGAATTAGATAGATTTGTTCTAAGCATACAATTGTTGATTAAGATATGTTAAAGTGTTTAACGAACATTAATCAAAATTGTTTGATTATCCAAAGTAAGTATTACTTTTGGACAAACTTAAATAATCACTTAGTAAAAATAATTAGCCATATTTTTCCTAAGTAAAATAAACCTTATATTGTTAAAATACCTAGTGGGAGGAAAAAGATGTATATGATACATCAATTTTCACTCACATTTTTCCCTTTATGTTCACACCGTGAGACTCATGCTTGGCCTCGAGGCACCTTGTGAGATCTTCTTAAGTGGGAGATGGATGTGTGCCAACATGTCCTGTGGTCTCCTTTGTTAGTTTGCACGGTGAGATCTTCTTGACAACCTCGAGGCGCCTTGGGAGTATCCCCTTTTGGATGGTTTGTACAGTAGGTCAATATTAAGACGAACTCTAGAAATGGAGAGAATCGCTTTAGTTTTTGCCTCAATCGGATTTTCCCTTCGGTTGGCTCATTGGCATGGAACTCTAGGGTATAAACTGAAGGTCACACTTACGAGAAATTGTTAAGCTAGTTAATGATTTCGTGACCAAATAAATGATTACTGATTGTTATAGGAATAAGAGTTATTCTAGTGTAGTAATTCGTTGAGAGTGCCTCAGTTCAGTGAAAGGACAATTAACTACCCTTCGATGGCTTTTGTCATAAATCACTGAAGCATCTTTGCAAAATTAGATGATAAATGTGGTTCATTAAGTTTTTGCTCAATTTGATTGGATATTTTAGAGTTATGCTAAAATTTAATGTATTTTTTTTCCAACAAATATGTCAAATTGTAACTTTCCATTAGTTGCCTCTAATTTAACCGTTTTTAATTATTCGACGTGGAAAGATTCAATTAAAACCCTTTTCGTAGTTAACGACCTCAACATTGTCATGACTGAGGATTGTCCTAAAGTCCCAACCCCTGATACAACACGAAAAAAGTCTTAATTGTCAAAACAACTTATTAATGTATTGTAAAAAGGTTGAAATGAAGATTAGAAAATGATTACTTTTTTATACCACAGTTTTTGTAAAGTTATATAAATAAAATAATAATAATAATAATTAATATCATGAACTCATATTCTAGAATATGGGTTTGTATTAATAATTATTATTATTATTATATATATATTCATCAGGGTGGGATGGGGAACTTGGGTAGGGGTGGGGATGGGAACAGAGAACTCTAGAAATCTTGTCAAACAAATATGTTTGATCAACCCTTCTTCATGAATTGGTTTTGGATAATAATCTACCATTTTCATTATTTTTGGAATCATGTATCTATGTTGACAGTATTTCTGTGTGTTATTACCTGTACTTGACAACTTTCATTTCTAGATATACGTTTTTGTGCAATATTATAGAGCTAGAGAATTGATTGCTTTTGCACCTCCAAATATAGTTCTCTTACTTAATCAATTATATGAATTTTTAATATAATTTCACATATTTTATACATCTTCAGGAAAATTAATATGTCCCCAAAAGGACCAAATAGATGAAGAATAATGAGACTTATCATCCAACACATTCTTAAAAATTAATTGAACAAAATTTTTTATTTCTATTTTTAAAATATGATATTTAAGATATTAATACTTTTCTTCAACTACTTTTCAATAATAACAGACAATAGTTATTTGATTTGAAGAGCACAACAGGAACATGGGTATAGAGAAAATATAATATAATAATATATTTATATAATAATATTAAATATATAAAATAATATAACATCAAATAACTAAAATTATAAAATCAGATAATATAAAAATTAATGGAATTTTGAAGTGGAATTCTCACCAATGTATGTGTGATGTTAAGATCTACCAAATGCCACTATTTATAACAAAGTGACAAGTAGGATGTGGACTTTAATGGACACCAAGCATGAATAATTACAAGGCACATGAACAACATGAAAGGTGACACAAGACTTTTGGGACACTAAACAATGGGCATCTATTTATTATTATAATATTCATAATACTCCCCCTTAGATGTCCATATATATATATGAAATATGTATCGTTAAAACCTTACTATGAAAAACCCTAGTGAAGGAAAAAGAGTACATATTTCATATAACACATACTCCTAAAAGAATACAATATATTTACTATTGGGATTGGTGTCCTAATTCTCTCGAAGTCTCGTAGTTTGTAAGCTTTATACACATTATTATGAATAAAATAAGAGTTATTTTATTTGCATTTACTCATATCCAATAAACAAAGACCATGGTTAATGTATGTAAACTTAAGCATGTATATGAGATATACAAGTGGATCATGTCTTAAGTAATAACCTAAAAGGTCTATAGTATAAGGATAAAGGAGGGATACCTTATCCTTGTGACACTACGAACACAACCCGCTTTGTAGAGGTTTACAAGTGTTGTGAACTACTACAGATGGTCTGATCTTGACTATTCATGTGGAGACATGCGAGCGAGGGTGTCCTATACAAAGAGTTTGTATAAGACCGGACCACGAGATGACTAGTCTCTTTATATAATGTCGTTGATACTTGAGACTTACATCTCACCTAAATGACCATAGGTGACATGACCTTAATCCTGAGTGTTTTGGGAACTCCTGCCTTTAAGGGCGACGCTTTGATTAGTATGGGTGAGAGTGGCCAGATTACCAACTCAACAAGCCTACCTTTTTGTGGATTTTTCTGATTGGGGAGCTGGAAACTCAGTTACAGAAGACAAAATTCATTCCTTCCCCGAAGCAGGGGTAAGTAGATAGATTGCTCAATTAAGGGCTGATTTTGGGTCTTAAACAAAGTGGCCATCTCCTTTCTTTGGAAGAGAACTCAGTCATAGTAGGACTGTGGCTTATGTTCTTTAGAGAAATTGGTGGTACTTAAGGAGTTAGTTGTAACTACAGGGGCATAATGGTAAATTGGCCCAGCTATACTTACGAGTGATCTGTGAAGTGTTATCGCACTGTTGATCGGCTGATATGGACACAAAAATATATATGTAGTGAGGAAAGTGCAGTTGTCAATCTCTAGGTAGTGCTTGACAATTAACGGATGGTGGATCCCGTGACTAAAGAGTTTAGTCAGTTATTCACGTACCGTTGAAGCTTCAAGCTACAGGTCCATAAGGTCCCCTTGGTAGCTCAATGGATTCAAGTTGAGAATCAGTTCTTCGGGTTGATTTGAAGTGTTCAAATTGGCATGAGGAAAATCAATTATATAGATAGAGTTGGTGTGATGTATGAGATACATCAAGTGGAGGATTAATGTAAATATGATTTACATTAAGTACCATAAAATAGAAAAAGAATGGTTTGCATGTTTCATGAGATGAAATATTAAAACTATTGGTTATAAATATAATATGGTAAGTTGTTTATCATATTTATTTATAATAATATTAATTATTTGATAATTATCTCTTTTTCTCTAATAACCAATTGAGAGGAGGTTATTGGTGGTTTTATGGTTATCGTGAGATAAAAGGAAAAATGTTTTCCTAAAATTAGAAAGTTGCCACTTCTGGAAAGGAACTCACGATAAAGCTATCAAGTGAAGGTGTTTCACTAAGCGATAGCTAATAGAGAGACTAAATGATTGTGGACATTGACTATACGATAGTTCATTCAGCTGATCATAGCTAAACGATCGCGTGACATTGTCTATATGATAGGCTATCATTTACTACACGATTGGGCATATTGTCTATATGATAGACGCGTTCTATCTCCCAATTGCTCGATCATCTATGCGATCATTGTCCTCCTGTCTCTTCCTCTAACTAAGTTCATACGGAGCCCACAACTCCTGGATTCTCACACCGAGAATACCAAGGTAACCATTGTGGTAGTGTCTTCACTCAACTCGTTGATTTCAAGATTCTGGAGGCCATTTGTTAGGTTCGTGATCATTGTGTTTGTGGTGCTGATTATGTTGCATCGATTGTTGCATTCGAGGGCTGAGATGCTATTCTTGGACGATTCGAGATTGATCGAGGAAGATTTGAAGAATGCTTCTTGAAAGGTACATATATTCTATCCCTTGACACTATCTTAAAGCATGCTGTAATTTCTTGTTGTGCATGACCAGTTCATTTCCGTTTTTTTACTGTAATTGTTTATGTTCAATTTCAAATGGATTTTGGAACGATCCTTCCGCTACTCATGGAAATACTCATGTCTGATTTTCTTCATTTAGTCCCCCTCATGAAAACATCACTTAAGATCTTTGAGTTGCTGCAGTCCAATGTTGTGCACCAATTTTTCAAAAGTTGCGGTTGGTAATGCCTTTGTAAATAAATCTGCCAGGTTATCCTTCAAACAAATTTGTTGTACAGTGATGTCGCCATTTTCTTCAAGATCATGAATGTAGAAAGTCTTCGATGAAATATGTTTTGTTCTATCTCATTTCATATATTATCCTTTGATTTGGACTATGCAAGCTATGTTGTCTTTGTATAATATCATTGAAGGATTTTTATTAGAAGACTAGCCACACGTTTCACGAATATGTTGAGTCATTGATCTTAGCCATATACATTCTCGAATAGCCTCGTGAATTGCAAGAATTTCAAAATGATTTGAGGAAATGGTCATTATAGTTTGTTTCACCGATTGCCATGATATAGCAGTTCCTCCACATGTGAATAAATAACCTGTTTGAGATCGAATTTTGTGTGGATCAGATAAATATCCAGAATCTGCATAACCAACTAAATCAAGATTTGATTTATTTTAAAAAAACAAACACATATCGATTGTTCGTCGGAGATAAAAGAGTATATGCTTAATTCTGCTCCAATGTCTTTTTGTAGGAGAATAACTATGTCTAGCTAATAAATTTACTGAAAATGCAATATATGGTCTTGTATTATTAGCAAGATACATCAGTGTGATCAATTGCACTAAGACATGGTACTTCAAGACCAAGAAGTTCTTCATTATCTTCTCGAGGTCGAAATATATCTTTCTTTATATCCTATGAATGGACTTCTATTGGAATATTTAATGGATGTGCTTTGTCCATATAAAATCTTTTCAAAATTTTTCCTATATAAGTTGATTGATGAATAATTATTCTATCTGCTAAATGCTCAATTTGAAAACCAAGGCAAAATTTTGTTTTTCCAAGATTTTTCATCTCAAATTCTTTCTTAAGATATTCTATTGCCTTTGAAAGCTCTTCAGGAGTTCCAATTATATTCAAGTCATCAACATATACAATTATAATAACAAATCCTAATTGTGATTTCTTTATAAAGACACACAGACATATTGGATATTTTAATATCCTTCTTTCAATAAATATCCACTCAGGCGATTGTACCACATCCGTCCTGATTGTGTCAATCCATATCGTGATCTCTGTAACTTTATTTAATACCATTCCTAAGAATTTGATGTATATATTTCAGGTACCTTAAATCCTTCTCAGATTCTTATATAAATATCATGATCAAGAGATTCATATAAATATGTTGTGACTGCATCCATAAGATGCATATCTAGACTTTTATACAAAATCAAGCCAATTAAATATCTTAATGTAATTGTATCCACCACTGGAGAATATGTCTCCTCAAAATCAATACCAGATCTTTGTGAAAAACTTTGTGCAACTACTCTTGCTTTATATCTTGTGACTCATTATTTTTCATTTTTTTCCTCACAAATACCCATTTGCATCCCACAGGTTTAACACCTTCTGGTGTTCGGACTACTGGTCTAAAAACCTGATGTTTTGAAAGTGAGTTTAATTCTGCCTCGATTGCTTCTTTTCATTGAAGCTAATATTTTCTATGTCGACATTCTTCAATAGATTTTGGTTCAGAATCCTCATTTTCAGATATAATATCAAGAGCAACATTATATGCAAAAATTTATCAATAATTACATTAGTTCGATTCCATAGTTTTCCTATCATGACATAGTTTATTGAAATTTCGTTATTATCTTTAGGTATTTCACCTTCCTCACTAGTCATGTCGAGGATTTCTTTATAGGTATTTACATCTTCAACCAAGTCTTTTTCACTATTAATTATTTTTCGTTTTCGAGGATTTTCATCTTTGGAACCCACTGAAGGAACTCTTGAACAAAAGCATCCATGAGCGCATTCGGATCTTTCCTATTTCATTGTGACCGAATTACCACATACACATTCTAACAATCAGGTATACAATTTAACACTAATTATAGGCATGCTTTCACAAATAAAATACAATAGATTGAGTTAACGTACCAGTTGAAGACTGTGTTCACTATGAACTAGACCCAGTGGAAGCAACCCTCTACGTTCTTTATCACCCAGCAAATAGTTGACTACCAGCAACACGATCGTCTACACGAACGACAACAAACGAACAAGCAGGACCGGGGATGACACCACCATTTAGAGCCATTGGTATTCTCAAAGTGAGAATCCAAGGAGTGGTCTTTGATGGAATCGGTAGAGGAAGGAGGAAAGGGATGATCGTGTAGAACGATAAGCATGTGGGAGAGGCTATCGTATATCGGATGCTTATCGTTTAGAGAAAGCTACACGATCGTGTAGGTTTTACTAAGCGATCATTTAGTAAAGAGTAAGCGATCATTTAGAAAACTCAGCACGCTAAGCGATCGTTTAGGGAAACTGAGCGATCGTTTAGAGAACGCGTGCGATCGTTTATGACACAAGGTGTGCGATCATTTAGGCGATAAGGCACTATCGTATAGCCTCTCAACTAAGCGATCATTACGTTTTCACACCTTGAGCAATTTTTCCGAACTCCTTGCAAAATGAAACAAATTTTCATTTTATTCTTCAGTTACAATAACCGAAAATGATTTTCCCACTAACGCATGATTCAAGAATATCCGACCAATTATCACATAACCAACCAATTAATTAATAAATGAATATAATCATATTATATTCTTAACCTATAATTTGATATCATATATCTACTATAGTAATTTCTTCTTTACTTGATATAAATCATATTTATGTCTAATTTCCTCCAAAATAATGTATCTCATACATATAGTAGTTCAATTATATCATATATAATTGAACACCCTCTTGTCAATTTGTACATTTCAAACTGACCCAAAAACTCATTCTCAGCTTTATCCAAGCTACCTCGGGGACCTTATGGACCTATGGCTCGAAGCTCCAACGGTACGTGAATAGCTGACTAAACTCTTTAGCCACGAGATCTACCATCCGTTATCTGTCAGGCATTCCACTAAAGACTAAAAGCTGAACTTTTCTTACCACAGATATATTTCTGTGTCCATCGGATATAACCAATCATGAGTACGATGACCATTCATAGATGTTTGTAAGGATAGTTGGGCCAATTTACCGTTTTGCCCTTGTAGTTACATCTCACTCCTTAAGTACCACTGATTTCTCTAATGAACAATACAACATAGTCCAACTGAAAACCTCTCGGGCCAATAGTAGGTGTGTAGCGCCACATCGTTTAATCTCTAGAATCAGCCCTTAAGGGAGCTATCTATGTACTTGCCCCTACTTTAGGGAAGGAGTGAATTCCATCTTGTGTAGTTGAGTTCCCAGCTCCCAAATCAGAGGAATCCCCAAAATGTTAAGTTTTAGTCAGTTACTTGGCCACTCGCACCCATAAAAATCAAAGGACAGTCCTTAATGGTAGGAGTTTCCAACTCATGATCCACTTGTATGTCACCACATACATGTTTAAGTTACATATTGATAACAAAGGATTTTATGCTTAACTTACATATTGATAAATTATACATCACAAGCGTTTGTACAAACTGTTTACAAACTATAGGACACGAGAATTTAGCATGGCAACAGGTGAGAAAGTCTCTTCATAGTCGACTCCCTCTACCTGGGTATAACCCTTTGCCACAAGACGAGCCTTGAAGGTTTGCACCTTCCCATCAGCACCCCGTTTGTGCTTGTAGATCCATTTACAACCTATATGTCTTACCCCATTAGACTGATCAACAAGATCGCATATTGAGTTGAAGTACATCGAATCCATCTCGAGATCCATTGCTTGACCCATTCATCCAAGTCAACATCCTCCATTGCCTTCTGATAAGTCAACGGATCCTCAACGTCGCCATATGCTATCATAGCAAGGATTTTCGTGAAACCTAGATAGCGAACGAGCGGGTTCACAACCCTCCCACTGCGTCGAGGTTCCCTAAACTCTTGAGGTGGAACCGACATACTAAATGAACTCCCATCAACAACTCTTGCTGATGTAGTAGGCTCTTCAACAACTCTTGTTGAAGTTTCAGTAGTTTCATTGGAAAGCTCACGCAACACGACTTTACTTTGTGGACTGTGCTCCCTAATATGATCCTCCTCTGCGAAACTAGCGTTCATGGAAACAAACACCCTATTTTCCGATGGATCACAAAAATAACCCTCTCGTGTACCTTTGGTGTAGCCTACAAAGAGGCATAACCTCGACCGTGGTTCTAACTTCTTGGGATTTGCCTCAAGCATATGTATAGGGCAACCCCAAATACGGACGTGACGTAAACTAGGTTTACGCCCATTCCACAACTCCAGAGGTGTTCTTGCAACACTCTTGAAAGGAATACAATTGAGTATGTATACCGTAGTCTCCACTGCGAAACCCCAAAACGAGTCCAGTAAGGAAGCGTAACTCATCATCGAATGAACCATGTCCAACAATGTTCTATTTCTCCTCTACGCTACACCATTTTGCTGAGGTGTACCCAATGCTGAGAGTTGAGAAACAATTCCATGTTCTATCTGTTG
This sequence comes from Benincasa hispida, assembly GCF_009727055.1. Classification (NCBI taxonomy): domain Eukaryota; kingdom Viridiplantae; phylum Streptophyta; class Magnoliopsida; order Cucurbitales; family Cucurbitaceae; genus Benincasa; species Benincasa hispida. The sequence goes on along the minus strand of NC_052351.1, from coordinate 70,724,672 downwards.
GGTTTTATGTCCTAAAACTCGTGGTATGTAAACAATGAAGCTTATTCTGATAATTCAATAAAGGTGTTATTGAATAAATCTATTGCTTAAATAGAAATCCAATAAACCTAAAAGTCCCTCGACTATTGGATGAGTACTTGAACTTTATGTGGAGACATAAAGGTGGATTAGGTTTGAGTAAATAGTCAAAATGATCTATAGTACATCGTTAAGGTTGGGTACCTTATTATGGTAACACTATTGGATACGGCCTGCTCTGTAGTTGTTACAAGGAGTTGTAAAGTGCTTCAGATGAAGTGATCCTAATTCATTCATGTTGGACATGAGAAGTGGGGTTGTCCTTGTGCAAAAGAGTTTGTAGAAGATCGGACCACGAGATGAGTCACTCTTACTTTATAACACTGTTTACTGTTTAAGACTGACTATTTCAAAGTGATGACCTAGGTAACTTGATCTTAATCCTGAGCTAACTATGAACTCCTGTTTATCTGGGATTGCCCTTAGATTTGCATAGGTGAGGGTTAGCTCAACAACACCGGCTAAATATGACTGCCATTTCAGGGGTAAGACCGAATAGATAGCTGGGGACATAGGGTGCAAGAGGGAATTCACTCCTACCCGCTTTAGGGATAGTAGAGAGGTTGTTCCCTTAAATGCTGATTCTAGGGCTTGAACAAGGGATCCCGCCCTCTCATTTGGTATGAGAAGGACTCGGTTTTTTGATTGGATCACAAAACAATTGTTCATTAGGGGATCAATGGGGACTTAAGGAACAAGAGGTAATTTCGGTGGTAAAACAGAGATTTGACCTAGCCTTTATTAAGAACAACCTGTGAAGGGTTAACTTACTAATCATGGTTATATCGAGTGGATATAATATATCTACAGTAAGGGGAGCTCAACTATGGGCTTTAGTGGAGTGACCCATTAGTTAACGAATGGGGTTTAGATCGGTCTAATGAATTTAACCGATTAATCTCAGATCATTGAGCCCATGATCTGTAGGTCCATGAGGTCCCCCTACTAGCTCGAAAATGGATTAGCTCTAGAGTAGTGTGACAAGTTAATTTGAAACGTTCAAATTAGAATCAAACGGAATTGGAGAAAATATATTTAAATATGATTTAAATAAATGAAAATGACTTTGTGTAAAAATTAATTTAATATCAGATATTAAATTAATTAGAACTATTTAAATAACTATTTATTCTTTTTAATACAAAATTAATTTGTAAAATTAATAAATTTTGATTTTAGAAATAATGTATGATTTTAAAATCAATTTTTGGATATTTCAAGTCATCTTCAAAGTAGCTTACAAGGAACCCACTTTCTCCTTTGGTTTACTCCAAGCATGAGCTGCATCCCATGCAGCAGATCTCTTTGCATGATTGTTTACCATATATTAAAGAGATTGGAGTGAAGAATGGAGGATGAACAGACCGAATTTTTGCTGAAAAATTCGGATGAAGAAGGTGTTCTTCAATGGGTTCTCTTCAGTGAGCTTTCTCCATATTCCCTTTGATTCCAGCATATTTTGAGTCCACAACTCAATCTAGAGCACCAAGAGAATAGTAAGGAAGATCTTGTGGTGGTCTACATAAGGATTCGAAGGAATTTGCAGCTGAAAATGGAGATTTCATTAGTTCGGCCAAGGTATGTTCATGAAACACATTATACTCTGTTTTTAACATGTTTCTTTTCAACCAAAATTAATGAATTGGAATGCTTATAGATCATAATTTCTTCGGCTGCGTGCTGATATCCATCCAACAATTGGTATCATAGCATCTTATAAGCATTCAGTTCGGATTAATTCTGGTTTGGTGGGTGTTTTGTATGAAAATAAGACACTGCTGTAATGATATGGTTTTCTGAGCTTTGGCCTTTAATTTCTCTTTGATTTCCCATTTAAATTTGTAATTGGCTCTTGCTTGATGAGCTTTAATGTCTTCCCAAGAGTTTATAATTTATTTAGAGTCATTAGAGTTGCAATTAAGCTATAATTCGAAGAAACAAGCAAAGGGGCCGAGTTGAAGATTCCAGATGATCAGCCTCTGTTCATACCGTCATTAAACTTCAGTAGCAAAATGATTGTTTAGCTTCATGCGTTAGACGATATGAAGGAAAAGCTAAATGATCGTGTAGCTTCGAGCGTTAATCGTTTAGGTGTTGTGCGCTTGACGATCATTTACCTCGGGAGCTAAACGATGTGTTGTTTTGCTATGTGATGGCACTGCACGATCGTGTAGCTTCGGGTGGGAGCTAAGCGATGAGGCAAAGAGCTATGCGATGGCACTGAGCGATCACTTACACGATCGTTTACCTTTGATCCGGAGCTAAGCGATGCGGCGAAGAGCTATGCGATGGCGCTGAGCGATTGATTACAAAATCGTTTACCTATGAGCTGCAGCTGAGCGATGCGTCAATTGCTATACGATAGCACTAGGCGATCGCTTACCTCGGGTGCCCGCTAAATGATCGATGTTGTGCTAAACGATGGAGCTATGCATAGTGTTTGACAGTAAGCGATCGTGTAGCATCCTTCGGCGCTAGACTATGACACTATATGATAGAAGGCAAACACTATACGATCGTGTAGCTTTGTTAAACGATAGATGTTGGTTACTAAACGATCAAGCCAATCGCATGACGATGGTCGTCATTGCTAAACGATCAGACTTGGTGAGATTTTGAGCGAGACCAAGAGAAGCCGGTTCGACCGGTTCTCTTGAGGTTTGGTCCGGTTCAGCTTCAAATGGTTTGTGGTTGGTCCGGTTCAGATGGTTCGAGTCCGGTTAAGTGGTTTTGGAGCGATTCGAGCGATGTTGAAGCTGTTTTTGTAATAGTTAGGCTTTGCTTGCTTGTTTTTTTGCAAAACTAAAACCATATCAGTACGTGTTTAATTATTTATGGCATTGGACGTATTTTATAATTAAATAAATCTTGTATGTGCATATAGTATGCCATTTAGATTAAAAATCCCACCATAGGAAGCATGCAACATGCATTAAAAGTATGTTATAATTTGTTATAATATATAGTATGCATGTTAGGGTTTCTTGTATTTAATATAAGTGTTATATTAGATATTGAATGTCTGTATGTTGAGGATGTTTAACATGTCTAAAGTTTTATAAGCTGTTATAAAGTTGGGTTAGACATTTAAAATCCATAATGAAGAACAGATGCATGCTCACGTAGGTTAACCATTTGTTTTAATTAGTTAAAATAGGTCGTTAAACTTGTACAACTAGGGTTACAAACTCAACCGATATATAATCCTGTCGAAGGTTAGGTGTATTTAAGTTGACGGTCTACGAAACACCTCCTACTTGGTGATTATGGCCAAATAATTGAGCGTTGGTAACCAGTTTTATGAGTATTCGTGAGCGATGTGAGGTAATAAAAGCGTTTATCACCTAGACATCGTAGGTTTAAGTCCATTTATAAGAGTTATACATGGATAAACCACATAGACTTAGGGTTATTTTTAATTAGCCGGAAAAGAATCTAACTACAAAGTTACCCAAACATTAGAACTCTTCTGTGGTAGTGAATAACTTCTATATGATAGAGTTATTAGAAAACTTCAGCGGGAGATTAATAACATACGCGGTATGTTATTCTTTGCTCTCGCATCCCTAAAAGTTCACAGTCTAGATTTAAGCGATACTTCATGTCACCCTGGAAGTGACCTCCCTTCGGAAAGTATTTTTTAGCTTAAATTTAGATTCGGGTGAATAAAGGAAAGTTGTTCGATCAGAGATCAAGTGTATGATTTCAGCGCCACGTCTCTATATAGTTCACACCGTGAGATTCATATGATGCTTCATGTCACCCTGGGAGTGACCTCCCTTCGAAAAGTGTTTTGTATGAGTTAATATCAAGGTGAACGGAGGAAGTAGTTCATAGTAAGTGGGTGAAGGAAATATGTCAACATATCCTGTGGTCTCCTTCATTAGTTTGGACCGTGAGATTTTTTTTGTTGCGCTTGCTGGTTAGCTTTAAGCGACCCTTTACTAGCTGTTTAACAACGGCCATCCCCTCGAAGGGTTGTAACATAGGATTCAGAACAACTCAAGCTCCATAAATGGATAGGATTTCTTTGGTCATTAGTCGCCTTTGACATCCGAAAATGGTGAGTCTACACTTATAGAATTATTAAGTGTTAATAATGTCTGACCAAAAGCGGTACCTAAATGACTATCGGAATATGAGTTATTCTGAAGGTAGTATTTAGTCAAGATCTTTAGTGGAGTGACCCATTAGTTAACGAATGGGGTTTAGATCGGTCTAATGAGTTTAGTCGATTAATCTCGGATCGTTGGGCCCATGATCTCTAGGTCCATGAGGTCCCCTAACTAGCTCGAAAATGGATTAGCTCTAAAGTAGTGTGACAAGTTAATTTGAAACGTTCAAATTAGAATGAAATAGAATTGGAGAAAATATATTTAAATATGATTTAAATATATGTAGATGAATTTGTGTAAAAATTAATTTAATATTAGATATTAAATTAATTAGAATTATTTAAATTGTTTAAATAATTATTTATTAATTTATTATAAAATTAATTTTTAAAATTAATAAATTTTGATTTTAGAAATAAAATATGATTCTAAAATCAATTTTTGGATTTTTGGAAATTGAAAAATTACACAAAATTAAAAATGGGTTTTTTCAAGTCATCTTCAAAGTAGCTTACAAGGAACTCACTTTCTCCTTTGGTTTACTCCAAGCATGAGCTACATCCCATGCAACACATCTCTTTGCATGATTGTCTACAATATATTAAAGAGATTGAAGTGAAGAAGGGAGGATGAACGACTGATTTTTTGCTGAAAAATTCGAATGAAGAAGGTGTTCTTCAATGGGTTCTGTTCAGTGAGCTTTCTCCATATTCCCTTTGATTCCAGCATATTTTGTATCCCACGACTTAATCTAGAGCACCAAGAGAATAGTAGGGAAGATCTTATGATGGTCTACACAAGGTTTTGGAGGAATTTGCAGATGGAATTGGAGATTTCGTTGGTTCGGCCATGTTCATGAAACCCGTTATACTCTGTTTTTAGCATGTTTCTTTTGAACCAAAATTAATGAATTAAAATGCTTATGGATCTTGATTTCTTCCACTGTGTGTTGGTGTTGATCCAACACTATCAAATAGTCCTGGAATGCCGAGTCTAAAAACTCTCCACCTCGATCCGATCGAAGGGTTTTAACCCGTCTATCCAATGCGTTTTCAACTTCAGCCTTGAACTCTTTGAACTTTTCAAAGGATTCAGACTTCTATTGTATAAGACAAACATACCCATACCTAGAGTAATCATTAGTAAAACTAATAAAATACTCATAGCTACCTCGAGCTCGCACATTCATAGGACCACAAAGGTCAGAATGTACTAACTCAAAAGGCTCTTTGGCTCGATAACCTTTTCCAGTAAAAGGTTGTTTAGTCATCTTACCCTCAAGGCAAGATTCGCACACCGGTAAAGAATTTTCTTCTAACTCACTTAGAAGTCCATTCTTCACCAATCTCTCAATCCTATTGAGATTGATGTGCCCTAATCGAAGGTGCCAAAATTGGACATTTTCTTTTGGATAAATACGTCGACGTTTTAATTGAGTAACGATAGTTTTAAAAAATTCTTTGTTATGGAGAGAACTAATGGCTAACGGCTTTAGCACAAACAAGTTACTTTCCTGATACGCTGTACCAATATTAACACCATCTTTATGAATACACGCTATATTCACATTAAAAAAAATAGTGTATTTACATTTTAGCAAGCACTTTTTAGAAATGAGGTTCCTCTTAAGTTCAGGAACAATATATACATCATTCAAAATTAGAAACCCATTCTATAAAGCTAACTGGAGCCCCCTCACTACCACAGCTGAGACGACGTGCCCGGTGCCTACTTGCATCGTCATCTCACAAGCCTCTAGCTGTCGCCAGGATCTAATCCCCTGAAAAGAAGAACAAACTTGATTAGTGGCGCCCGAATCAATTATCCAGGCAGAATCATCATTCTTCACTAAACAAGTTTCAAGTACAAGTAAATGATATTTACCTTGATTTGTCTTGGCCTTAGCCTTGGCTACCTTCCTTTTCTTCAACCAGCGAGGATAGTTCCTCTTCCAGTGTCCATCCTAGTTGCAGTGGAAACATTTTCCTTTTCAACCGGCGATGGATGCCTTCTTGAGGCATAGACGGCGGGTTAGCAAACGCCTTTCCTTTTCCCTTACCACCCTTCTTCTTCTTCCCCTTTGCAGAGTTAGAAGTAGAAGGTGCAAACTTCGTTCTTATGGTCGAACCTCTATGGAATGTTCTGGAAGATGAAACAACATTTGCCTCACCCTTCTTCCTCTCCTTACTTTTTAGTAAAGATTGGTAGGTCTGCAACTCTTTGAGGAGAGTTGTAAGGTTATATTTCACTTTATTAAAAATCACATTGCTAACAAAGTGTAGGAAACTCTTCGGCAAATAATGCAGGATTATGCTAACCTGGCTGCCCTCATCTATGGTAGACCCATTCAACTCTGCCACATTGAAGTGGACCATCATGTTAAGCACATGTTCACGAACAGAGGTGCCTTCTTCCATTTTGGAGTTGAACATATACTTAAGAGCCTCGTGCATAAGTGTTCAAACGATTGTCCAAACATTCCCCGCAGGGACTCCATGATCTCACGCTTGAGACCATGGGCTCATGTTTCTTAGCCAAGACTTTAGAAAGACTTGCCAAGATATAGGCTTGGGCCTTCTCATTCGCCCATGTCCATTGCTTGTATGCCTCCCGAACATTTTGAGCGGCATTGGGAGCTGAAATAGGAGGATAAATCTCCGTAAGGGCAAACATGAGATCCTCAATGATAAATATCATCATGATCATGTGTTTCCATGTCGAAAAGTTATCACCAGTTAATTTTTCGACGCTAAGCAAAGCTAAAGTGGTTGTGGCCATTTTGAAAAGATTGTTGCTGAAAATACAAACAAAACTTTAATTAGATTTCGCTAAACCACAATTTAACCAATTAATTTTGCAAAACAGTTTCAAGTACCCTAAGTAAAAGATTTCTATTTTGCAATGATGCCTCAGTGAAGAAGGACAAACGTCATCAGTGGGGTGATCAGATGCCCCTTCGCTGGGATGAGACATTCTCAACCATTAGGCAGAATCAACTCTTGGAACTGAACCTAACAACCACCATTTATTTGGTCCAGAACTGTTAACCTTTAAGAATTCCGCGTAAGTGTGACCCCTCTCTTTCAGTGCCAGAGTCCCGCCCTAATGAGCCCAAGGTAGTGAAGAAGCAGATTAGGACAATAGACTAAGTAAGCTTCTCCTCTTACAGGAGATCAAATAAAGAAACGCGCAAAACTGTCATCCTTTAGGAGGACACTTCCAAGGTGCTTCGAGGCGATGCACAGTAACTTTATTCAATCCAACGAGGGAGACTGAGGAATATGTTGTCACACTTCCCGTTCCCACTTACTATGAACACTCTCTCCATCCACCTTAATATTGACCTACCCAAACACCATCTGTTAGGGGGACACGCCAAAGGTGCCTCGAGGACGAGGGTAGATCTCACAGTGTGGGCTATATAGAAGAAACGTGAAAGGTTTAAGTGAAGCATCATATGCCCCAAGTATCTCCCACTGAATGTTCTCCCTAGGGATTCATTAACCTAGACAATCCGGCTACTAATTTTAGTCTAAGTCATATTTTTAAGTCCGCTCATAAGCAACTTTTGTCTATGAATTATGAACAAGTTCAAGTAGTCACATCTAAACACTTTAATAGACTATCCTTAACTTGCATGCGTGCATCAAATCTATCTAATTCACCTTTCCAAGTAAGTTCTCAGGTAGGGGTGTTACGTTTCCGTCAACTTAAATACCCCAGCCTAGATAGAACCCGCCTTAGACAAAAGGTGCCTAATAGATAGGTTTGCTACACTTTAACCTTTTATTAGTCAATTTAATCCTATTAAACTGATTAAAAGATTAAAGCCTAATGATTGCTAATCATATTATAACCGTGATCTTAGGTCTATGTTATCCAAGTTTTAAACATTCTAAAATTGTGAATTAAACCTAAGTGAGCATGCAGTCTTTCTTATTGCTTTTAGTTCTAATTTCTTTTTAACCATGAAAAAGAAATAACTAAAACACATTGCGCACAACTAGGTATTTATAATGCTTATAAAGAAACCTATGTGTCATGCATCATGCAATGTTCGGTCATTACTATACATAACTTATGTGTACGCGTAATAACCAAGCAAACATGTTTTCCATACACCCTTATACTATAACAATTATAATGTAAAGATGATGCATGTCAATGCTTTCTATGCATGCATAAATATAACTCTTATATTATATGATGCATGAGCATGCTCTTACATAATTAAATCATGCTTCTCTAAATTATAGAATTTATAATAAAGAGATAATGCATGACCAATGCATAACCTAATGTGGGATTTACTATATATGCATACCATATGACATATAAATAACCATACATCTCATGTAAAAAACCAAGGATTAACGGACTGAGATGAACCTTGACAAAAATTAGAATGAAATAACTCTATCTATTACATTTTTCATCGAGCAAACCGGTTCACAGGCAAACCGGGTCTTGAACTGCTAGGAGAACTCCATCGTTTAGTAAACGCCGCAGGTAAACGATCGTTTAGCGCACAATAGAGATAGGCGTAAAAGCTAAACGATCGCTTAGACAACAACGAGGCTATTAAGCTTGATCGTTTAGGCAATCGCTTAATGCATCGAAAGGTAAACAATTTACCGTGCGTTACTCCACGATCGTTACGTTAGTTACTAAGCGATGAAGCTTATTGAGCTAAATGATCGTCTAGTGTGCACGCGAGTTAAACGATACCCGACCATCCGATACTCAGCATCGCTTACCCTATCGTGAACACGACCCGATCAACCCATGATCGTCTTCTTCCTTGAAGAACAACAACCCTTGCTCTGAACTTCTTCACAAACGACTCAAGCTTCAAACTGACTTTAAATTACAGACTCGATTGCAATTAATTATGCCAAAAAACACAGGGGCCTTCACAATTAACCAAAAATGCAAAAGAATTCAATTAAATCGAGGTAACTGATGGAAAAATAGGCATGCACAGCGGAATAAGGAACAATGTTACTTTAATTGCACAAATTAAACATACAACCCAAAATTAATTAATTAGGGTTTTTTTTTAAAAAAATATTACCTTTGAAGCTCCCTAAAATTTTCTATCTTCGCTCGAACATGAAATGGACAACCACTAGAGCTAACCTACTATCCTCTGGACTCGGAACCGGGTTGTGGGACCCGATGGATGAAGAACCCGAGAGAGAAAAAGAGATGGAAATAGAAGATGGATTTTTGGGTTGGGTTTGGGTTTTGAATTTTTCTAAAAAATTAATGATTTTTTCCAGCCCAAATTTAGAAATCAATTTTGGCAAAAATGTCAAAAGTCTTTTACCCAAATTGAAAGCCCAAATTTATAGAAAAAAGCCATGCAAAATTGAATGAAACAAATTCATAAAAACCCAACACCTCAAAATCCACTATCTAAGTGGGCTTGATGTCTCTACTATAAGCCAACACCTAGCCCACTATCTTGTTAGTGGAATTATCCAACAAAAGTTTGGATTTTCCCATTAACTTTAGTCAAAGGGCAAAATAGTCATTTTGTCCAAGTCAAACTTTGACCAAAAATCAACATTTTGACTTTTTATGATTTTTTCGGTCTTGACTAATTTTGACCTCCCGAGCATGAATCCGCATTCATTTTCTCGAAATTGCATTTGAATATCAGGTCGGTCAAAGTTTGACTTTTCAAAGTCAAAAGTCAACTCTTTGACTTTTTACATCATAGACCATTTCCATTATTTTCGAGCTTCCGAATATGAACGTATTCATATTCTTGATATTTAAATCACATTTAACATTAAAGCTATATCTCTAAACTGAAAAATCGACCACTATATCACATATACTTGTCGATTTCTCTCTCTTCACCTCATTCGAACAATTGAATTATTCTATCATACTGTTCTAAGTTTATTCCATATGATCTAGTAGGGAAACCTGATGGACCTATAGATCATGGGCTCCAACAATCCGAGATTAACTGGCTAAACTCTTTAGATGGAGCTAATCAACATTCGTTAACTCACGGGTCATTCCACTATAGTCCTGTAGTTGCACTCCCCTCACTATAGATATATTTGTGTCCATATAATATAACCACGATTAGCAAGTTAATCCTTCACAGGTTGTTCGTATTCTCAGCTGGGTCATAAAAACCATTTTACCCCCGAGATTACATCTTATTCCTTAAGTTCCACTAATCCTCTAAAGAACAATTAGTTTAAGGTCCAACCTATAAACCGAACCCCTCTCGGGCCAAGGAGAGGGTAGGGCCCCTTGTTCAAGACTTGAATTCAGTACTAAAAGGAACAACCTATCTACTATCCCTATAACGGGTAGGAGTGAGTTCCGTCTTGCACCCTATGTTCCCAGCTATCCACCGTATCTTGCCCCTGAAATGGGAGGCTTATTGGGCCAGCGATAATGAGCTGCCCTCACCTATGCAGATCTAAGGATAATTTCGAGTGAATAGGAGTTCATAGTTAGCTGAGGATTAAGATTAAGTTACCTAGGTCATCAATTAATGAAATAGTCAGTTTTATACATTAAAGGACATTTAGAACGTAAAAAGTGACTATTTCATGGTTCAGTCTTATGTAAGCTCTTTACATAGGATGCCCCCATTTTCATGTCTCCACGTGAATGGTTTAGGATCACATCATTTGTATTAACTCTAAAATGGGCCGCATCCATAGTGTCCCCAGAATAAGGCGCCCAACCTTATTCATATACTATAGACTATTTTCGCTATATATTTGAACTTGATCCACATTTATGTTACTACATAAAGTTCAAACTTAAACTTAATAGCCTCAGATCCTTAGTTTATTGGATTCATGAATATAGAATTTAAATTTACTAAAGATTTTCAATAAGAACTTTATTGAACAAGAATATGATATTACAAACTACGAGTTTTAGGACATAAAATCCAACAAACTCCCACTTGGACTAAAACTCCTAGTAGGATCAAACAATGCTGAATTTGACTGTGAGAAATTAATATTACATATGAGTACAATAAACTAGGGCATTCATGGCCAACATAATCTCCCACTTGTCCTAGTTTAGAAACACCGTAGACCTAAACTCTGTAGGTGACCCTCAAAAACTTTAGTCATGGGGTTTTTGTAAAAGGATCAACAATGTTTTATTCAGAAGGTCACTACGGTGTACGATTTCCCAAATAAGGTGGTACTTGCGTTCGATGTGCTTTCCTCGTTTATGGCTTCAAGGTTCTTTTGAATTTGCAACTGCATCGCTGTTGTCACAATACAAGGTGATGGGTAGATGCATATTTGGAACAACATCCGGATCTGTCAAGAATTTCCTCAGCCATATTGCTTCTTTTGCTGCTTTGCAAGTAGCTACGTATTCAACTTCCAATGTGGAGTCAACTATATAGGTCTGTTTTACGCTTTTCTACACTACTGCTCCTCCGTTATGAGTGAACACTAATCCAAATATAGACTTCCTAGCATCTTTATCAGTTTGGAAATCAGAGTCGGTGTATCCAGTAAGGATCAAATCCTTAGCACTATACACGAGCATGTAGTCCCTAGTTCTCCTTAGATACTTTAAGATGTTCTTAACGACAGTCTAATGATCACGTCCAGGATTAGACTGGTATCTACTGACGATCCCTACTGAGTAGCATATGTCAGGTCTAGTACATAACATTGCATACATCAGGCTTCCAACTGCGTAGGCATAGGGAATATTTTTCATATCCTCAACTTCTTGAGGTGTCTTAGGACATTATTTTTTTGACAAATGAATTCCATGTCTGAAGGGCAACAGACCCTTTTTGGAATTCTGCATTTTATATCTAGACAACATTTTGTCTATATAAGATGCTTAAGATAGGCTAGTGTCCTATCTTGCGATTCCGAACAATTTGGATCCCAAGAATATACTACGCATTTCCTAAATCTTTCATTTGGAATTGTGTATCTAGCCATTGCTTGACGTCAGTAAGATATCCTAAATCATTCCCAATGAGCAGAATATCATCGACATATAAAACCAAGAACACTACAACGGAATTAACGATCTTTTTGTAAACACAAGGCTCGTCAACATTCTGTTCAAAGCCATAAGATTTTATTGCAGTATCAAACCTTTTGTTCTTGACCCTGAACTATAAAGCCCTCTGGTTGAACCATATAGATACCCTCTTCAAGATTACCATTCAAAAAGGCTATCTTGACATCTATTTGCCAAATTTTATAGTCATAAAAAGTTGCAATGGATAAGAGTATTCTTATCGACTTTAACATGGCAACAGGAAAGAAAGTTTCTTCATAGTCCACTCCCTCTCTCTGGGTATAACCCTTTGCCACAAGTCGAGGCTTAAAAGTTTGTACTTTACTGGCTTGATCTCATTTTCTCTTGTAGATCCATTTGCAACCAATTGGTTTCACATCACTTGGTTTATCTACAAGAGTCCAGACTGAATTAAAGTACATTGACTCTATTTCGAGGTCCATAGCTTTTATCCACTAGCCACGATCCACATAATTCATTACCTATTTATAGGTCAATGGATCCTCTACGCCCTCATCATGTATGATGATTTGCGTTTAAGCTAAACCCAAATAGCAGTCAGGCAGATGAACAACTCTCTCAGATCCTCTATGCCCTCATCATGTATGATGATTTGCGTTTAAGCTAAACCTAAATAGCAGTCAGGTAGATGAACAACTCTCCCACTACGTCGAGGCAGTCTCAACTCTTGAGAACGATGTGACTAACCCGAAATACTAGTTTTATCTACTACTTTAGTAGAAGAACTAGGTATATTTGTAGCGTCTTTTGAAATTTCTTTTAACACTATTTTACTGCGTGGTTGATGATTTCTAATGTGGTCTTCCTCTAAGAATGTGGCATTTGTTGATACAAATACCTAGTTTTCTTGAGGATGATAAAACACACCACCCCTTGTTTCCTTTGGATAACCTACAAATAGGCATAATTTTGAACGATGTTCCCATTTCTTGGGATTTTGTACCAACACATGTGTTGGGCAACCCCAAATTCTAAAGTGACGTAAACTACTTTGATGACCTTTCCATAGCTCATAAGGTTTTTTGAAACACTTTTAGAGGGAACGTCGTTCAAAATATGGACAGTAGATTCAAGTGCATATCCTCAAAAGGAATCAGGCAATTAAGCATAGCTCATCATAGAGCGAACCATATCTAATAAGGTTCAGTTTCTTCTTTTTGATACACCGTTCTGCTGAGGCATACTAGGTGCAGAGAGTTGTGATTAGATTTCGTTTTCTACCAAATAGTCTTGGAACCGTATGTCTATATGCTCTCCACCTCGATCTGATCGAAGTGTCTTTATTGTTTTACCTAATTCATTCTCAACTTCAGCCTTATATTCTTTGAACTTTTCAAGAGAATTAGACTTGTGATGAAGCAGATAAACATGACTATACCTTGAATAATCATCAATAAAACTGATGATACCCACCTCGAGCCTTGACATTCATTGTTCCACAAAGGTCCGAATGTACGAGCTCTAAGGGTACTTTGGCTCTGAGACCTTTTCCAGTAAAAGATCTCTTGGTTATTTTTCCTTCAAGACAGGATTCACATGAAGGTAAAGAATTATCTTCTAACTGACTTAAAAGTCCACTCTTGACCAATCTCTCAATCCTATTGAGATTTATGTGACCAAGTCTTAGATACCATAGATAGGCGTTGGAAGAAACCTTTTGTTTTTCATTTTGAGTGTCTAATGTTCTAAACATTTCAGTATTTAAAACAAAATTTGCTCTAGTTGGTCTTAACTTATATAAGTTGTCTTCAAGTGTAGCAGAACAAATTTTAATATCTTTACAAAAAATAAACGTTGCATTTATATTAAATGATATTGTATATAATTATTCTATAATACAAGCGATAGATATTAAATTCCTCTACATAAGAGGTGCATCCAAAACATTTTTAAGTACTAGATATCTATTTTTAAAAAACAACTTCAGATCTCCCACTGGTTCAGTTGAGACGACCTTTCCTGTTCCAACTTTGAGGGTTATCTCACCTTCTTCAAGCTTTTTCCAAGAACTCATTTCCTAAAACGAGAAACAAATATGATTACTTGCTCCTGAATCTAGTATCCAGGTTGAAGTATCATATTCCACTAAACATGTTTCAACGACCAGTAAATCATATTTACCTTGTGCCGTTTTCTCAGCTTTCTTCTCTGCAAGGTACTTCGGGTAATTTCTCTTCCAATGCCTGTTTTGATTACAGTGGAAACATTTTCCTTTATCTGTATCCTTCTTTCCCTTTCTTATCTTGGGAGCCTACCCTTTTCCCTTCTTTTTCATTTAAGCTATAGAGGGTCGAGCTTTGTTTTTAGAGGACGATCCTCTTATAAATTCTTTCTTAGTGGTAGTAACATTTTCTTCCACTTCCTTCCCCTTACCTAAAGTAAGGTTTTGGAATCACTGGAGCTCGTTAAGAAGGGTAGTGAGGTTAAATTCTATCTTATTTAAAGACGTATTTGTCTCAAAAGGTATAAAACTCTTCGGAAGAGATTGTAAGATAAAGCTAACCTGATTAGCCTCATCAATGGGTCTGCCGTTTACTTCAGCGGTATTGAAGTACATCATCATGTCCAGGACATGTTTTCTAACAGAGGTCCCCTACTTCATCTGCTTTATGTAAATGTGCTTAATTGCCTCATGTCTAAGATACCATGATGGTCTGCCCAAAATTGATCCTTATTCTGTTGTGCATGCCTATTTTTCCATCATGTGGTATCAGAGCATATTTTAATTTTACTCAATTGCATGTGGTGGGTTTCAATTTATTAGATAAAATTGAGATTGGAAACTACAATGGTTTTTAGGTTTTGGCAATTAAATTAAGTTTTTTTGTGTATTAATTTGTAATTGCTCACTAGTCTATGAGCATTAATGTGTGGCAAAGGGTCTGTAAATTTGCTAGAGTCATTAGAGTTGAAATTAGGCTGTAATTACTCGGTTTCGGGAAAGAGGACAGCTTCAAATTTGGAGAAAAATGGCTCACAGACCCGAGAGAGTGCTCCCAGACCCGACCCGAGCAATACTCCGACCCGGTTTCTCGCATGCCTGCCCCGCTCGGATTCGACTCGCGTGCTCCACCCCCTCTAGCCAACACGCGCTCCAGCAGCCATTGACTGCCTCTGCGAGCGTTGACCAGCCAGTTCAGACGGTCTGAACCGATCCAGTTGAGTCGGTTTGACCAGTTCAACCTGGTTTTTGGAGTTTTTGAGCCAGTTCAAGAGTTTTTTTGCCAGTTCAAGTTGATTAAAAAATGTTTGAAGCTGGTTCAAGAGCGGTTTTTTGTACTACACCAAATTATTATTGTAATAATTTAGTTGTTAGCTTAATTTAAGAGCCAAAACCAATCCATTTTAAGGTGTTTAATTAATTATNCAATCCTATTGAGATTTATGTGACCAAGTCTTAGATACCATAGATAGGCGTTGGAAGAAACCTTTTGTTTTTCATTTTGAGTGTCTAATGTTCTAAACATTTCAGTATTTAAAACAAAATTTGCTCTAGTTGGTCTTAACTTATATAAGTTGTCTTCAAGTGTAGCAGAACAAATTTTAATATCTTTACAAAAAATAAACGTTGCATTTATATTAAATGATATTGTATATAATTATTCTATAATACAAGCGATAGATATTAAATTCCTCTACATAAGAGGTGCATCCAAAACATTTTTAAGTACTAGATATCTATTTTTAAAAAACAACTTCAGATCTCCCACTGGTTCAGTTGAGACGACCTTTCCTGTTCCAACTTTGAGGGTTATCTCACCTTCTTCAAGCTTTTTCCAAGAACTCATTTCCTAAAACGAGAAACAAATATGATTACTTGCTCCTGAATCTAGTATCCAGGTTGAAGTATCATATTCCACTAAACATGTTTCAACGACCAGTAAATCATATTTACCTTGTGCCGTTTTCTCAGCTTTCTTCTCTGCAAGGTACTTCGGGTAATTTCTCTTCCAATGCCTGTTTTGATTACAGTGGAAACATTTTCCTTTATCTGTATCCTTCTTTCCCTTTCTTATCTTGGGAGCCTACCCTTTTCCCTTCTTTTTCATTTAAGCTATAGAGGGTCGAGCTTTGTTTTTAGAGGACGATCCTCTTATAAATTCTTTCTTAGTGGTAGTAACATTTTCTTCCACTTCCTTCCCCTTACCTAAAGTAAGGTTTTGGAATCACTGGAGCTCGTTAAGAAGGGTAGTGAGGTTAAATTCTATCTTATTTAAAGACGTATTTGTCTCAAAAGGTATAAAACTCTTCGGAAGAGATTGTAAGATAAAGCTAACCTGATTAGCCTCATCAATGGGTCTGCCGTTTACTTCAGCGGTATTGAAGTACATCATCATGTCCAGGACATGTTTTCTAACAGAGGTCCCCTACTTCATCTGCTTTATGTAAATGTGCTTAATTGCCTCATGTCTAAGATACCATGATGGTCTGCCCAAAATTGATCCTTATTCTGTTGTGCATGCCTATTTTTCCATCATGTGGTATCAGAGCATATTTTAATTTTACTCAATTGCATGTGGTGGGTTTCAATTTATTAGATAAAATTGAGATTGGAAACTACAATGGTTTTTAGGTTTTGGCAATTAAATTAAGTTTTTTTGTGTATTAATTTGTAATTGCTCACTAGTCTATGAGCATTAATGTGTGGCAAAGGGTCTGTAAATTTGCTAGAGTCATTAGAGTTGAAATTAGGCTGTAATTACTCGGTTTCGGGAAAGAGGACAGCTTCAAATTTGGAGAAAAATGGCTCACAGACCCGAGAGAGTGCTCCCAGACCCGACCCGAGCAATACTCCGACCCGGTTTCTCGCATGCCTGCCCCGCTCGGATTCGACTCGCGTGCTCCACCCCCTCTAGCCAACACGCGCTCCAGCAGCCATTGACTGCCTCTGCGAGCGTTGACCAGCCAGTTCAGACGGTCTGAACCGATCCAGTTGAGTCGGTTTGACCAGTTCAACCTGGTTTTTGGAGTTTTTGAGCCAGTTCAAGAGTTTTTTTGCCAGTTCAAGTTGATTAAAAAATGTTTGAAGCTGGTTCAAGAGCGGTTTTTTGTACTACACCAAATTATTATTGTAATAATTTAGTTGTTAGCTTAATTTAAGAGCCAAAACCAATCCATTTTAAGGTGTTTAATTAATTATACATGTTGATGTATGTTTTTATTATATTTTGAATCTTGTTGTTCATATAGTATGCCATATAAATTTAAAATCCCACCATAGATTAACATGTACATGCATTTGATATATATTATAATTGTTATAATGTATATAGTATGTATGTTAAGTTTTTTTTTAATATAAAGTGTTATATTCAAGCATGATCATTAAGTATGAATGTATGTTATAGATGTATGAATCTAGGGTTATAATGGTTATAATTTTATTTTATAATTGTTATAAAATAACCTAGACTTTAAAATCTATTACAAAGGTAAAAGTTGCATGCTCACCTAGGATTAAATTGGTGTAATTTCAATCGACTTTTCTAAAGAGATAGAATAGGTCGATTACTTGTTAAACAAAGAGTTATTTACTTACCCGGGGATATCTTGTCTAAGGTTGGGAGTTCTTAAGATGACGGTTTAAGGAACACCTCCTACTTGGAGATCACACTGGTGTCTAAGTCAAATAAGCCTAGTTTTAATGAGCATGCGTGAAAGATGTAAGGTAATAAAATTTGTTTATCACCTAGACATCATAGGTTAAAATCCAGTATAAGAGTTATACAAGGATCTATCACCTAGACTTAGGATATGTTTAATTTAGCCGAAATATATCTCTAAGTATTTTTTTTATACCCTAAACTGTTATAGAACACTTCAGCTAGAGAGAAGTAGCGTACTTTTACCTCTAGCATCCCTAAGAGTTCACATCGTGAGGTCCATGCAAGGCTTTGGGCCGTGCTTAGGAGCGGACTCCCTTTGGAGAGTGTTTGCATGGATAAATATCAAGGTGAATAGGGGAATTAGTTCATAATAAGTGGGTGAGGGGTATGTAACAACATATCCCACAGTCTCTTCCATTAGGTCGCACCGTGAGATTCCTATAGTGCGCCTGCATGTCTGCCCTGGAGCGACCTTTCCCTTCGGAGAGTTGTATTATAGGATTCAGAACACCGCGAACTCCAAATCTAGATAGGCTCTCTTAGATCAGTTTTCATATTGACTTTCCACTTTCGGGAGCATGTTGATTCTGGTTTCTGAAATCCAAAAATGGAAGGTTACACTTACAAAAATTACTAAGATGTTAGTATATTCTCGACCAAATTAGCGACAACTAAAGTGCTATAAGAATAAAGAGTTATTCTGGGGTTAGAATCTAGTCAAGATTGTCTTGGTTTAAAAGAGGAATAATCGACTGCCCTTCGGTAGAGGTTACTTTAAACTTTTGAAATATCGTTGCAAAATATAATAATGAAGGGTACATTATTAGTTTTTGCTAAATTAAATTGGTTTCTTTGTGATTATAGTTTTTCTAAAAGAATATGTTTATCTTTTTCAGCATGAATAGCTCAATAGTAACATCCCAAAAAACTCCATTAATCCGCACATCCACAACAATTTAACAATTAAACTGAGCAGATATACACCCACCATGAATGTATAGGCAATTCATTGCATCAATGAAATTGGAATATCAGAATCTGGCTCTGATACCAATTGAAGGAACTCTTAAACAAGAGCATCCATGAGCACGTTTGGATCTTTCCTATTTCATTGTGACCAAATTACCACACACACATTCTAACAATCAGGTATGCAATTTAACACTAATTATAGGTATGCTTTCACAAATAAAATACAATAGATTAAGTTATCGAACCAGTTGAAGACTGTCTTCACTTCAAACTCAACCTAGTGAAAGCAACCCTCAACGTTCTTTATCGCCCAGCAAACAGTCGTCTACTAGTAGCATGATCGTCTACACGAATGGCAGCACACGAACAAGCAGGACTGAGGACGACACCACTACTTAGAGCCCTTGGTATTCTCGGAGTGAAAATCTAAAGAGTGGTCTTCGATGGAATTGGTAGAGGAAGGAGGAAATGGATGATCGTGTAGAACAACAAGTGAGTGGGAGAAGGCTATCCTATAGCAGATGCTTATCGTTTAGAGAAAGCTACACGATCGTGTAGGTTTTACTCAGCGATCGTTTAGTAAAGAGTAAGTGATCATTTAGGAAAACTGAGTGATCATTTAAAGAACGCATGCAATCGTTTAGTACGCGAGGTGTGCAATTGTTTAGCCGATAAGGCGCTATCATATAGCCTCTCAGCAAAACGATCGTTACATTTTCACACCTTGAGCGATTTTTCCGAACTCCTTTCAAAATGAAACCAATTTTCATTTTATTCTTCAGTTACAATAATCGAAAATGATTTTCCCACTAAAGCTCGATTCAGGAGAAATATCCGGCCAATTATCACATAACCAACCAATTAATTAATAAATGAATATAATCATATTATATTCTTAATCAATAGTTTGATATCATATATCTACTATATCAATCAGTTGTTAGAATCAATAGGGCTTCAAATCGTTCATTTTCAAAAATTGAAACCCTTCTAATTTCTCCTCTACTTGATATAAATCATATTTATATCTAATTTCCTCCAAAATAGTGTATCTCATACATTTAGTTAATTATATCATATATAATTAACTACTTCAATTATATCATATATAATCGAACTCCCTCTTGTCAATTTGAACATTTCAAACTGACCCAAAAACTCATTCTCAACTTTATCCAAGCTACCTAGGGGACCTTATGGTCCTGTGGCTCGAAACCTCAACGGTACGTGAATAGCTTACTAAACTCTTTAGACACGAGATCCACCATTCGTTAACTGCCAGACATTTTACTAAAGACCAATAGCTGAACTCTTCTTACCATAGATATATTTCTGTGTCCATGGGATATAACCAATCATGAGTACGATGACCCTTCACAGATGCTCGTAAGTACAATTGGGCCAATTTACTATTTTTCCCTTGTAGTTACATCTCACTCCTTAAGTACCACTGATTCCTCTAATGAACAATACAATATAGCCCAACTATGTGTGAACACCTCTCGAGCCAAGAGTATGTGTGTGGTGCAACATCGTTCAAGCCTTAGAATCAGCCCTTAAGGGAGTTATCTATCTACTTGCTCCTGCTTCAGGGAAGGAGTGAATTTCATCTTGAGTAGCTGAGTTCCCAGCTCCCAAATTAGACAAATCCCCAAAATGGTAGGTTTGAGTCGAAGACCTAGCCACTCACACCCATATAAATCAAAGGATTGCCTTTAATGGCAGGAGTTCCCAACTCACTCAGGATTGAGGTCATGTTACCTATGGTCATCCTAGTGAAATGAAGTCTCTTTCATGAACGGTGTTATATAAAGAGACATTAACACTTCGTGGTCAGGTCTTATACAAACTCTTTGTATCGGATGCCCCCACTTGCATGTCCCTTACATGAATGATCAGGATCAGACCATTTGTGACAAGTCATAACACTTATGATCATTCCACAAAGCGATCCGCATCCACAGCGTTACCAGGATAAGGTTTCCCTCCTATATCCATAAACTACAGACCATTTTGGTTATCACTTAAGTCATGATCCAATTGTTACTCTCCACATACATGCTTAAGTTACATACTGATAACCAAAGGTTTTATGTTTATTGGTTTGTGGTAAAGCAAATAAAACAAACAACTGATCCAAATCAAGAAGTGAAGTAAAATATCATATGTTATACATCACAAGCGTTCGTACAAACTATTTACAAACTACATTACATGAGAGTTTAGGGCATCAATCCCAACACTCACTGGTCTACCAGGCTTCTGCAGTGTTCCAGACTCATTAGTGACAACTTTTTGTGTAGGGATATCATTCTTTTATGGAACATTTGCAACTGGTATATGTGACTTAGTTACTTTCTTTGAATCTATAAATTCATCTAGTAATTGATTTGCTATATTTTGCAAATGAATTATTTTCTGAACTTCAAGTTCATATTGATCTGTAGGGGAATCTAAACGAGACAACAATGATGTATTCCATGTAATTTCTTTTTCCAATTTCTTAATTCCTCCCCCTAATGTTGGAAAATTTGTGTCATTAAAATGACAATCAGCATATCAGTAGTACATCACCCGTCAGGGGCTCAAGATATTTAATAATTGATGGGGAATCATATCCAACATATATTTCTCAACTCTTTTGAGGACCCATATTAGGGCATTGTGGTGGAGCAATTGGAACGTATACTACACATCCAAAAATTCTCAGATAGAAAATATTTGGCTCATGACCATAAACTAATTGTAATGGCGAGTACTTATGATAAGCTACTGGCCTAATGCGTACAAATGACGCTGCATGCAAAATAGCATGTCCTCATATAGATGAAAGAAGCTTAGCTCTCATAAGTAATGGTCTTCCAATTAATTGCAAACGTTTTATAAATGATTCTACTAAACCATTTTGTGTATGAATATGAGCTACAGGATGTTCAACACTTATTCAGATTGACATAAAAGAATTATCAAAAGCTTGGGATGTAAATTCACCAGCATTATCAAGACGAATGGTCTTAATTATATAATCAGGAAATTGTGTTCTTAACTTAATTATTTGAGCAAGTAATCTTGCAGATGCAAGATTTTGACTTGATAATAAACACACGTGTGGCCAACTGTTGGATGCATCTGTTGAAGGAAATCGAACACAACGATTTCCATGAGCAGTGGAATAGTTCATTCCAAATTACAATCATGTATGAATATTACAATTACAGTCGTAAACAAAACATATAGTTATGCAATCAATATAGAAATTACAACATGAAACTACAAATGATCAAGAAGAGAAACCTCTACACACATTTGTAGACTCGTCTCCACGTTCCTTGATCACGAACGCTCGAACGCTCGAAAAACACGACTACTCCACAGCACGAACACCACACACTCGTCCTCAGCGATCACCTCAGTAACAAACATCCCAACAACACGAACGGCCTCCATATAACCTCGATGGTGTCGAGATGAGTATGACACCACCAAGAAGGCTACCTTGGTATTCTCGGTGTGAGAAACTAGAGGGTGGGCTCTGTTTAGACTTGGTTTGAGGCAGAAGAAGGAGGAAACAACAATTGTTTACATAATTGG
Source organism: Benincasa hispida (assembly GCF_009727055.1). Classification (NCBI taxonomy): domain Eukaryota; kingdom Viridiplantae; phylum Streptophyta; class Magnoliopsida; order Cucurbitales; family Cucurbitaceae; genus Benincasa; species Benincasa hispida. The sequence goes on along the minus strand of NC_052351.1, from coordinate 70,702,243 downwards.
GCAAGTGGGAGAAGACTGAACCTATTGTATAAGTCGATGCCCAATCGTTTAGCAAAAGCTAAGCGATCATTTAGCTCATCGTTTGGCAGCGTATCTGTCACCTACAAACACTACACGATCGTTTACCTTTTGTCAAACTGTCGTTTAGTAAATTCGTATTTACTTGACAAGCTCCATGAGATTCCGATTGAGAAAAATCTCCAAAACAATTTTTGATAAAAAAACTTACTAAAAATAGGAAAACAATTTTCTTTTTATCTCACGGTTACCATGAACAACCAATAACCTCCCACTCAATTAGTTATTAGAGAAAAAGATTTAATATCCAATAATTAATATTATTATAAATATAAATGATAACCAACTTATCATACTAAATTTATAACCTATAGTTTTAATATTTCATCTCATGAAACATATAAACCATAGTTCTTTTTCTATTCTATGGTTCTTAATATAAATCTCATTTACATTAATCCTCCACTAGATGTATCTCAGACATCATACCAATCATATCATGTATAATCGAGTTACCTCTTGTCAATTTGAACATTTCAAATCAACACCAAGAACTGATCCTCAACTGAATCCATAGAGCAACCAAGGGGACCTTATAGACCTGTAGCTCGAAACTTCAATGGTACTTGAATAACTGACTAAACTCTTAAGTCATGGGATCCACCATCCATTAACTGCACGGCACTCCACTAAAGACCGACAGTTGAAGTTTCCTTATCACAGATATATTATGTGTCCATCTTAACCAATCAGAAGTGCGACAACCCTTCACAGATCGCTCATAAGTATAGTTGGGCCAATAACCATTATGCCCTTGTAGTTATATCAAACTTCTTAAATACCACAGATCCCTCTAATGAACATAAGTCATAGTCCTACTATGACTGAGTCCTCTCTTCCAAAGAGAAGTTATGGCCGCTATGTTTAAGATCCGAAATTAGTCCTTAACGGAGCAATCTATCTACTTACCCCTGCTTCGGGGAAGGAGTGAATTCCATCTTGTGTAACTAAGTTCTCAGCTCCCAAATCAGATAAATCCTCAAAAAGGTAGGCATATTGAGTTGGCAATCTGGCCACTCTCACCCATACTAATCAAAAGATCGCCCTCAAAGACAGAAGTTCCTAAAACACTCAGGATTGAGGTCAAATCAGCTATGGTCATTTAGGTGAGATGTAAGTCTCCAGTATCAACGACGTTATATACAGAGATGAATCATCTTGTGGTCCGGTCTTATACAAACTCTTTGTATAGGACACCCCCGCTCACATGTCTCCACATGAATGGTCAGGATCTACCGTTTGTAGTAGTTCACAACACTTGCGAACCTCTACAAAGTGGGTTGTATCCGTAGTGTCACCAGGATCAGGTATCCCTCCTTAATCCTTATACTACAGACCTTTTTAGGTTATCACTTAAGGCATGATCTACATGTATATCTCATATACATACTTATCTTTACATATAATAACCATGGAGCTTTTTTTATTAGATATGAGTAAATGCCAGATAAAATAACTCTTATTTTATTCATAACAATGTGTATAAAAAACAAACTACGAGACTCTGAGAGAATTAGGATACCAATCCCAACAATCTCCCCTTGTCTTAATGCCTCAAGAGACTAATGTACAATAAAGGATAAATACATGTACAATATATAATAAACTAGGGCATACCCCAGTATCATCTCCCACTTGCCCTAGACAAGATGTCGCATGTCCTACAGACCACGACTCTCCAAGTGACCCTCAAACACTTTAGCGTGAGAGCCTTTATAAATGGATCAGCAACGTTGTGCTCTGACGCGATCTTCGTGACTATCACATCACCGTGATGCACAATCTCCCTGATCAAGTGATATTTTTGTTCTATATGCTTTCCTTGACAATGATTCGAAGGTTCCTTTGAATTTTCCACAGCCCCGCTATTATCACAATAGAGAGTGATCGACAAATCCATATTTGAAACGACTTCCAAATCCGAAAGGAATTTCCTCAGGCAAACAACCTCCTTAGCTGCTTTACAAGCGTCTACGTATTTGGCTTGCATAGTGGAGTCAACGATGCATCATTGTTTGATGCTTCGCCACACTATAACCCCTTCATTCAGAGTGAACACTGACTCCGATGTCGATTTACGAGAATCTCTATCGATCAAAAAGTCAGAGTATGTGTATCCTATAAGGATCAGATCCTTATCTCCATAACGAGCATTTAGTTCCTTGTTCTCTGGAGATACTTGAGGATTGTCTTGACCACCGTCCAATGATCTAATCCTGAATTAGAATAATACCGACTGATAATTCCTACTACAAAGCAAATGTTGGGTCTGGTACACAACATTGCATACATTAAGCTTCCAATAGCTAAAGTATAGGGAATCTGTCTCATCTCCTCAACCTCTTGAGGTGTCTTAGGACATTGTTTCTTAAACCGAACGATTCCATGCCTGAAAGGTAACAAACCTCGCTTGGAATCTTGCATTCTTTTGTTCTTATGATCCCGAATGATCTGGATCCCTAGAACATATTATGCCTCACCCAAATCTTTCATTTGAAACTGGAAAGCTAGCCACTTCTTAATGTCAGTCAGAAACCCTACATCATTCCCAATGAGTAGGATATCATCCACATACAGTACCAGGAAAGCTACTGAGCTATTGATGATCTTCTTGTAAACACAAGACTCATCAACATTCTGATCAAAGCCAAACGATTTGACTGCACTATCAAACCTAATGTTCCATGATCTATACGCTTGTTTCAACCCATAAATAGACCTATTAAGCTCGCAAACTCTTTGCTCTATATTTGAAACAACGAACCCCTCTAGTTGAGCCATGTAGATGGTCTCCGCAAGATTACCATTAAGAAAGGAAGTCTTGACGTCCATTTTCCATATCTCATAATCATAAAATGTGGCTATGGACAGGAGTATCCTGATAGACTTGAGCATGACAACAGATGAGAAAGTTTCCTCATAATTCACTCCCTTGACCTAGGTATAACCCTTTGCCACGAGTCTAGCCTTAAAGGTTCATATTAGTTTTGCTAAAACCTTATTGGATGTTTTTTTTTGCTTTACAATGAGTATTTGCTTAAAACCTAACGTAGGCCAATGTATTTTTCTTTTCAGCAACTCGTTAGTATTTCCATTTAAAGTTTTAAATATGACCGATTACTTACAGTGGAAAGAATTGGTGAAACATCTTTCGTGGCAAACAACCTCGATCCCACTATTCTCCAAAAGAGGAGACAAGACAGTAAATCTGATTTATTGGTCTTGGAGACGTGTTTGGTAGAGAATGATGATTCTGCCTGGATCCTTGATTCAAGTGCTACCAATCATGCCAGTTCCTCTTGCCAAGGATTCAGTTCCTAGCAAACGTCACCACAGGGAGAGATGACTCTTCGAGTCGGTATTGGTGAGGTTGTTTTAGTTGTTGCTATAGGCAGGCTGAAGTTATTTGTTGATAAGAAACGTTATCTGTTACTGGATAATGTTTTCTAGTTCCTCATATTAAGAGGAACTTAATCTCGATTTCTTGTCTCATTGAACATGGCTATACCGTCTCTTTTTCTGAGAATAAAATGTTTATTTTCAAGAATGGAATGGAGATTGGTTATGGTTCAATGGAAAATAACTTATATGTACTAAGGCCGTTAGTCATAAAAGCCTTGTTTAACACTGAAATGTTCAGTACGACAACAACAGCTAAAAGACCAAAGGTTTCTCCAAAATAAAATGACCATCTTTGGCATCTAAGTTTAGGTCACATCAACATTAATAGGATTGAAAAGTTGGTGAAAAGTGAACTTCTAAAGAGTTTAGAAGAAAACTCTTTGTCGGTATGTGAATCATGCCTTGAAGGCAAGATGACCAAATGACCTTTTACTGGAAAAGGTTACAGAGCCAAGGAAGCCTTGGAGCTTGTACATTCACACCTTTGTAGTCCAATGAATGTTAGAGATCAAGGTGGGTATGAATATTTCATCTTTTTCATAGATGATTATACAAGGTTCAGGTATCTCTATCTAATGCAACGTAAGTCTGAATCTCTTGACAAGTTCAAGGAGTATAAGGCTGAAGTTGAAAAATTGTTAGATAAGAAGATAAAGACACTACGATCTGATTGTGGTGGAGAATATATGGACCTCCAATTCCAAAACTATGTGATAGAACATGGGATTGCATCCCAACTCCTAGCCCCTGGTACACCTCAGCAAAATGGTGTATCAGAAAGGAGAAACAAAACCTTGTTGGACATGATTCGGTCTATGATGAGTTATGCTCATCTTCCAGACTCATTTTGGGGTTATGCAGCACAAACTGCATGTTATATCCTGAACAACGTTCCCTCGAAAAGTGTTTCTGAAACACCTTTTGACTTATAGAGAGGCCGTAAAGTTAGTTTACGCCACTTCAAGATATGAGGTTGTCCGGCACATGTGCTAGTGACTAACCCAAAGAAGTTAGAACCGCGTTTGAGGTTTTGCCTCTTTATAGGCTACCCCAAGTAAACGAGAGGTGGATACTTCTATAATCCGAGTGAGAACAAAGTTTGTTTCTACAAATGCTATCTTCAGAAGACCACATGGGGGATCATAAGCCATGAAGTAAGCTCATTTTGTATGAGATCTCTAGTGAGACTAAGACTGCTGAGGGTTCAACAAGAGTTATTAAATAGGCCAACAAATCAACAAGAGTTGTTAAGGTCGGAACGTCTAGTCAACCAGCTCAAGAGTTGAGACTGCCTCGACATAGTGGGAGGGTTATGAACCCATCGGATCGCTACATGGGTTTGACTGAAGCCCAAAACATCATTATGAATTATGTGGTCGATGATCCATTTTCTCTTAAGAAAGCAATGGAGGATGTTGACAAAGATAAATGGGTTAAAGCCATGAACCAGGAAATGGACTCTATGTACTTTAATAACGTCTGAGAGCTTGTTGATCCACCTGATGGGGTAAGACCTATTGGGTGTAAATGGATCTATATGCGAAAGGGAGGAGTAAATGGAAAGGCGCAAACCTTTAAGGCTAGACACGTGGCAAAGGGTTATACCCAGGTCGAGGGAGTTGACAATGAGAAGACTTTCTCACTTGTTGTCATGCTCAAGTCTATCAGGATTCTCCTATTCATAGCCATATTTTATGATTATGAAATATGGCAAATGGACGTCAAGACTGCCTTTCTTAATGATAATCTTAAGGAAAGCATCTATATGACTTGAGCAAAGAGATTTCAAGCTTAATAGGTACATTTATAGACTGAAACAAGCATCTAGATCTTGGAACATCATATTTGACACTGTTGTCAAGTCTTTTGGCTTTGATTAGAACGTTGATGAGCCTTGTGTATATAAGAAGATCATCAACAACTCTGTAGCTTTCCTGGTATTGTATATGGATGATATCCTACTCATTGGGAATGATGTAGGGTATCTGACTGACATTAAGAAATGGTTAGCTGCCTAGTTCCAAATGAAAGATTTGGGTGAGGCACAGTATGTTCTAGGGATCCAAATCATGCGGGATCATAAGAAAAAAAGGTTAGCCTGTCTCAGGCATCATACATGGATCAAACGTTGATCAGGTACAGGATGCAGGATTCCAAAGAGGGGTTTGTTACCCTTCAGGCATGGAATCATTTTGTTTAAGGATTGATGTCCTAAGACACCTCAAGAAGTTGAGGAGATGAGATAGATTCCCTATGCTTCTGCTGTAGGAAGCTTGATGTATGCAATGTTGTGTACCAGACCCGACATTTGCTATGCAGTAGGAATTGTCAGTCGGTATCAGTCCAATCTAGGATTTGATCACTACACGACGGTCAAGACGATCCTCAAGTATCTTCGAAGAATGAGGGACTACATGCTTGTGTATGGTGATAAGGATATGATCCTTACATAATACACAGACTCTGACTTTCAGAACGATACAAATTCTCGCAAATGGACAGTGGGGTCAGTGTTTACTTTGAATGGAGAGGTTGTAGTATGGCGAAGCATCAAGCAAGGATGTATCGCTGACTCCACTATGGAAGCCGAGTACGTAGCCACTTGTGAAGCAGCTAAAGAGGCTGTTTGGCTGAGGAAATTCCTTTCAGATTTGGAAGTTGTTCCAAATATGGATTTGCCTATTACTCTTTATTATGATAACAATGGGGCTGTGGCAAATTCGAAGGAACCTCGGAGTCATCGTCGGGGTAAGCACATAGAACAAAAATATCACCTGATCAAGGAGATTGTGCATCGCGATGATGTGAAGTCATGAAGATCACAATGGAACACAACGTTGCTAATCCCTTTACAAAGGCCCTCACGACTAAAGTGTTTGAGGGTCACCTGGAGTGTCTGGGTCTACGGGACATGTGGCATCTTGCTAGGACAAGTGGGAGATGATACTGGGTTATGCCCTAGTTTATTGTATATTGTACATTTTTATTTTGTATTGTACATTAGTCTCCCAAGTCATTAGGACAAGTGGGAGATTGTTGGGATTGGTGTCCTAATTCTCCCGGATTCTCGTTGTTTGTAATGTTACACATTGTTTGATGAATAAAATAAATTTTATTTCATTCTGGCATTTAGTCATATCTAATAAACAAAGCTTCTTGGTTATCTTATGTGAACTTAGGCATGTATATGTGATATACAAGTGGATCATGCCTTAAGTGATAACCTAAATAGGTCTGTAGTATAAGGATTAAGTTGAGATACCTGATCCTGGTGATACTACGGTTTCAACTCATTTTGTAGAGGTTTGCAAGTGTTGTAAACTACTACAGATGGTAGATCCTAACCATTCATGTGAAGACATGCGAGCGAGAGTATCCTATACAAAGATTTTTTATAAGACCAGACCACGAGACGACTAGACTCTATATATAACGCCATTGATACTAGAGACTTACATCTCACCTAAACGACCATAGGTGACACGACCTCAATCCTGAGTGTTTTGGGAACTCCTGCCTTTGAGAGCAGTCCTTTGATTAGTATGGGTGAGAGTGGCCAGATTGCCAACTCAACATGCCTACCTTTTTGGGGACTTGTCTGATTTGGGAGCTGGAACTCAATCTACAAGATGGAATTCACTTATTTCCCAAAACAGGGATAAGTAGAGAGATTTCTCCCTTAAGGGCTGATTCCGGGACTTGAACATAGTGGCCACAGCTTCTCTTTGGAAGAGAGGACTCAGTCATAGTAGGACTATAACTTATGTTCATTAGAGGGATCAGTGGTACTTAAGGAGTTAGATGTAACTACAGGAGCATAACGGTTATTGGCCCAACTATACTTACGAGCGATCTGTGAAGGATTGTCGCACTTCTGATTGGTTAAGATGGATAAATAATATATATGTGGTAAGGAGAGTTCAGTTGTCGGTCTTTAGTGGAGTGTCTGGCAGTTAACGGTTGATGGATCCCGTGACTAAAGAGTTTAGTCAGTATTTATGTACTATTGGAGCTTCTAGCTACAGGTCCATAAGGTCCCTTTGGTAACTCAATAGATTCAGTTGAGGATCAGTTCTTGGTGTTGATTTGAAATGTTCAAATTGATTAAAGGTAATTCGATTATATGTGATATGATCGGTATGATGTATGAGATACATCTAGTGGAGGATTAATGTAAATGAGATTTACATTAAGTACCATGGAATAGAAAAAGAGCTATGGTTTATATGTTTCATGAGATGAAATATTAAAATTATAGGTTATAAATATAGTATGTTAAGTTGGTTATCATTTATATTTATAATAATATTAATTATTGGATAATTAATTTTTTTTCTCTAATAACCAATTGAGTGGGAGGTTATTGGTAGGTTCATGGTAACCGTGAGATAAAATGAAAATTGTTTTTCTAATTTAAGTAAGTTTTTTGGCAAAATTGATTTTGAGATTTTCTCTCTCCGAAAGTAATCTCACTGAAGTTGTCAAATAAATCGGATTTACTAAGCGACAGCTTGACTAAGGTAAACGATTGTGTAGTGTTTTGTAAGCGACAGACACGAAACTAAGCGATGAGCTAAACAATCGATTAGCTTTTGCTAAATGATTGGGCATCGACCTATGCGATAGGTTCAGTCTTCTCCCACTTGCCCAATCGTTTACACAATTGTTGAATCCTCCATCTTCTGCCTCAAACCAAGTCCACACAAAGCCCACCCTCTGGATTTTCACACCAAAAATACTAAGGTAGCCTTCTTTTTGGTGTCATACTCAACTTGATACTGTCGAGGTTCTGTGGAGGTCGTTCGTGCTTTTGGGGTGTTCGTGACCGAGGCAATCGTTGAGTTCGAGTGTGTGGTGTTCATGCTATATAGCGGTTTTGTTGTTTGAGCATTCGAGGTTGCTGTGTTTGAGCATTCATGATCAATGAGCATGGAGACGAGTCTACAAATGTGTGTAGAGATTTCTTTTCTTGACCATTTGCAGTTTCATGCCGTAATTTCTATATTGAATGCATAACCGTATGTTTTGTTTATGACCGTAATTGTAATGTTCATACATGATTGTAATTTGGAATAATCTTTCTCCTGCTTATGGAAATCCTCATGATCGATTTCTTTCAGTCTATACGGTAGACCTTTGTCATCCTTCACTTGCTTAATCGTTTACATAATTGTTCTTCCTCCGATCTCTTCTTCTTACCAAGTCTACACAAAGCCCACACTTCTGGATTCTCACACCGAGAATACCAAGTTATCCATTGTGGTGGTGTTGTACTCAACTCGACATAGTTTGAGGTTTTTGGAGGCTGTTCGTTGAGTTCGCGGTGTTCGTGTGGTGATTGTTGATTGATCGTGATCTCGGAGATCGCTGAGTTCGAGCGTTCATGTGTTGCAATCTTAAAGATTGAACAAGCGTTCGTGATCGAGGGTGTTTGATGATGAATCTTCAAAGGTATGATACTTTACCCCTTGATCTTATTAAAAGCATGCTATAATTTCGTTTATGCATAGTGTTCGTTAAATTCGTGAGGCGAGCTTAGGAGTGTATTGTATAAAGTAATTGGAAAAATAAGTGCAAATGTGAATGATGTGTTGATGTGTTAGTGATGCGTTAGTGATGTGCAACGGGACGCATGACACTCTTTTATAGGCGTTCAAGTTTTCCTAAATCAGATCCAAGTATAAATCCAACTCAGGTTCCTGGTAAGTCCACGGTCGAACTCAGGGATTCAGATTAAAGCTAACGCAGACCTTGCATTGTAACTGTTGTAGAAAATCCTAAGTGAATGTAGAAATGAGTTATTTACACTAAGCTGTTGTGTGCGTGCAAGAAAATACCAAAGGGTCAAGTAGAAAATAAGGGGGTCGTGTGAAAATAGAGTTTGACGCAGGGAATATGCGTTGATCTAAGTTAGATGTACACGAACATGCGGATGAGATGACTTGTTTATCTCCGTTTATGCTTTAAACTTTTATTCGGCACTTCTCAATGCGAATGTCATACAATACCTATCTCTAGGATGTATGCTTCAGTCACAGGATGCAATAAAACACCAGTGCGTCTATCTCTAGATGTACTAAGTGTTTCTAACTTAATGCTAGCTTGTTTCTTCTCTCGAATAATTTAAGCTAAAGCTGCTTTTACCAAGTGATTTAGTTGGCTTAAGCGTTTAGAATTGGATTTTGCATGAAGTTATAGATGCATCTAACATAAAACAAGAAATAAACAGTGGCGAAGTAAGATAGATCAAATATGTGAATTTATAAAGAAACTGATTGTCTTTACAAAACCAATACTCAATCAAATGAGATGATGAAAACGATAAGTAAGATGAAATGAAAGGAGTCAAGCCACAGAGTACAATCTCTTGTCCTCTTTGGCTCAATTCTAATTTGTGTACAACCACTTGTGGAAGAAATGGAAGAAAGTTCTCTCTCAAGCTCAGCTTTCTCCACTCTTTGATCGGCGGTGATGGCGGTTCTCTTCCCTCTTGTGTTCTTCTTGTCACCACAGCACGGCTCTAAAGTTTCAAAATTTCAGAATTATAAATAAGCTAAAGATCTCTTCATCTGGTGGGATTTCTTCTATTTATAGGCATCGGTCTTCTCCAACTTGATGATGGGGCAGCATTAAATTCCATACCCTGGTCAGCCGTCTGAAACTCAGATGCTTTTCAGACGCCACCAGCTGCAGATGCCCATGCTTGCAAGTGGTGATTTGACACAAACAGCCTGAATCAATGAATCTTCCTTGTGTTGAATCCCTCCGACACATGCCCATGCGTTTGACGTTGCCTACAACACTTAGAATCTTTGTTGAAATCCTGCAATATCATGCGTTAACACTACAGTATTTTAGCAATAAACATTCTTTTGCATGAGTTTGATAGTGTTCGAGTAATTCCATGCGTTTTCTCTAAAAATGATGAGATTTTATCATTAAAGACCCTAATTGTTCCAACTTTTGAGTCACAATAACTTGTATTTCTACAAGTTGTCATATAACCTATAAGTTTCTATTTCTTGATTGTAATTGTGTATGTTTAAATACGAATGGAATTTGGAACGATCAATTCTGCTACTCATGAAAATCCTCATATTCGATTTCCTTCATAGAAAACAATATATTGTCAATTGTAAATGTTTTTACTCTAGGCAAAATAATATTTGTTTTTCCAAAACATTGGATCAAGTTAGCAGAACCTGATATTGTATTTACTTTTGCTTTCAGCATTGTCAATTTGGAAAAGTATTTTTTATTTGTAAGTCTTGTGTGTGTAATTGCACTGTCTACCAGACATAAATCTTCTTTGCTCATTGTTTAAACACCCAACATCTGAAAATGATCCATTTTTCTTCATCAAAAGAAAATAATTACAATAAGAAAAAAACACTAAAAATATACAAAATTACTAAAAAAAACATGAAGATAGATTTAAGTCTAGATATTCTCAAAATCAAAAGAAATACTTGATGTTCCATCAACTGCGCCAAACTTCTCTTAAGGAGAGTCAAAGCCGCCACATCCAAATTTATCATATGGGATGGGTCAAATATGTCATTATCCTGGTATGCAAAATTTGCTTCCACATTTTTCTCTTTTTCCTTCAGGGAGGCTTGATAGAGGTCATCTAATTGTTTTGACATACAACAGGTACATGATCAATGCCCAATCATTCTGCATCGGAAGCATTTATTTTCAACACTTTTTGAACTCTTATCTTATGGAGCTTTTCCTTTGTGATCATCATTTTATGTGTTTCTTTTGAAATTTGAATGATTAAAACGACCATCACGAAAATAATAAGTATTTCTTCCTCTGCCACGGTCACGGCCTCGACCGCGACCATTACCTCGACTACGATTATTATTAAAATTCACAACATTCACTTCAGGAAATGGTGTCGTTTTAATTGGTCGAGATTCATGATTTTTCATCAATAACTCGTTATTTTGTTTGGCCACGAGAAGACATAAAATTAATTCAAAATACTATTTAAAATCTTTCTCTTGATATTGCTGTTGTAGGAGCATATTCGAGACATGAAATGTAAAAAATATCTTCTGTAACATATCAACATCAATAATTTTCTCTCTGCATAATAACAATTTCGAACTGATTTCAAATAATTCGGAGTTGTAATCACTTACTGATTTGAAATCTTGTACCCTCAAGTGCATCTACTCATAACAAGCTTTAGGAAGAATAACTGTTTTTTATGATCATACTTATTTTTAAAAAAAAAATTCACAAGATATGAGGATCTTTATAGTAAGATACTCCATTTTCAATCCCTCGTGGAGATGATGACGAAGGAAAATCATAGCTTTTGCTTGTCCTGACTAAATGTCATATTTCCTTCTTTAATAATCTCCCCAAGATTCATAGCATCCAGGTGGATTTCGGCATCAAGTACCCATGACAAATAATTATCGTCATTAATATCAAGGGCGACAAATTCTAATTTTGTAAGATTTGTCATGGCAACGCTTTAGTGGGAAAAACAACTGGAGCTCATGCTGATAATGTGTTGTGAATTTGAAGAGTATAATGGAAGCACAGATATAAAGAAAATATAATATAATAAAATTAAATATATAAAATATANTAATGTGTTGTGAATTTGAAGAGTATAATGGAAGCACAGATATAAAGAAAATATAATATAATAAAATTAAATATATAAAATATAATATAACATAAAATAACTAAAATTATAAAATTGAATAATATAAAAATTAGTGAAATTTTAAAGTGGAATTTTCACCGATGTATGTGTGATTTTAAGATCCACCAAATGCTACTATTTATAAGCAAAGTGACAAATAAGATGTAGACTTACATGGACACTAAACAATTATAATTAGAAGGCACATGGACAACATGAAGTTTGACACGTGGCTTTTAAGACACTAAACATCTATTTATCATTATAATATTTATAATAGAAATCATGTATTTGAGTTTTCAACATTTTTTTTTGTATGTCATCGTGGTGCTGACATATATTTTGCAACAATCACGGGTACATATGCATTTTTGCGCAACATTATAAAGTTGATTAGTTGTTTTTTTATCTCCAAATTATTGAGTTTTCTTCATATGAATTGTACCTAATCTAACTTTTTTTTTTTTTTTTGCACGTTTACGAATATTGGTACATCCTAAAAATGACCAAATGGGTATATTATAACAGAACTTAAAATCCAACACAATTTATATTTACAAATTATAATATTTAAAGTACCATTACTATATAATTAAAAAAAAAAAAAAGTTGAAAAAACCTAAACCCAAACTACAATAACATGATTATTATAATCCAAACTAACCAAATATAGACTATTATAACTCAAAATAGCATCACAGACAATTAATTATAACTCAAACTATCATCTCAAACACATGCCATAATAACCATTTCAATGCTCCAAATCCCCAGGGTCAGAATACCATTCTAAACACTGTACTTTTTAAGTTTCTTTTTTTTTTTTTTTCTCATTCTTGTTCATAATATTTTCACTACCTAAATTTACTCTTGTATTTTTAAAAAATCTTAAATTTAGTTCAAAATCAAAACTTCATCGAAATGAGTGATATAATAATATTCATTAAAAAAACCCATAAATATGCTTCCAAAATTTTAAAAAAATATATTATTGGAGACTTGTTATCCCGTTTGAAAAGATCAACAATGAATTATTTCCAAGTGCATGAATTCATGAGACTCAAAATACAAAATTTAAGTTTATTTTCTCTTAATTTCTTACCATGATTTGTATTTTTTTTAAATATAATGACTACAAATTTTAAAAACAAAAACAAATTTTTAAAAGCTACTTGTTTTTTAGTTTTCAAATTTTGACTTGTTTTTTAAACCATCAGTAAAAATAACAACAAAGAAAGAAATTTAAAGGTGGAAGTAGTATCTATAGACTTAATTTTTAAAATAGAAAAACTAAAAAACAAATGATTATCAAACCAGGCTTAAATATTTAAAGATACATAAATTAGAATGATGGTTTAGCCATTTAAAAATAATCGACTAAATTAGATCCACTCTACCTTGTGAGTATGAACAAAATAGACAGGGTATGGATGTATTTTATAATTGCTATTTTAAAACAAAGTACCTTGGTCTTTCTAGTACCAAAAAATTGAAGAAAAAACAAACAAACAAAAAAGCTCACATACAGAGGAAAATTTTCAAGGAAAAAAAAAAGGTGGAACTCCTGCTAATAACACCAAAATGCGGCCAAAAAAAAAAAAAAAAAAAAAACTGATCTGAACTGAGCTGAGAAGAAAATTCCTATTTTAAGCAACTGTATTGGCTAGATCTTTGGCTACCACCATTTTCTGAGGCTGTTCACACACACAAACACACCAACAAAATAATGATAATAATAATAAGTATTCATTATTTTGATTGAAAAAGAATTAGATTTTAAAGAAATTAAAGCTTACCGCAGCTAATTCCTGTTCATGTTTAGGAATAAACGCAGTGTCCACCTTCCCACTCTTGAAATCCTGCAATGCAACTCAACGGCAGTAATCTGTTAGTCTGTAGGAGTGTTCAAAGAAATCGTCGACTTGAGAAATTCAAACAATCCAACCCAACTTATAGATTTGAGTAGATCCATTGTTTCTAGGTTGGTTCGATTCTTGGTCTGTGACCCAAATTACTGATAATATATATAATCATGAATTTTATAAACTTATTATTAACCAAAGATCTACTTGAAGCTCAATTTTCTTCTAACCTAAAATGAAATTTAATCCTAACCAAAATGAAATGGGTTGGGCTGGGTTGTTAAAATTTTTAAGGTGGTCAAATTTTTTAACACTCTTAGTTAGAGGCATATTTGAACGCTGTGCAGTTAGACCTAATAACACTAGGAGATGTAAATTTTTATCGAAACCTAATGAAACCAATCAGCCAACCCAATGTTTATGGATTGGTTCGAGTTATAGGAATCTTCAACCTGAATGTTGGATGAGGTCCTTTTAAATATAAAAAAATATATATTTAAAAATATTCACACTTTAAAAATATTTAAAAATCTTCAACCTGAATGTTGGATGAGGTCCTTTTAAATATAAAAACTTTTGAAACTTTTTGCTATAAAGTGTAAATATTTTTGAGATTTTTCTATTTATAAGAATTTCCTATGTTGGATTGGGTCTGAAATATTATAAAACCCGACCTACGAACACTCCCTTTCTAGTTCTCTCTTTCTAGTTCTCTAGAAGGTCTGATTGAATGCTTCCATTAGGAAGAATTACTTGGATCAGCAGATGCCATTGAACTAGAAACTAACAATATTTTCAATAATTTTACAGATGTAGAATCCCAAATTCTTTTTTACCTCTACATCAAGAATCAACTTGTGGTATTCAATGGTTGTAGGAACCCCTGTACAAGAAAGAATTCCAATAGATTCAGAACCACTAATTAATGTGCGTTCACAAAACTTCTCTTAATATACACCCAAAAAATTATAAATAAAATAAGATTATGGACAAACTTGCTCCATTACCTGTAATAATAGTATCATCAAGAGCCCTTTTCATACGCTCAATTGCCTTTTCTCTAGTTGGAGCCCAAACAATAAGCTATAAAATAATAACCACCGAACACATTAATATATTACTTAACTTTTTTTTATGAGAAATTTCATCGAGGAATGAAATTACAAAAAAGAGGGGAAAGAAGCCCCAAATCCAAAGGAGTTACAAAAGACGTCTCCAATTGGTCAAAAGAGTATCGAAACTATAACTGTAGATAAGCTTATAGATAATTTACACCAAGAGATAGCAATGTTCAGCACATGATCAAAAAAGAGGTCAAAATGTTGGGTTTTGTTGTTGAAGAGACAGTTGTTTCGTTAAAGCCAGACCGACCAAAGAAAAGCTCTAACAATATTCTTCCAAAGGAGGCCTTTTCTCCTCTGGAAGGGATGATCATCAATAACAAGGGAGAGGAATAGGTTGATATCCGAAGCAAAGGCCATATGCCAATTAAAAGCCAGAAGAATAATGCTCCAAAAGGTCCTTGAAAATGCACGGAACATGAATAGATGGCTTTGGGACTCAGCATCCTTTTTACAGAGATAGCACCAGTTGGGGGACATCCGAGAGGAAGGGTTACAACATTGGAGCTTATCATGAGTGACGACAACCCTATGTGAAAGCTCCCAAAGGAAGAATTTAACCTTTTTAGGGTAATGGTCAAACCAAATACCCTTAATTGGGACCGCAGAGGGTAACCCACTGTTGGTATACCGAGAATGAATCCAAGACTTGGTGGAGAAAATACCAGTCGACTCCAATTTCCAAAACCATCTGTCTTCGGTTTGAAGGGGCCAGTAGATGTTGAGAATTTGGGAGAGATTAGTTCATTCCTCAGTTTCCACATCATTGAGATGACGACGAAGGTGGAGGTTCGATCCACTATTTGTCCCATTCCAAAGATCAATGACCATAGCATCTTTATCGAGAGAAAGCATATAGGTTTGGAAAGGATGTGTACAGCAGCCTGTTGTCAACCCAAGCATCACGCCAGAAAGAGATGGAGTTCCCACTGCCCAAAATGGTAGTAACATGCTGATCCACCAGGGGTTGGAGATGGTGCAGAGCTTTCCAAGGACCTTTAGTAGAGGACATTGATCTGATACCGGCTTTATTACCACACAAGGAAGTTCCGAATTTTTCCATGATGACTCTACGCCATAAAGCAAAACTTTCCACCCTAAAGCGCCAAATCCATTTAGCAAGGAGCTCCTCATTTCTCAGGTTGAGGTTAGTGATCCCCAAGCCCCCATAGATTGAGGGGATGTGACTTTCTTCCATACAACAAGATGAGAGTTCATACCCTCTTCCTTTCTTTCCATAAGAAGTCTCGATATATTTTTTCAATAATATTAGCCATCTTGCATGGGAGGTTGAAGAGGGATAGGTAGTAAGTTGGAAGGTTGCTCAACGAGGCTTGTATAAGAGTTAACCTCCCCCCTTGGAGATGTATGATGAAGACCAAGCTTTAATTCTTTGCTCAATTTTCTCAATTAGGCCCAAAAAAAGAGAGTTCTAGGCTTTCTGTTAAGAGGCAGCCCTAAGTAGGCGTTAGGCCACAATCCAACCTTGCAACTGTATAAACCAGCAATGTCCTGAAGCTGTGTGGGGGGTAAGATTGATGCCAAGAATCTCTTATTTGTGGTGGTTGATGGATAGGCCAAAGCAGGACTGGAAAACATCAATGACATCAAACAAATTTTTTATCTGTTCATGGTTGTAGATAGAGAATAAAATGGTGTCGTCTGCAAAGTGTAGATGGGAGATGGAAAGCTCGCTAGTTCTAAGAGAAAACCTTTGATCTTTCTATCCAATTCGACTTGAGATAGCATGCGACCGAGGGTATCAATAACCAATATTAAAAAGGAAAGGAGATAGTGGATCTCCTTGCCTAATGCCCCTAGAAGCATGAATTTTACCCCTCGGACAACCGTTGATAATGATGGAATAACTGGAGGATGAGATACAACCCATAATCCATTTCCTCTAAAGACTACCGAAACCTCTAGCTTCCAATGAAGTGTCAAGGAAGCCCCAATAAACTATGTCGAAAGTCTTTTCAATATCTAATTTAATCACGATGCCCTTTTTCCCTTTTCTGGTCCACTCATCAATAAGCTCATTGGCAATAAGCGAGGCATCCAGTATTTGGCGCCCTTCAACAAAGGCGGGCTGATGCTCAGAAATTAGGTTAGGGAGGACCTTCTTTAACCTACCTAAGAGAACTCTAGCCAAAATCTTATAAATGTCGATAGTCAGGCTGATCGACCTAAAATCACCGGTGCGCTTGGGGTTGAGGTAGATGTAAGTTTTGTTAAGGTTGCCATTGACAATACCTTTCTTAAAAAATCCTGAAACACCCTCAATATGTCGGGCTTAAGGATGTGCCAAGATTTTTTATAGAATTCCGTAGTGTATCCATCGGGGCCCAGGGATTTATTAGTAGCAAGAGCACAGACGACCCCCCAAATTTCCTATTCATTGAACGAGGATTCAAGGTGTGAAGACTGTTGCAATGTGCGGGAAGGATAGCTGCAGGTAGGAAAGGCATTGAGGTTGTTCTTCTTGGTGTACAACCCAGTGAAAAAGCTCAAGAATTCCTCAACGATTTTTTATTCTGAGAGAAGACTCACACCGATTGTGGAGATAATTTCGAGAATAGTGTTTTGCCTTCTTCTTGTGGCTACAATACGGTTGAAAAAATGGGTGTTTTGGTCGCCTTCACTAAGCTAAGTGGCTTTGCACCTTTGTCTCCAAAGAGTTTCCTCCTTGGCCACCAGCGAGAGAAGCTATGCCTTGAGGCTCTTCTTTTGAGCTCGAAGGATGAGGGAACAATCGAATGACTCCTCCATACCATCAAGAAGAGTGATTTCCGCAATAATCTGATTCTTTTGCATGTGGACACAACCAAAGATTTCTTTGTTCCAGGCTTTCAGAACTTCTTTAAGGCCCTTCAACTTAATAATAAAACCGTGCCCCAGACACCCAAGCAAAGGGGTGTTCCTCCACCAATAACCAACAAGGTCTTCAAAATCCTTGTGCAACAGCCACATATTTTCAAAGCGGAAAGGGGTGGGACCCCATTTGTCAACTCCAATGGATAGCAAAATAAGGAAGTGGTCGGACGTTGGTCTCTCCAATCTCTTGGATGTGGTGTATGCAAATTTCTATTGGACACTATCAGTGATCAAAACACGATCAATGAGTGTGAAAACCGGGTAATGTCTATAATCAGACCAAGTGTAGGATCCATTATGCAGAGGAATGTCTAGGAGATCTATCCCATCAATGAAGGAATTGAAGGTTTTCATACTTGTCGATTGGGGTTTACCACTTGATCTTTCATGGGACCATCTGGATACATTGAAATCACCACCCAAGATCCAATTTTGCGTGCAAAGGCCTTGAAGATCATATAGTTCTTGCCAAAAGAAAGGTCTATTTTTTGCCCAAGAAGGGCCATATATACCAGAAAGCCAAAAAGAAAAGCCATCAGCCAAGAAAAACTGAATTGTGAATGAGTAAAGTCCTTTAAATACCTCTCCAATCGTGATAGATGGATCATTCCACATGAGGATGATATCACCAGAAGCTCCCGAGGCCTCCAACACAGACCAACTGATATGTCTAGAGCTCCAAAGAGACTTAATGATAAAACGATCCATGTCTTCAAGCTTGGTTTCCTGAAGAATGACCATTGTCGGATTGTGTTTTAAGATGAGATTTTTCACAACCGCACGCTTCTCCCAGGCCTTAATGCCTTGAACGTTCCAGGATAGAATGATCATGTAAAGGTGGTCGACCCACCAAGGTAAACTTTAGAAAGGTCCTTGTCATAATTGATTGAGTAGAGCCTTTTTAATTTGTTTATGCCTCTGCTTTGTTTCTGAGATCGCTTGACCTTTTTTGAGGTGGACGGAATTGCTGTAATGCACAGGTTATGTTCCAGGAGCCAGGGAACCACAATCCGAAGGTGAAAAGTAGGGTTAGAAGGGCTTGAAGTAGGGTTGTCCTCCGACTCAAGGTCGCTTTCAGCCATCAATGGGGCGCCTACCAACGTGTTTTGTAAGGAGAAGTCGGGGGAGGGGAGGAGGGATAAGAGAGCGGGGAGGGAGAAGCTGAAAAGAGGGGGAGAGGACTAAGGTCTAAATTGTCGTGGTCTGAAAAAAAAAAAGGAGTTTTGTGCCAAGGACAAGGTAAGACCGCTTGTTATGAACCTGTCTCTTATACACATCTAGATGTGTATAAGAGACAGGTCTATAGGCTTATCAAAGCTAAGGGGAAGACCAGTAGGTAAGGGTTGGAGGATGGGCTCGGGTGAGATAATGGGTTGAGGAATGGGCTTTTTTGAAAGGGTGAATGGAATGGGCGCAGGTGAGCAAATGGGGGGTGGGTCGATCTGTTTGGCTAAAGAGGAAGGACAGATAGGTAATAGGTTGTGGGCTGTGGGGTGGGTCAAAACAGGTAGGTGTGGGATCGGAAGAGGGTATCTGCAAAGTGTGTGCAGTCATTGACATCGGATACGGTCCAAGAGGACCTTTGTATAAGTCCACACGCGCCTCGTTTGCTGCGTCACCTGGAGGAGGTCGACTGTCCAGGGGCTGAGAGCCATGGATTCCGACAACGAAGCCCAGAAATTGATTGCTGTTAAAGAATGGATCTATTTGCACCATTATCGGAGATGTGGATGAAGATGGAATGCCAACAATAGCGGGAATGAAACTTGTGGTATTTTCCTTGACTTTAATCGATGCTTCTAAAAGATCCAGGCGAGATAAAATTTTCTTTGCAACTTCCACGAAGCCGCCACAGGTGTCCCTAATGAACTTGAAGGTATGATCATCCCAACGATCCAAAGGGAGGTTTCTGATTCTAATCCATCCACTGTAGCAAAGGACAATTGGGTTCGCCTTGGCCGAGCTATTACTCCATGGGGTGAACTTGAGGGAAAACGAACCAACCTTGTACCAGTCTTTGATCAACCCTAGGACTTTAGTTTGTTCTTCATCCTCGCATCTAAGGAGAGCCCAATCAGCTTCAATCAGATTGATTGCACATCGGTCACAAACATGTATCTGTAGGGCCCGCATAATATTGTTGTACCAATCATCGTGAAACAATGCCTAGTGACAATGACGGTCGTGCTGAAGTGAATCGTGGCATGAGTTAACCCTAAGAAATGTTTGTCTGTAGTAGCAGCTCCTTTGGTTTGTATTAAAGAAGATTTTGTCTTTAATAAGGATAGGGGAAAGGTTTCCTTTAAGGATTTGGTTGGTGCATTTAAAGGAGGTGGTTATGGTTGGGGGAGATATGTCTTTTTGTCTTGGAAGGATAAGGTCAATGTATAAAAGGCTTTCCAACCCTTTCTTCCTTCACCAATAGGGACCAGGATCTTGTTTAACCCTCCGTTGTCATCGAGCTTGGCGACTTCTGCCAGTATACTCCGCTAGTTAATCGTTTTCTCAATCTACACGATCTGTTCATCAAATCGAAACTCCTTGAAGAACTTTTGGTTTAGCGGCACAATCAGAGAAAGTCTTACTGATCCAGGTGAGTGTCTGCCAATGCAAGGCGAGAAAGTATGCTCGGTCTTTGGTGGTTTCAATCAATCGGATGCAAGAGGCTCTGTAACGGTCATCAACTTCAATGGAGAAGACTTTCTAGTCTATGGATACGGAGACTGGTTTGGGCGAGGGCATAATGGTTGGACAGAGGAGGTATAGATCGAAGTTGGGGAGAAGAGGTCAACATCGCCGGAGAAAGGCCGACGGTGGGGAGGGTGGTATAAGGTGGGTCTTGAGAATAGAGAGTCATATTTTTTTGCATCATTATTTAGCAAACTTTTCAAAAATTTTCAAATTATGCCACAAACATGGTTTGCAAATCAAGCCTGCTTAATGTCCGAGTGAATAGGATTATATTTCAAACTGGAACCCAAACCAATATAAAAGATTCTTGTGATTTTAAGACAACGAATAGTTTTTGGTCTTTGGCTTTTGAAAATTTAAGTTTGTAATTCTCACAATTTCTTAATAATAGTTTTCATCTTTTTTTAAAGAAAGATTTGAATTCTTAGTCAAATTTTAGAAACAAAAACAAGTTTTCAAAAATTACTTTTTTATATTTTCAAAACTTAGCTTGAATTTTTAAAAAATTTGTCAAAAGTAGTTAACAAATTAAAGAATCTCACAAGTGAAAGTAATATTTAGAAGCTTAATTTTCAAAAGCTAACAAGTAAAAACAAAATCTTTATGAGCCTAAAAGATTTATCCACTCAAAGTAATGTTAGACAGATGTAGAAGGCGAGGCCCATCTATGACAAACAATATATAATGCATGTTTGGGAGTGATTTTAAAATTGTTAAAATCACTTTTGTCGTGTTCCAAATCACTTTGAAACACGCTTTTGATTATTCAAAATTAATTTAATATTTAATTTTATACTTTTAAATGTAATTTTCCTATCATCAAGATTGGATTTGAATGATTAAAAGCAGGTTCAAGGTGATTTTGAAAATGACACAAATGATTTTAACCATTTTAGGATCACTCCCAAACATGCCAGCAAAAATACCCTCTTCTTGTATAAACACTGATCAGGCCAAATATACAGAGCCCTACATATCATCCAAATCGTAAGGCTACAACATAACAACACTCGTGTCAAATCGAGGGCAAAAATCAGGACAATAAAATTATAAATTAACAGGAGTAATGTGACAAACCTTTCCAAGAAGAGAATCATAGCTTGGAGGCACTACATAATCAGTATAAACATGGCTATCCATCCTAACAAATGGCCCTCCTGACGGTAAGTATGCTGTAATTCTTCCTGTCAATTGAGAGGAAAGTCACGCCCAGAATTAATTATTGTTAAAATGGAAACATGTTACTTCATTGAATCTTCATTTTCAAAAGTAAATTAGGAAGTCAAATTATCAATTAATTCACAATCTAAAATATATTTATGAAGACGTGATCTAGAACTAGAAGTGCTTGCATAGCTTGGAGTAGATCATTGCACCAACATCATACCTGGTCCAGGTCGGAATCCCTTAAAGGCATCTTCTGCATTGATGCGGCATTCAATTGAGTGTCCACTAAGTACAATATCTTCCTGTAAACAACCATAGAGCAAAGGTTGACAGACCATTCTCAAACAAACTTTCACTTACAACATTCCTTTTCACCTGTTTGTACCGAAGTTTTTCACCCATAGCTACGCGGATTTGTTCCTCAATCAAGTCAACAGAGGATATCATTTCCGTCACAGGATGCTCGACCTGTTGTGACCAATAACATAAAAAGAAAGCATGACATCTCATTACACAAATAGATATACCGGTCTATAGAATAAGATCTGAATTTGACCTGGATCCGAGTGTTCATTTCCATGAAGTAGAAGGAGCCTCTTTCATCCAACAAGAACTCAATCGTCCCAACCCCAATGTAACCTATAGAGGCAGCAGCTGCAACTGCTGCATCGCCCATAGCTTTCCTTAACTCGGGGGTTAAGGCAGGAGATGGTGCCTCCTCTAGAAGCTTTTGGTTTCGTCTCTACATTAGTGAAATAGTTTATACATAAGCTGTCTACAGAGGGAAAAAAATGTATGATCAAGTAATATGCTTTTGATCTCAATCTTGATCATATCTGTAAACTCAAGATCATCATGCATGTCAGAGTTGCATATATTATATATATGCACACTTTCAGCTAGGGATTTCCATTTTTATCCAGGTCTTGACGTTATTCAAACCTATTTCTTTCTTCAAACAAAGTAATCCAAAATTTGCATCAAGTCCTTAAATCATGGACGAAGTGGAGTCCTAACTAGATTGCCATTCCCAAAGCAATCATGCGTCCATTTTGTATAAGAACTAGCTTAACCTAAACCAGAAAATGAGAGAAAAATGAAGAAAGTGTGCTAGTTGACTCCTTTAAATTACAAAATCCAGAAACAATTAATTACTAGGTGATTTTTGGCTTCTTAGAAAACTTAAAATTCAAATAATTTAGACCAAGATCCTTAAGAAACTGATCGTGCAGTTAAACATAAGGTAAATGTGTTAGGCATTATTCATTTAGAAGCACCTAAAGAAATCAAAGACCCTTCAACAAATCCTCTAGAAAGGAAGAAATAGATTTGGCCTTGTGGTGTTCCATTCGTAAACCATTTTCGCAAATATAATTATTTCTTCTTAGTCAACAATGATCAAATTTTTTCTGATCCACTAGGCATTTCAGTTCATTTCTCATCACCTGTTTCATATTTTGGGTGCTTCCTCCAATTACGTTCTTCTTTATTATCAATGAATGAATCAATAAACTATTTGGATTTACATAAGCCCACACAAATTCTGAAATAAGCTCAACAATCTTAAAGAAAAGGCAAATGTGAAATAGATATGGCCAAGAAAACCTGAATGCTGCAATCACGCTCTCCAAAATGAACAACATTTCCATACTTATCTGCAAGAACCTACATAAGCAGAAAGTGCACAGGTGATAAATCAAGTTAGCTATATACAGTTTAATGTTCAGAAAAGAAAAGAGAATAAAAAATGTGAACAAAGCTCCAGAATAAACTGATTGAGAAGGATATGTATCCATCCAATCTCAAAGGCATTGCCAACTGTCATAAAATACAAAATAACCCACTTGTGATGATGATAATAATAATTTTCTTTTTATAACCGTAAGTGTCCATGCCAACTTATGCACAACTTGACTAATCTCACGGGAACCAAACAACCTATCTGACTCTACAACATTTGGTATATTATTATTATTATTATTAAATGAACCCCAAATTCTTGATCCTTTTTCCTCTCCCAGATGTTTAACAAGATAAATTTCGTCAAATAAATAAATAAATAAAAGAAGAAGAAGATAAGTAAGGAATGTCTAAATGATACAAGGTAAGTTCATGTGAATCAAGATTATAGGCAACGGAAAGATTAACATCACTTATTTTAAAACAAAAACCCTCTTCATCTAGGAAAAGAAATGAAAAAATAAAAACCCTCTTCATCTAGCAAAAGAAACGAAAAGGAAAAAACAAAAAACTAGCTATATAAGAATGAGCACTGCGGTGAATCTCCAGCAAGAAAGAAACACACTACCCTTTATCAGCCACAAGGCTCATTTTCCAATCCAAACACTGGTGCATAAAGCTACCACCGGTTTATAATACACTATTCTCAAGGAACAACCACCTAACCTTACTACATTTGGTTGTCAAGAAAATTGGTGGGATTTTAAGTCTGATGTAGGTTGTCACTATGGCTTGAACTTATTCCCTCTAAGCCCTTACCATTCATTATTTCTGTCAATTGAAACTTTTATTATTGTATTTTTTTTATTTTTTTAACAAAATGCTTCATTGAGAATTTTTATTTTTCTCAAATGTATCGGGGAAAAACAAGAATAGGAAGACAAGCTCAAGAAGAAAATAACCAAAATTACAAAACCTACAAAGTTGCAGGAAAGCCAAAGGGATCCGGCCATTTGAAATATCAGCATCCATTCCAGTTAATAATATTCCATTACGTTCAAATATTCAACTAGCAAGTTCCCATTTTACTTATTTTCCTTTAATAATGTTGGTTTATTTTGTTTGATCATTCTTCACTGCTTAATATTTCGGTGAGGTGTGAATACGAAATACTTTCTTCTCTGCTAAAAAACAATGTCCTGAGATTTTGGAATAATTACCTGAAACTCAATATGCCTTGGATTTTGGACATACTTTTCAAGATAAACACCATCATTCCCAAATGCAGCTGCAGCCTCGCTCTTGGCTTGCTGTAACAAAGTAATAATATCAAACATAATTAGAAGCTTCACCTACTACTACTACACTGTGTAATTTAGCTATACAATATTTGGAAGAGAGACATAATGAAATATCCAATTCATAATGCAAAAAAAATATGAGCAAGGCTTAGGAATATATTACTCTTTAGCATATAATATAGCCATCCAATAGTGATAAGGAAACAAAATATAGGAGGAATTTTATATAAAAGGTTCTACACAAAACCACTATCAGAGAAATTGTCTGGGTCATTTGTGGTCAGCTGCTGTTACATCCTTTTAGCAGGATGATCTCTAATAATTTGGTGTATCTAGTGAAACACTTGCTCGTGTGTAAGAGAGTATGTCTGTGTGGGTTTTTCTTTTCTTTTTTTTTCTTTTTTTTTCATTTTTTTTGAAGAATATGAACCTTTTTCTTTGGAAGAATATAAAAATACAACATACAAAAATAAGGTATCCTTGCAGTTAAACAAATTGCATTAAAAAGTACCTGCAACAACTTCACGAATTCATCAGGCTCTTTAGCAAGTCTCATGCCACGTCCTCCACCACCTGCTGTTGCCTTCAAAGCAATCAATGTTGTGAAAAAAGGATCACAGATGAGAAATTCAAATCAAATGCACCATGGTAAGAGAGATAGCTATATGCAGATATTATTTAGGCAAGATTAAGCCTGACCGTTTTGGAGAACTATTATACTTCATATATAGAAAGCAATATAAATTAGAGCATAGAATGCAGGGGACATATTGTAGGAAGAAGAATTTAGAGATTGCGCTCTCTGCTCTCTGCTCTCTCCTGTCTCTCCTAATCCTTTTTTTTTTTTTTAATAAGAAACAGAGAAATGCATCAAACCAATAAAGAAAGGAACAGGAACACCCCCCGCCACAACACACACACGAAAACGAAATCAAACAAGAAGAGCCCTCCAATTGTTTAAAATCATAAGGAGGCTATAATTACAAAAGAATTTAGTGTAATTTGTACACCACCAAGAGGCCGTGTTCTAAACCTGGGCCTAAAATGAATCAAAAGAGGTAAACTTATCATCAAACAACCTACTATTCCACTCGTCCCACAAATGCCACAAAAGCGCGCGGGTCACACATTGTCAAAGAATTCTACCTTTAGCACACAAGTTCCCACCATTCAAGCCATCCATAAACCAATCATCAATCTTCTTAGGGAGGCAACTAACCACCCCGAACGTGGCAAGAAGACAATTCCAACCTCTAGACGCAAAATGGCAGTGCAAAAACAGATGGTCCACGGACTCCATCTCTTTAAGACAAAGAAGGCAGATGGAAGGGAAGAGGGACCAATTAGGGAACTTCCTCTAAAGCTTATCATGAGTATTTAGACTTCTATAGGCAAGGGACCAAAGGAAGATCTTCACTTTTTTAGGAATTTTTAATTTCCAAATAAGGTTGACCAAAAGCAATTTAGTTTTCGAAACTCCCATGGCCATTTTGAGGAAGGTGGACTTGGTAGAGAAGCTGCCTGAGGCTTCCAGTTTCCAACGCAAACTATCCCTGGTATCTCTCACCACCCAATCGATTAGCAACTGGGCAAGAGCAATAGAGCTACCCATCTCTCTGTCAAAAAGTCCTCTTCTTAACCCTAAATCCCATGCCTAGTTCAAATTATTCCAACAATCCGCAATAACAGCATTCTTTTTAGTGGAAATAGCATAATTTCCCCCCTAATCCTAATTTCCAACCTTTGATGATGCCTTTGCTATCTGCCATTGTAGTTGTCCCCACCGCCTATCCTATTCATCGTCGTCCCCATTAGCCATAATCACTACCATCATCGTCGATTTTTGTCACCATCTCTCGTCTTTTGTGGGTTTTTTTTTTTTTTGTCTCTTTCGAGTCGGTCCATTTCTGAGTTTTGTTTGTCCTTCCTGATCTCTTTGCTTGTTGTCAGCTCTTCTTTTACATCATCCTTCTCTGTCACCGCCCTGCACTATTGTTGGATTTTTTTCGTCCTTCAGTTTTGCTCGTTATTTTTCAGTTTTGGTTGGGCTTCCCTGCTCGTTTCAGATTTAATTTTGCCTTCATGGATATGAAAAGTTGTTGCATTCGAAATATTTTCTTCAATATTTTGAATGAAAACTAATATGATTTTTATGGAAGAATGGGAAGTAATTAATACGTATCCTTTCAGTTGTTCTCCTCCGTTGATTCGAATATGCGATAGTTGAACTACTACAAATTCTAGTTCATTCATTATTTCAGAAGAAATTTGGGGTCATTCGTTTATCCAAATGAAGTTTTTAAAAAATATATGTGGCTTCATTTCAACGAAAATTGTTGTCAAAGATGGTAATAGTAGAAAATTTTCTCTCCAATTGGGTGATATAGCTTACATGGACACTCCAAGTTCAAGTAATTTACTTCATGGTGATTTATCATTCAAAGACTTCAAATTTGGTGGATTTAAGGAGAATGAAAAAGGTAACGGAAGATGGAGAATTTATTTTATGAATGAAGGTAAGTTGAATGAAGTAGTTGCTGGTTCAAAGGTATCCTTAGTGCATGATCTACTTAATTTGAAAGATTTGAATGCCTTAAAAACCATTAATTCCGCTAATGATAATGAATTTAATGTTGTTGATCCTAATGTGGTTGTTCCTCTCTCTTCTATTGATTTTATTTTTCCACAATAAGAGCCACTAGAAGAAGATACGCATTCAAAGGGGATTTTCTTCATAATTTTTCATCTCCTAAACCTATAGTGAGTACTAATGAGGTGAAGCCAAGATTTCTAAAAGCTTTCCCTCTTCATTTTTCTCGTAAGAAAGAAGCTCTTGTCATCTCAAATGCTCGGAGGTTAATTTTGATACTTTAGACTTTATAGCATTCTTGTCAAATGTTCTCTCTCTGGGCCAAATGTTCTGTTAATTAAATGTGTCTGAAACCCCCTATCCTCTATTGATTATGATGAGGAATCAATTGTAACAGTAGCAGTGAGGAAGATGACCTTCTCATAGAGGAATCAGAGCAACAAGAGTTATTATAAGTGCATTTATTGCATAAGCTTATAATGATCTATTTACATGTCAAAACAGCGGGACCATTTGTAACAGATTTTATTGCAGTAGCAACATCAATGTCTTCTCCTTTAATTCCAACCATATTCTCTTCTCTAGTTGAGGTTTGTAGTCTTAGATGGGGCCAATTCCTAGTGGATCCCTGGGAGTTACAGTTTAATGGTGGTTGCCTTTATTTGATTACAATTGATAGCATTTTCATAGACTTTTTGTGGCTGTTTTTATTTGGCTGTCACGGAATCTTAAAGTCCCAATCTTTTTTAAATGCATGAACTACGTAAAATAAGGTTGGGTCCTGTTTTTTGGTTCTTTATTTTGCTATATGGTGGTTTCCTAGCTCATTTTTGGTTCTCCTGGTGCCATTTTTTATTGTTTTTTTGGTCTGCTGCAGTAAAATCTTTATGGTCAGTTTTTTAATTGGCATTTTGCTCCATTGACTTGATTGTTTTGATTCAGCTCGTTTCAAAAGGAAAAAAAAAACACATAAACAAACAAACAAACACTAAATACTATTTCAAAAGATCATAATAACTCTTAGAGGGCCTTTGGGGCAAAGATTATCATAAGATTATAATAACCCCCTCTTGTTACAGTAAATACTATTTCAAAACCCCCAATTAGCTACATTAAACACTATTTCAAAACCCCCATTTGCTATAGTATTTGCTATTTGCTACAGTTTTTACTGTTCTACATTCATCATTTTTTTATTTTTTGCTACAGTGTTTACTATTTCCTTCTCAAACTAAAATAGTTTACACCTCAAACACATACTATTATAAACTAAACTAAAATAATCTACACCCCAAACACAAACTATTAAAACCCAAATATAATAACCTAGGAGTATAATAACCAACTCCTTGCTCCAAACGCCCCCTAAGGGTGTGTTTGGCCCAAAGAGTTGTGAAGTAGGAGTTGTGAATTCCACTCCTTGTTTGGCCCAAGGAATTGATGGGTCCCACTACTAAAAAACATCAATTTTATATCTTATTAACTCCTTACATCGTGGGCCTCAAGAATTCACAACTCCCTAGACTTCATAACTCCTTACTCCTCACTATTCCACTCCTTACTCCAAACACACTCTAATAGAACCAAAAACATGCTGCGATGAAGAACTAACTTTTGTGATAGTTCTCCCTACGAGCTCAATGCTTCACAAATCTGTTTGGTAAATGGTCCACAGCTAATGCACCCAATCAAGGACTTGAAACAAAATCAGACCTAAGGTACCCATATCAGAACAACCACCATGGTGACACAAAAAACCTTTGAACATCTCCAGTTTTAATATAATTCTCAGATAGAATGGAAACCTTATAAGAAAAGCTGTCTATATAGCTAGCACATAAAGATTTAACATTCACTCCTATCGTTCTTTAAATAAAATCTGTACAATTTAATCAATATACCTTGATCATAACGGGATAGCCAATTTCCTGTGCAAGCTTGATTGCTTCTTCGGTGCTCTGGAATATGAGATATCCACGACAAATTAAATGTATGAAATAAAAAGTTAATAAATGAATTAAAATATTTACTGTACTGAGTCGTAGTAAAGCAAGCAAATAGCATGATGCCTACTGACCAACGGTATACCTGTAAAAGGCCATCACTTCCTGGAACAGTCGGTACACCTGCTTTTTTCATAGTGTCTCTGGCAGTTGATTTGTCACCCATAACTCGGATGCTGTCAGGCTGCACAAGGCATCGAGAATTTCATAATTTCCCCCACAAAATGTATAGAAAATAATGGCAGCTTCAAACTGAACTTTCACATGAATTATGTTAGACGGAAAACCTTAAAGTGCTTACATTAGGTCCAATAAAATTGATTCCATGCTCTCTGCACATTTCAACAAATACTGCATTCTCAGCGAGGAAGCCATATCCAGGATGCAGCATCGTGCATCCCCGACTGATGGCAGCAGAGAGGACATTTGGGATCACTAAGTACCTGTTGAAGCATATTCGTTATTATCCTACACAGTATAGATCCAAAAGAAGAACTAGTCATGTGAAAACAAATAACAAATTTCTGGGCAGGAGTAATATCTATGGAGACATGAAATGTCTAAAAAATTGGAGAGATTAACATGTGACATCCTTTTCATCTATGAAGCCATGAAATATCTAAAAAATAGGAGACATGAATATGAGACGTCCTTTTGAAACTACAAATCAAGGATATCATACAAAAACTTTCCAAATGCATTAATGGGAGCAGATGGAGTTTGTAAAGACTTTAAACAAACAAAAATTCAATCCAGAAGCTAGAAAACTTGCAAAATCAAGAATGCCTGGGTCATGTCAACTTCATCGCATTTATAATTCCTTAAGATCAATGATCTAGCATATAATGCAACTGAAAGCAGAAAAAGTGGGCATTTAGTTCAAAGTTGATGCGTCTATCTTCACTTTTGTCTTATTTTGAAATTTCTCATTCCATCCATGGTTAATTTACACTTAATAGCTCCTGGTCATGGATTTTCAGTTCTCTTAATTAGATTATATCAATCTGATCAGCTTAGGCCCTCTTGTTTTACCATATCCTGTGCAATTTCTCAATGTCACTCCTCTGACACAGCTTTCCTGTTAGCACCATCAACTGAGATTCTTGCTTCAATTTCATCTCATCTATGTTCAATTTTATTGATGTCATCCCTTTCTTCATTTTCTTCAATATTTCTAACTTTTCCAACAATAGGATCCTCTACTCAAGATCCAGGTTTGGAATTTTTTTTAATAAAAAGAAAGAAATAAAGAAAGAAGGAAATAGAAATTCTAGCTAGAAGAACAAGAAAAAATACAATCAAATTACCAAGCAGTTCATGAGACTCGGAGTCCCTCTTGAGCAAAAGCCCAAGACCAACGAATTGCTTAACAATACTCATCCCTCTCCAGGTAGAACAAAAGGTACTTCAAATTCTTGTATTCAAACCAAGCTTCCATTCTGGAATTAAATCCTTCATCCCTTCACAGAGCCCCATATTGAGTGTTGAAAGCATGCAACCCATAGAAACAAACACCATAATTTTTGGGGTGAATATTTCAAATCCCACACTGAATGATTAGGAAAAGTTGAGCGAGAATTTGAATGTTTTGTCCTTGATACTCTGTTACGTGTAACTACAGTGAATAAACTCTAGAGAAAAGGTTTCGTTACTTGGTAATCAGCCCAAACTGCTAGTATATTGTGTTTAAAATCAGGGAGGACCTTCTCAGATCTTCTCCATCGTTCCTTTGGCAGAAATATTGGGTTTCCAGGTTTCCAGGTTTGGGAAGCTCTTAGATATTTGACTCGGCTGCAAAGAGTAATCTTTCAATTATTTAGTGGATAGGCTTGAAAGAAGATCCATAGTGTCCAAGGAGGAAAAGCAGGAACTAGTCAGACACTATGTGACTTCCCACTATGCTCTTTCTAATGAATTTAGCTTTTCAAATATCAAATAGAAAAGCTCTGTGCGCTCTGTAAGGGAAGAAAAACAAGAAAATAATGATCATAAGACAATTGGAGAATGTTGTATTTAGTATCTTTGCCAAATGCCCAAGAACAGCCAAAGCTCATTACGAAGTACTCCCAACGATTCTTTTCTTTTTTTTTCTTTCTTTTGCCTTTCTTTTTCCTCTTTTTTTTTTTTCCAGAAAACTTCCCTCCCAACAATTCCTGTCATAAGACAAAGGAAGAACAAATGAGATTGGTCCTCCCCTGCCTTCATACATAAGGCACAATGGCTAATCAACTTCTTCCTCCAATTTTAAGGGGACAAGTTCAAGTGGCTAGAGAGCAGAAATTCAAATAGTCAATGGAACTTTCAATGAGTTACTAGAAATGGATTCCAGATAACAAAGGTCAAGGGTCAAATGAAAGAGATGACAATTCGAAATGAAGAATATTAAATTATAGCCTTTTAATATAGATGATTCCAAAATGGAAATCAACTAAGATTACAAAAATAACTATACATCTTTATTTTGAAAAAATAAAATAAAATAACAGAACAAGGAAACTGAAACGGAGACTGGCGAGCCCAACAGAGTTATTTATACACCAACAACCCAACAAAATCTCTTGATGAGACAAAGACCATAGTTTTAACGGAGATTAATTAATCAGTTACGTCTAAGAAAATTGAATTAAACCTCCAGTAGTCGTAATCCTCAATCAAGTTGAATATTTATGAACCTACGCATTTGTTGCCATTCCATAATGTGAATTCACTCTCGCAGTATGAGAAGAAAAGATAAAACATAACTAAGATCTATAGGTATGGTTCTGATAGTGAGTATTAGAGGGTATAATGGAAGAATTGGTGCCTGCAGAAGAGTGATGATGAACAGAAAATATGACTGAGATAGCTTTAGAGAACAGATAAAAGTAAGATCAATTCGGGTGCCTTACGATTGGCTGCTTGGTGCTTCACCAATGCACACAGATTCATCAGCCAATTTCACGTGGAGTGCATCCTTATCAATGGTTGAGTACACAGCCACACAAGGAATTCCCAATTCATGAGCAGTTCTTATAATACGAACCGCAATTTCTCCTCTATTAGCCACCAAAATTTTATCCGCACGGCACATAACTTGAAGGCCTCTCCCATTCTTCAACGATTTACGAGTATATTGCACTCCATTAGCTCTCTGTCTAGGAAAACTAACTTTCTTTGCACCCATGAAGGTACATTGAGAGCTTCTCAATCCATTGGTAGTCCCAGCAAACAAACCCTTCAAGTAAAAACAACGAAAAACAACTCTAGTGAGATAAATTCATGTAAAAATGATTAAAAAAAATGTGGAGAATGAAGCGAAAGGAAGTGCAGATCAGAGTGGAAAACAGGATTGGGAGATGAGGGAGAAAGAAACTGACAGTAAGAGAGGGAGCGCGAGCAGATTTGCAGAGAGGCATTGCAGCATCCATGGATGAGATGGAAAGGGAAAGCGAGTAAAATGTAAAAGAAAACAGAAGTGGAAGCGAAGAAATAGGAGAGAGGAGGAGTTGAGATTTGAAGGAAAGAGGAAAATGTTGGCGATGAAAACGAGAGGGGCTTTGATAGGAAGCTCCGCCCACACCTAATCACTTAACTAAATTCTTGTGAACCGGTTTAAACCTCAAAAGAGATAATTCATTAGGACCTATTTTCAAAACCCAAAATGCCTTTTCCCCCATTTTTTTTAAATTTAAGAATTTTGTCCAAATTATAAAATTACCCTTAGTTTTCTTTCCTCTTTCTCTTCTTCTTCTTGATTTTTCTTCCTTCATTTACGCCCAACATTGATGTGTAGAAGGTGTGGCCATTAGTCATCGAAATCACTTCATTTGCACCAACATTGGTGTATAGAAGTGTTGTCGCTAGTCATAGGAATCAGTAGCGGATCTAGAAATTTTATTGACAAAGGCTTTAAAACTAAAAGTGAAAAAATAAATGTAAAGAGTGAGGCTTGAACCTGAGTCTAAAAGGGGCTAAAAATCAAATTTACCACTAAACTAGCTACTAATATTGGTATTGTATCATTTATATATATGTGTGTGCAATTAGCAATAATTTTTCTGTGGACTTCCGGAAATCTGTTTCATGTAGCTTGGCAAGGCAATTTTGAAGCATGGGTACAGGACCCTTTACATGTAAGACCGATTGCTCATGCAATTTGGGATCCTCATTTTGGTCAACCGGGCGTCGAAGCTTTTACTCGAGGTGGTGCTCTTGGCCCAGTGAATATCGCTTATCTGGTGTTTATTAGTGGTGGTATACAATTGGTTTACGTACTAATGGGAATCATTATACTAAAGCTCTTTTTCTATTATTTCTTTCTGCCCTATCTTTAATAGCGGGTTGGTTAGGGGGGGCTCGAGTTCCCCCGGGCTTATATGAAATCCACTGGTGCTCGGAATATCAGATGCAGTAGAGCGAGATAGTGAGAAAGCAAGAGAGGGAGAAGAGACCAAAAGTGAGTGAGAGAGAGGAGACCAAAAAGAGAAAGTGGGAGCAAGATAGTGAAAGAGAGACGAAGGAAAGCGAAAGAGCGAGAGAGAGAAAATGAGAGAAATAGAAGGTTGAGTGATTGAGGAGAGCAAGATAGCGAGAAAGTAAAAGCGAGAGTGAAAGACCATTCCGCATACACAAGGTCCCATTTTGGTAATTTCACTCGAATATAACATCAACAAATAATCAAGAACCCACAATCTCAAAAGGTATGTAAATTTTCATTTTCTCCCCCAATTTTGGGTCATCAATTCCCTAGAGTCTCAAACTCATCCATTTCCATTTTGTTTTTAGGTTTTTTTTTAATGGAAAATTAACAATAACTTGTATGTAACTATGGGTATCAATTTTGGTAGGGTGCATTTGATCACACCACGTGGTCCTACCACAAGAACACAGACCCAGTGTCACAACCGTACTATAAGAGAGTAAATTGTGACCCCAATAGAATAATCAATATATGTCACGCCCCCTCCCAGACTACTCTCTTAGCCTAGGAAAGGACCTGACTGCAACAGTTATCAATCCTTTTATGACACTTACTACCTACTAACTCTAGCGGAAATAATCTGATACCAACATGCAATCTCAAACACAGCGGATACCTCTATGGCCAAAGTAAACATTAACTATTAACATAAAACATTTACAAAGATTACATTACAAGTCTCATAAGTCCCGACACTCAAAAACTTAGTCCCTACAACATGTGTACAACTATTTACAGTAACCACCTAGCTGATGGGTTACAATAACTCATCTTTGTGTGGTAAAGCTATCTTCTGAGGATTTGACCATTACTTGGGGAAAGAAAAATATATTGAAAATAAGGTGAGCTTGCTAACCCAATGAGTGACTTAAGAAAGAAAAATGATTCTCATGCATAAGTTCCAATAAAGAGACCATACTAAAATATAAATCTTTACAGTAACCTTGTACTGAAATATAAATATTTTCCAAGCATAAAACATGTAAAGTTGTTTTCATCATAAAATATTAAACTCTTGCTTAGTCAAGAATAACCCTATTGTGGTTAAATC
This sequence comes from Benincasa hispida, assembly GCF_009727055.1. Taxonomy (NCBI): domain Eukaryota; kingdom Viridiplantae; phylum Streptophyta; class Magnoliopsida; order Cucurbitales; family Cucurbitaceae; genus Benincasa; species Benincasa hispida. The sequence continues at coordinate 70,667,296 of NC_052351.1, read as the reverse complement.
TCAACACCAGCTACTTAGTCAAGAGAGAACTCTTTTTCTTAATCCCTGACTTTAAACTACGTACATGCATGTGATTATAACTAAGTACCACCATACCTTAGGTACTACTGCTCAGATACCTTCTCAATGTCCCTCAGTATCGAGCTTAAAGTATACTAGTCATACTATGACTTCTTCTTTAAAGCATGTGAAGCAAAACACATAGAAAATATGTCTTTAAAGGTACTAACGCAAGCTTTGTGTATTTAAACACATAAATAGTTTTTCAATAAACTTTCATACATGGCATGTGTTTAAAAACATAACTCATAGTTTGCTTGGAAACTACTTTGTAAAATAGCTAGCATGAGAATAATCTTTCTTAAAATCATAGTTTCTTTAAAAACATTGTAAATATTTAGTCACTCACAACTTTTAGGATTACTTCTTAAAGGTCGATATGATTCTAACACTGGTGTCAATCTTGTGGACACAAAAGCATATATTTAGTTACTAGCATTAGTCTCCCTTTTAAGACTAACTCTCAAATAAGCTTTGTGTTTAGCCTTCACCTAGAAGACTTCCACTCAAACGCATACCTTGCTGTAGGTCTAGTACTTAGAAATTTTCTCGAGATTTTGGCTCTTGCTATGTGTCCAAACACACCTCACAAATGCATCCTACTTGTGCAACCAACACTTGCTCTAAGTGTTCCTTCAGCCGCACATAGTCATCCACAAAGGCTGTTATGCATCCAAGACTTCAACACAAGCCTTCCTCAGCCCACATAGCAAGTCAAATGCATTGGAATGCTCAGCCCTTGGTCTGTCCGAGCGTCTACTTTGAGCTGCTAACTTACTCAACCCAAGCAGTTGTCTGCTTGTTCATGAAATTCCAAATTTAACTTACGAAATTAATAACTAAAATTCTAGAGCTCATCTCAAGAAATTTTCTTCTAAAAACTTATTTAAAATTGTCTCAGAAAGCTTACCTTAAAATTTCAGCTTCAAACTCTTCATGGTTCGTCCTGGAGCCTCAGTTCTTCATCGACGACTCGAATTCACCCGTGAACTGAACCTCTGGTCACTTTTTCCCTTATTCAACCTTATTCCGGTGAGCACTGATAATGGGCAGAAATGCACGTTATTACAACGCAAAGACATAAAACAATATGGGAATGTGACGGTAAAAATATGCAAAATCGTGTCCAAAAGCATTAGGTTGAGAATGTTGCGATGCATGCGCCCATCGCATTAAAGCAGCTAATTTACTTATTTTGTGCAGGAAAATGCTTTGGCGCAAAGCAAATTGCGATCCAAGGAATTCGGCGCCCGAGCGCATTGGAAGATTGCAACCGCAAAGCTATGCAATCGTATGCGCTCGCGAGAATCTGCTCAAGAAGGTGGCCGCATAAAGACGGCGCATCAAGGTGAAAGCCTAATAAATCATGATGGGACATAAAGCTGATAACGGTCAAATCCAAATTTAGTTGACAAGCCGTTAACGACATACTGTAGCAAGTACATTCAACTTTTTGGTGACCATTAATCGGCGCATCTGACATAGATTTAATAACCTTCCATCATTGCAATCATTTGAGAGAAAAGCTTCTTCACCTTGAGCTCTATAAATACTGAGGGCCACCATCGTTAAAAGAGTTAGACATAGTCGGAGTTCGAAATATACACAGTTCACCATATACATAGAAGGTAGATCATAGATAGTCGTTAGTCTGTAATTCTTATACCTAGAAGGCGGAGGCAATCGAAAAGAAGAAGACGCCGAAAGATCATTCCTGGTTCGCTCGAGAGACTACTGGGAAGCTTTGAGAATAGAGAGAAGGTCGACACTTGCGAAAGCAAGAACATTCTTTTGGGCAGAGTAGAGTAAAAGACGGTGTAAAAGCCTCGGGAAGCAAGACATTGCTACTGAGCTTCTTATGCCTACTTTCCATTGTTGTTTTGTATTTTGACTTTATTTATAAAATGGAATTTGCATCTCAACATCTGTTCAATCTCTTCACATGTTGCATGAGTAGCTAAATTTCTGAATAGGTTGAGAAGCACTTAGGTAGCATGATCTAAGATCTTCATTTTATGCAATCAACTTGTCTTATGTATGCGTCCTTCACCTTTTAGAGATACTTGAGAGAGTAGTCTAAAGAAAGAACCTAGGCTTGAGAGAGTCAGGTTAGAATCTAGGCTTGAGAGAGTCAGATTAGAACCACATAAGCAAGAGATAGAAACTTAGAGATAAGTTCTGTTTGTTATTATGCATCACATGCACCCTAAAGATAGGATATGATAGTATGCGGTCACCTTGTGTATATGTGTATCATTCATCATCGCATAGACAAGAATAGAGTCTTAGACATAAGTCCTATCGACATTATCGTATGCATCCTAGAATTAGGAACTATGGCATTTGCATTAAAAGATGACATGCTATCGTGTGTGTGTAGTATGATCGCATAACTTAAACGCAATCTTAGGAAGTGTTAGCTAAATCCCTTCTCAACCCATTTCCCGCATACTCATTGTAACTTTCACTGTCATCAACTCTTTACTCGATTCTGCCGCATAGGATCTATACTTAAAACAACACATCAACCATTTATTTGTTTTTGTCACTGCAAAGGAATCAAAATTTACCAACGCATAGTATCTCAGTAGTCCTTGTGTTCGACCCTGGACTTACCAGGCAACCTAGTAGGATTTATACTTGGATTTTACTAGTAAAACTTGCATGTGCAACACATACATCACCATCGTAATATACACCATTATTCCATCACATTCACAATGCAACAAGTTTTTGGTGTCGTTGCCAGGGACTATGGCAGTACATATTGCGCTAACAGTAACTTTTTTATTTTCTTTGTAGCTTTCAACCTCTGTGCACTGCCTCTCCTTTGGTAAGGGAAGAAGCGAGTGTCGTATGAGTAAAGGCCAAGCTCCTGAGCCCAATTACAACCCAAAGATTTAATGAACGTTCAAAAGAAGAAGAAGAAACAACCGCCGACAACAACAAGAGAGAAATCCTAACATGGCGGAACAACCGAAAGACAAAGCAGCAAATGCGAATAATATCATAGCGAACCCCATTCTCCTGGCGAACGACCGCAATAGACCCATCCGGGACTATGCATCGCCCAACCTCTATGATTTCTCCCCAGGAATCATGAAGCCAGCTCTGGACGGATCGAGGTTCGAGATGAAGCTGGTTATGCTGCAAATGATTCAAACGGCCGGACAGTTTGATGGAAGACGTGGCGAGGATCCGCATGCCCATCTCCAGAGTTTTATTGAAATCTGCAATACTTTTGTGTTCCTAAACATCTCAGCTGAGGAAGTTCGACTAACATTGTTCCCATTTTCACTGTGCAACCAAGCAAGGAAGTGGGTCTATTCTCTTGAACTAGGAGAGATAACATCTTGGGAACAAGTAGTGGAAAGGTTCATGAAGAATTACTTCCCCCCGACAGAGAACGCAGATAGGACAGATTGCGGGTGAGCTCAAAAGTAGACCGCAAAGGGCGTTTTTTAGTTCAACTGAGCTCCCGCGCAACTCAGGGAACATAGGAAAGGAGTAATGTCAAGCCGTGATGTTGCGAAGCGGAAAGACAGTAGCGGAAGAGAAAAAGGAACCAAGTAAGACTGCTCCAGTTGCGATGGAACCCCAAACCCCATTGCACAAGAGGAACCAGAAGACAAGAGACGATGGAACTAGAAGTTGCATCCACTTCTAAGCCTATGGAACAGGGAACCATGAAAATACAGTTGCCACCATTCCCTCAGAGACTTAACAAGAAGAAAAATGATGAAGTGCAGTATCATCGCTTCATGGACATGCTGAAATAGTTACATATCAACATCCCTTTCACTGAAGCGAATGAACAAATGCCAAAATATGCGAAGTTTCTGAATGACATGGTGACGAAGAAAAGGAGTACAAGTAAGTTCGCAACGGTGGCTTTAACGCAAAGGTCAAAAACCATTATTCTAACGAAAATGCGCGACCCCGGAAGTTTCACAATACCCTACTCAATTGGAGGGATATATATAGGTCAAACGCTTTACGATCTCGGGGCCAGTATCAACTTAATGCCCCTTTCAATTTTTAAACGTTGAATGTAGAGCAACTGGTGCCCACAATGGTGACTCTCCAGTTAGCTGACAGGTTCCTAGTTCATCTAGAGGGGAAGGTGAAGGATGTTCTGGTCTCAATTGACAAGTTTATTTTACCGGTACACTTCTTCATCCTCGATTATGAAGCGAACAAGGATGTACCCATCATCTTGGGACGACCATTTTTATCCACTGGTCATGCTCAGATTGTTGTGTACAAGGGGGAGATCATGCTGAGTGTGAATGGAAAGAAGCTCAGGTTTGACATTATTAAAGCCATGAAGTATCCGGAAGAAGAAGAATATCTAACATATTCCGACAATGAACCAAGTTGTTATGAAGAAGAAAAGTTTAAAGATGAAAATGAAAGAGAGGATGAGACCGCATCTATAGCAACCTGCAATTCGATTATGGAAACAACAACCAAAGAAAAAAAACTGACGTTGAATGAAGAGAGAAAAGTACAACAACCATCATTGGAACAATCACCCACAATGGAATTAAAAACCTTGCCAAGCCATCTAAAGTATGTTTTCTTGGGGCAAAATGAAACTCTACCAGTAATAATTTCCTCTGCGCTTCAAAAGAACAAGAGAATGTGTTGCTGAGCATCTTGAAAAAGTACATAAAAACAATAGGATGGACACTAGCAGACATAAGAGGAATCAGTCTCGCATATTGCATGCACATGATACATCTCAGGGAAAATAAAAAAGGGTCGATCGAACCTCAACGCAGACTGAACCTTGCTATGAAAGAGGTTGTGAAAAAAGAGATGATCAAATGGTTGGACGCAGGCATTATTTATCCAATCGCCGATAGCACGTGGGTCAGCCTCGTGCAATGTGTGCCCAAGAAGGGAGGGATGACGGAAGTCCCAAATGCAAACAATGAATTAATACCAATGATGACCGTCACTGGCTGGCGGATCTGCATGGACTACCTTAAACTGAATATGGTGACAAAGAAGGATCATTTCCCCTTGCCTTTCATTGACCAGATGCTAGACCGCCTAGCAGGAAATGATTACTTTTGATTTTTGGATGGGTATGCAGGCTACAACCAAATCATGATTGCTCCTGAAGACCAAGAGGAAACCACATTCACCTGCCCCTAAGGAACATGTGTTTTTCGCTGCATGTCGTTCGGATTATGCAATGCGCCGAGCACGTTCCAGAGGTGTATAATGACCATCTTCTCTAAGTATCTTAAAGACTCAGTGGAAATTTTTATGAATGATTTCTCGGTGTACGGGCAAACATATGAAGTCTGTTTAAACAATTTAGAAAAGATACTGAGAAGATGTGAAGAGACAAATCTTGTGCTGAACTGGGAAAAGTGCCACTTCATGGTGAAGGAATGTAGTGTGCTCAGGCATAAAGTCTCCAAGGAAGGGCTGAAGGTGGATAAGGCGAAGATAGAGGCCATTGAAAAGCTCCCACCTCAAGAAAACAATGCTACACCCGATCGCATATGCGAGTAAAACCCTGAACCCTACCTAAACAAATTACACTACCACTAAAAAAGAAATTCTTACAGTGATCTTTCCGCTGGAGAAATTCAGAGCATACTTGCTGGGATCCAAAGTGATCGTTCACACCGACCACTCGGCAATCAAATATTTAATGACAAAGAAAGATGCAAAGTCGAAGTTGATTCGATGGGTTCTCCTCCTTCAAGAATTCAACATGGAAATCATTGATCGCAAAGGGACGGAGAACCAGGTTGCAGACCATCTATTAGGGTTGGCAAAAAAACCCGACGGGGGCGCGTCCCTCCATTCGGGTCGGGGATTCCCGATTTGACCGGGGATGGGGTCAAATCGGGCCTGTCCGGGGACGGGACAGGGACGGGACAGTATCTCCGCCTCGACCCATTAATCCCCAAATTATATTATATATAGAAATTTTATAAAACTTATATATAAAAAGACCCAAAAATTTAAAAAGCCCAAAACTCAAAAGCCTTTCCTATAAATCCCTAAAATTAATTCTCTTCCCTCCCCTCTCTGTCGAGTCGACTGTCTCTTAGTCTCTGTGTGAACTGGATGTCTCTACACACACCACGCACCACCTGCTTTTACTGCCTTGCCTCAGCCTCACAGCGTTCATCTGTTCAGAAACTTCAGTATCCCCTTCCGTGCCGACCCTCTCGAGTCTTGTTCTCCCTGCTAGTGCCGGCTGCCGAGTCTCTCTCGCCTCATAAACCTCATCCTCCCAGCCTCCCCTCTCGCTCTGACTCATAGTTTCGTCCATCCGCTCTCGCTCTCGCCCGTCCATCCACTCTCGCTCTCGCTCGTCCTTCCACTCTCGCTCTCGCTCATCCCTTCACTCTTGTTCTCGCTCATCCCTCCACTTTCGCTCTCGCTCATCCCACTCCACAGTCCACTCCATAAAACAGGCCCTCTCCACTCCATCCTCCATTGAAGTCTGCCTCAGTTGAGAAGTCCGTCCGGCGGCGTTTCAAGTAAAGATCTAACTTCTGTGTTTGGTCGTTTGATAATGAGTCTTTGTTTTTTATACCTATTTGATTGTTCTGAGAAATATGTTTGTGTATGTTTGATATTTGAATGTTTGAATTTTAGGCTTGAATATGTTTGGAAAATATGTTTGTGTATGTTTGAAATTTGAATGTTTTTTTATGGTAGGTTGAAAATTTAAATTAAATTTTTGGTAGGTTGAAAACAATGTCATCATCACCTTCTACAAATAAAGATTCTTGAAATCCAATTACAAGTCCAATCCCAAATCCAACCCAAGATTCAACCCCAAATTTAAATCCATGCTCATCGAATGATGATAATTTGAATGTTGATAATTGTGTTGTTCTTGATGAGGATATTGAGAAGGGATCTTTAAAGAGGAGATTTACATCGGTTGTTTGGAACCATTTTAAGAGACAAAAAATAGATGGAGTAGACAAGGCGATTTATTACTGCAAACGAAAATTAGGGGGTGGAAGTAAAAATGGAATCAAACATTTGCATGATCATATTAAGATATGCCCATATAAAGGACAAAAGGACATACGACAATCCCTATTGAATCCTAATGGAGAGAAGAAAAATACATTGAGCTTATATAACTTCGATTAGGAAGCTGCATAAAAAGAATGAGCTAGGATGATAATAAGACATGAATATCCTCTCTCAATAATTGAGCATGAAGGTTTTAGGGAATTTTGTAATGTCATCCAACCATTATTTAAGATGGTGTCAAGAAACACAATAAATAAGGAGATTTTGAAAATTTATGAGACTGAAAAGTTGAAAACCATGGCATTGTTGAATGAGATCAAAGGAAAGATTGCCTTGACAACGGACATGTGGACTTCCAACCACCAAACAAAAGGTTATATGGCCATCACTTCTCATTTTGTTAATCATAGTTGGGTTTTGCAAAACAAAATAATCAGGTTTATATATGTTTCTTCTCCACACACTTCTGAGATGCTTCATGAAGAAATTATGGAATGTCTGTTAGATTGGAATATTGATCGAAAATTGTCATCAGTAATTGTAGATAATTGTAGTACCAATGACTCTATGGTTAAAATGTTTGTTGATAATTTGGGTGGAAACTTATTATTGGATGGGAGTTATTTCATATGTGGTGTTGTGCTCATATTCTAAATTTGATTGTGAAAGATGGGTTGGCAGTGATAGGAGATGGGATCGAAAGAGTACGTAGTAGTGTGTCTTTTTGGGTGCATACACAAAAAAAGAAAGAGAAATTTGAGTAAACTGCTCGACAGTTGAATGTTTATGATGGTCAGATGTTGAGTCTTGATTGTTGTACTAGGTGGAATTCTACCTATATTATGTTAGCCATTGCATTAAAGTACAAAACGGTTTTTTATCGATTAAAACAACGAGAACCAAAGTACAAGTGCCTTTGGATTAAGATTGGGTATTAGTAAAAGAGATATGTGAGAAACTAAAAATATTTCATCACGTGACTGAAATATTTTCTGGACCCAAATATCCTACCGCTAATCTTTTTTTCCCAAAAATTTGTAAATTGAAATTGGCTATTTCTGAGTGGACTAATTCTGGCATTCAAGAGATCAGAGACATGGCTTCAAATATGATGTCAAAGTTTGATAAGTATTGGAAGACAATTCATGGGGTAATGGCCATAGCTGCAGTTTTAGATCCACATTTTAAATTAAAGTTGATTGAGTTTTACTTCCTTAGAATTTATGGAGATGGTTTTTTTCTTGAAGTGGAAAGGACTAAAAAAATTTGTTCAGATTTGGAAACAGAATATCAGCTGAAGCATGAAGGTGAAAGTGATGATTATGCTAGAAATTTAGATGGAACCTTACAAAATATCGAATTTGATAATCTTAATGATTATGACTTGTTTGTATCAAATTCCAATAATATGAATCAGAAGCAACAGTTTGATGCATATTTGGATGAACTTGTCTTACCTCGAACATCCGATTTTGACATTTTGAGTTGGTGGAAATTGAATGGTGTCAAGTATCCAATTTTACAAGAAATTGCAAGAGACATATTAGCCATCCCGTTATTTAGTGTTGCATCAGAGTCTGCTTTTAGTACCTGTGGTAGGATTGTAAGCCCACATTGTAACAAACTTCATCCAAAGACGATAGAGGCTTTGATGTGCACTCAAAATTGAATTGCAACTGAAGTTTTGACAGGTTAGTTTGTTTATTTTGTTTTACATCTTTCTATCATTTAATATATTAACAAATATTTTCTTTTTTTTACAAATATTTGATAATGTAAGGTACAAGCACGGGAAAAGAAATGGTTACACATTTAGCAACTGTTCTAGAAGATGCAGACGATTCTGATGAAGATGGCGTGGTGACTAAGGTATATGTTCAAGGATTACCATTATTTCGTGGTCTAGTTTTTATTTTTCTATTTTTTTGTGACATTATTTGTTTATTACATTTTAATTTTTAAATGTAGGAATGAATACAACTAAGGATGGGATGATGCCAAGAAAAGTGCTGGTGAAAGATTTGATTGTGAAGTCATTGAAGAGAGAAAGACGAATTTTATTGAAAGATTTGATGGTGAAATACTTATTTGAATGTATTGCCTTTAATTGACTTCCTTATTCAAACTTTATTGAATTTTAAGTTGTAAAGTTATCTAATGGATTTGTTAGCTTTTAACTTGTCAATTGTGTTTATTTCATAGAATAGTCTATTGTTTTTTGTTCATTTGTTGTGCATTAGTCAAATTTCAAATAAAATCACTTGAATTAAAAAACGAGGAATTCGATAAACTTTTTTAATGAATTTTTCGTGGACTAATAAAATTTTAACTAAAAAAAATGGGGAATCCCCACCAAGAATCCCCACGAGGAAACGGGGAACGGGGCCCCGCAGGGATCCTATTTCCCCGACGGGGAATCCCCTGCCCCCGTCCCCCACTTCAAATGGCAGGGACGAGGGCGGGGATGGGGGACAGTTTCCCCCACGGGGCCAGGGACGGGGGACGCCCCCACGCCTCGCCCCGGCCCCGTTGCCAACCCTACCATCTATCAAGATTAGAAAATCTGGAAGTCGACCGCAACCAGTCGAAGGTGAACGCAACCTTCCTAGATCAGCAGCTATTTAAAATTGAAGAGTTTCCATGGTATGCAGATGTGGTCAATTATTTGGTTTGTGAACAATTTCTTGAGAACTACACAGCCCACAAAAGAGGCGGCTTAGACACGAATGTAAATCATATTATTGGGACAAGCCAAATATTTACAAGAGGAGGTCAAACCAGACTTTGTGCCTATGCGTACCAGAAGCTGCTCACTAGTACATTCTATCCGATTGCCATGACTCACCATATGGTGGACATTTTGGACGTCAATGCACAACAGTAAAGGTGTTGCAAAGTGGATATTTTTTGCCAACTTTATTCAAGGACGTGAGAGACTATTCAATGAAATGTGACAGGTGCCAACGCACGAGAAACATTTCATGAAAGAATGCGATGCCCATGAATATCATCTTAGAATTGAAGTTATTCGACGTCTGGGCATAGCCTTTATGGGACCATTTCCACCATCAAATGGTCACAAATACATTCTATTGGCCGTCGATTATGTTTCCAAATGAGTAGAAACGATATCGTGCGAGCAATGCGGCGATAGTCTCCAAATTCTTGCGAAAAAATATGTTTACTCGTTTTGGCATCCCACGTGTGATAACGGGCAGAAATGCACGTTATTACAATGCTAAGTTATTAAACAATGAAGGTTTGCATTGATAAAATATATAAGATTGCGTCCAAAAAGCATTAAGTTCATGATATTGCGGTCGTATGCTTTCATCGCATAAAAACAGTTAACTTTGGTATTTTTATGCAAAATATGCGTTGACACAAGGCGGAAAGCGCGATCACAAGAAATCAATGGTCGAGCGCAGCGTTACCGCAAGGCTTTGCGATGATTTGTGCTCGCAAACATCTGCTCAAGAAGGATTGTCGCATAGAGCCGCTGCAACTTGGTGGGCGCATCTGGGTGAAAAGCATAATTAATCTCTATGGGACAGAAAGTTGATGACGGTTGAGTTCGAATTAAGTTGACAAGCTGCTAACGGTCTACTGTAGCAAGTATACTCGGCTTTTCGGTGACAAATATTCCACGCATCAGTCAGAGAATTAAAACCATCCCATCTGTGCAATCATAAGAGAGAAGCCACCTTTCACCCCAAAGCTCTATAAATACCAAAGGCAACCTTCCGCAAAGAAGTTCAGATACTTAGATAATTTTCTCGATAGTTAGAATAGCCTTGTTCTTAGATTTTCTTTTATTTTAAGGCGGAAGTGAGAGAAGCGAGATTGTGCCGATAGATCGTTCCGGTGAACTTGGGAGAGTGTCGAAAGCGTAGAGACCGGAGAGAGGGCCAGCTCCTGCGGAAGCAGGAATATCTTTTGAACATAATAGAGTTGACAGTGTAAATGCCTTGGGAAGCAAGGGATTGCTACAAGGCTCTCTATCCTTATCTTCCATTGTCATTTTGTACTCAACTTATCTATAGAAATGGAATTTACTTCTTTATATTTGTTCACTCTCTGTTTATTACGCATGAGTAGCTAAATCTGTTGAATGGGTTAAGAAGCACTTAGCTAGCATAACTGGGGATCTTCATTCTATGCAATTGTCTTGTATTATGTATACTTCATTCGTCCAGTAGAGATACTCAGGAGGGTAGTATAAAGGACAGGATCTAGGCTTGGGAAAGTCAGGTTAGAATCTAGGCTCGGGAGAGTCAAGTTAGAACACATAATCAAGAGATAGGAGCTTAGGAATAAGCACTGTTTACTATTAACGCATCACATGCATCCTAGAGATAGGATATGATTGTATGCAGTCACTTTGTCTTTGTGTGCATCTTGCATCATCGCATAGGAAAAGAGTAGAGACTTAGAAATAAGCTCTATGGACATTGTTGCATTCAACAAATGCGTCCTAGAACTAGGAGCACCGCATTTGCATTGGAAAATGATCTGTTGTCGCATGAGTGTAACATGATCGCCTAGTTTGACGCATTCCCGAGCAACGCTAGCGAAAGACCTTCTCAATCCGTTCCTCTGCATACTTAGTGTATCTACCGCATAATCGAACTTTTCTCAAATCCGTCGCATACATTTATTTTATATCACAAATAATAACACCAAACAACTATTTGATTTACCGGTTACCGCAAAGTCTTTTGGAAAATTATCACCGCATACCGTTTTCCCTAGTCCCTGAGTTCGAACCTGGACTTACCAGGAAACTAAGTGGGGTTTATACTTAGATTCCACTGAGAAAACTTGTTGTTCAACACATTTCCATCACCGCATTTTATTCCATAACTTCACCTCATAAAATAATGCATCAAGTTTTTGTGCACAGACTTTGTATATGTGCCCATAGACAAAGAAGTCGTCCATGAATATTTCAACAGAGTCCTTAAGACATTCTGAAAAGATGGCCATCAAACACCTTTGGAATGTGCTTGGCGCATTACAGAGGCCGAACGGCATGCGGCAAAAAGCAAAAGTTCTATACGGGCAGGTGAATGTGGTATTTTCTTGATCTTCGGGAGCTATCATAATCTGATTATAGCCGACATACCCATCCAGAAAGCAGTAAAAGTCATTTCTGGCTAGACGATCTAGCATTTGGTCAATGAACGGTAAAGGGAAATGATCTTTCTTTGTTGCTGTATTTAGCTTGCCGTAGTCCATGCAAATACGCCACCCGGTGACGGTCCGCCATAATAAGTGATGAAGGCTCCCACTTTGTTAATAACGTCATTAACAAATTTCTGCTCCAGTATAATATCCACCATAAGGTTGCCACCACATACCATCCATAGACAAACGACTAAGCTGAGGTGTCCAACAGGGAAATCAAGCTGATCCTAGAGAAAGTGGTAAAGCCTTCACGCAAAGATTGGTCCATGAAGCTGGACGATGCCTTGTGGGCATACAGAACCACCTATAAAACACCTATAGGCATGTCCCTGTATGCGCTAGTGTTTGGAAAGGCATGTCACTTACCGCTTGAATTAGAGCAAGAGCAATGTGGGCAGTGAAAAAGCTCAATTTTGATTTGAAGACTGCAGGGGAGGCTAGAAAACTTCAGTTGGTCAAGCTAGACGAATGGAGAACTCAAGCATATGAAAATGCCAAAATCTACAAGGAGCGCGCAAAACATTGGCATGACAAACAACTATGCGAGAAGAATCTCCAAGTTGGACAGAAGGTCTTGTTATATAATTCTCAGCTATGAACTTTTCCCGGAAAATTAAAGTCAAAATGGTCCAGTCCATTTATTAATCAAATAGGTATTCCCACATGGGGCGATTGAGTTATCTAATGAAGACGGGACCAACGCATTCAAAGTCAACGGGCAAAGAGTCAAGATATATCACGGAGGAGACTTGCATCGCGAGAAAACCTCCGTGGACCTGAGGAATTCCTGACTAAAGAAGAAGTGGGCAGTCCTTGCGCAATTATACGAATCAGACTCATCAGGGACGCAATCTTTTTTATGTATCCTGTTGAATCTTCATTTCATGAACTCACTCTACCTTTTTATATCCTTTATCCTTTTTTATATCCTTTTTACACCATCATTTCAAAAACAAGAGAAAATACTCTGTCTTTTATATTTTTTACCTTCTCGATGTTTTTAGCAATGATCGTAGTAAACGATTGCAATGGAGCTACACGATAACTGAAAAACGCGACTAGTTCGTTCAGTCATCGCAATGGAAGAAATCGGCTCGCCACAAGAAAGGATGCGATCACAGACGATGCGGGCAACAGAGCAAATTTGGGGGGGTTGTATCTTTCTTTGACTTTGTTTATTCCAAACTTTGCATTACTGCATCTCATTCTTAACAGTGATAATTTTATCATCACATCCTCTTTAGTGGCGCAATCATTAAATATTGATTACTTTAGTTAGTCCCCGCATTGTTTTTCCATACCAGTTATGATTTCAATGATGAAACACATGCCTCTATTTCTCATCACATGTACTAGAATCAACTTAATTTTAGGACAGTCAATTCATGAAATATTTATAGAAGTTAGTGGTCCACTAGCTTTCTTTCAAAATGACTTTTACGAAACTTCCTAAGAGCATCACATGAATTCTTTCAGTCTATCAGCAATGAGGACATTGCTGCGTTTAAATTTGGGGGTGTCGGTATTTATTTTCAACCTTGCTACTTTTAGACATTTAAAAAAAATAAAAAATAATAATAAAGTTGAGATCGGATCCCACTCATAGTTGGATGTTCGCATGACACCCGTGGGGGCAAGCCAAAACGAAGATAGGAATCGTGATCAATGCATAAATCAAGTGATCGCAACTCCACTAACATGGGCATGAGTTTTGACTGAGAAAAAGCACCTTGCTTATAGTTGGATGCTCGCATGACACCCGTGGGGGCAAGCCAAAACGAAGGCTAAGCACTTGGATCGACATAAAGTTACAAAAAGAATATCTAAACTGTGCAAGGATAAAAATAATTTGGAAACACCCCGTATTCGTTGCTATCGTGATTTTCTCTAGGAGTGTATTGTGTAAAATAAATTGGAGAAATAAGTTCGAAGTATAAGTGATGCGTTTAAGTAAATGTAATGCATTGGTGCGTCAGATATTTGCAGTAGAACGCACACAACTCCTTCTAATGACGTTCAAGTTTTCCTAAACTAGACCCAAGTATAAATGTAATTTAGGTTCCTTGTAAATCCAGGGTCGAACTCAGGGATTCAGTTAATCAAACGCAAACCTCGCGTTGTATCTATTGTAGGGGTTTTCCTAAATAAATGTGAAAAATGTGTTATTTACACTAAATTGTTTTGCCTGTGCAAGAGATGCAAAAGAGTTGAGTAGTGAATGATAGATCATGCGAAAATGGAGTTTAAGGTAAGTGGACGCGTCGGTCTAAGACGAGTGTACACAACTAGGATGTGGGGTGAATGAGATGGGATGGTTTGCTTATCTTTTGTTTATTCGTCAGACTTCATTCAACATTTCTCAATGCAAATAACATACAAAGCCTATCTCTAGGATGCATGCGTCTAACACAAAATGCAATAGACACCAGTAAGTCTATCTCTAGTTGTACTAGGTGTCCTACTTAATGCAACTTAGTTATTCTTTCGAACAATCTAAGTTAAAGATGCTTTTACCAATTTTTCAAGTTGGCTTGAGCTTTAGAATGAAATTATGCATAAAGTATTAATGCATTTAACATAAACAATAAATAAACAATGGCAAGTATGATGGATTAAACATATGAATTTTATAAAGAAACAGAGAGTCTTTACAAAAGCAATATTTAATCAAATGAAATGAAAGTGATAAATGAGAAGAAGGAAATTGAGTCAAGCAAAAGAATACAATTTCTTGTATTTCTTTGGCTCAATCTCGTTGTGTACAATCACTTGTTTAGGAATTGGATAAAGTGTCTTTCTCAAGATTAGCTTCCTCCGCTCCCTGACCGGCGGTGGTGGTGGTTCTCAATCCTTCTGATCGTCTAGCACCACAGTACAGCCTCTACAGAACTAAAACTATGACTACAATATACAGAGAGTAAGGATCTTGATAATTTTCGAACTTCTTAACTCTAGAGGGACTTCATCTATTTATTAGGCATTGGTCACGTCCACTTGGTGGATGGGCAGCATTAAAGCCCTTGTCCTGGTCAGCATTAAAGTCCATGCCTTAATTAGCCGCCTGACTCTCGGAAGCTTTTCAGACGCCATCTACAGCAGGTGCCCATACTTGTAAGTGGTGATGTGACACAATCAGCCTGGAGCAATGAATCTTCTCTGCTTTGAACTCCCTCTGACGCATGGCCCATGCGTTAGAGCTTTTCCTGCAGCACTTGTCTAATGCGTTAGCGTTAATCATTGCGTTGAAATCCTGCAATACAATGCGTTGTGCCGCGATATTTAGTAATAAAACTTCTTTTGCATGAGTTTCCTAATGTTTGAATAAATTCATGCGTTTTTTCTAAAAATGAGGAGAATTTATCATTAAAAACCTTCGTTATTCCAACTTAAGAGCAAAAATAACTTGTATTTCTACAAGTGATCACCACCCCCAAATTTGAACAATGTTTATCCTCAAGCATTCCAAAATAATTCTTTGTTATCTCCTTTGTCTTAAGAGTGCAGAGTTCGCCTCTCATCATATTCAACCATAAGCTTGAGATAAGAGTTTGGAAAATATAACTCAAATTGTCTCTTTTCTAAAAGGACTAATATTTAGTTTCAGGTGCAGCAGGCCTTTTATCACAACTCCTTTCATTTCTCAAAACATTCTCGTTTTTTTCTAAACCAGCAATGCGTTAGATGTACTTTTTAAGATAAATGCCGGATAAAAAGAAAAAAAAACAATTATGAATTTTTACTTTACCCATGCGTTGTTCCAGGTATCCCACTTTCATTTTGGCTTGCCCCCACAAGTGTCATACGAGCATCCAACTACGGGTGAGAACCCTTCACAACTAAACTCATATCTAATATTCATGCATTTCAAGATATAATTTCTTTAGACTATATAGAGGAGTTATATGGGAAGCGTTGGTCTAGGAGACTTAACTTCGTTTTGGCTTGCTCCCACGGGTGTCATGCGAGCATCCAACTACGGCTAATTGCCTGTTCCAAATAAACTCATGCCATTTTAAGGTTTTTCTTTTGAAGTAATGACAGAGGAGTCGCGTTTAATATTTTTCTTATTTTGTTCCCTTTTATTTGTGATGTATTCGTTTGATGCGTCTTAACTCTGTCTCTTATACACATCTAGATGTGTATAAGAGACAGAGTTAAGTCCGCTCCCTGACCGGCGGTGGTGGTGGTTCTCAATCCTGTCTCTTATACACATCTAGATGTGTATAAGAGACAGGTTCCAACTAAACTCATGCCATTTTAAGGTTTTTCTTTTGAAGTAATGACAGAGGAGTCGCGTTTAATATTTTTCTTATTTTGTTCCCTTTTATTTGTGATGTATTCGTTTGATGCGTCTTAACTCGGATTTCCCTCATTCCCAAATTTGGAGATGAGCTATACTCATCCCAAATTATTCATCCCAAATTTGGAGACGAGCTAAATCCTCATTGCTAAAAGAGAAACAAAATTTCAAAAAGGCTTTGAGAGTCTGAAAGAAGTTTAAGACTTAAAGCTTGCATGCGTTAGAAAGTAGACATAACATTTTTAGAGAAGTTCAGGCCTTGTTGATTTTTCTAACGCCTACTCTATACTTATAGATTTCATATAGTTGATATCATTGAGGTCAAGCAGAGCACAAGACTTAGAAAATATCTAGAGGAAAAAAAAAAACAAGTATGCCAAGGTCAAACGCAAGGAACAAAATGATAAGAATTTCTCATTCATTTTCATAAATTCACATGAAGTAAACAAACAAGTCAAGCAGATACAAAAGAACAATTAAATCAAAATACAAAAATAACCGAACACCCCAAAACTCTATTGTGTTGGCCAAAGATAGAGCTTGAGAGAGACTACTTTATCATCCATCCATGGCACCATCTGATGGAAGCAAGAGATTGCCTTCATCAAATCCTCCACCTCTCCTCTTACCTCTATATTGTATTACATTTTGGCTTCAGACATTAATACATTGTGTACTCAATGCATCTCTTTAGTTCCTTCTACACCATTTACATAATCTCTTTCTACTTTATCATCTTTTACTTTCATTGAAATTAGTTAAGTGTTGATTGCAAGAGTTATCGCATACTCAATCACGACATAAAGATATGACGCACGTAGCAAACCACCGAGAGGTGTGCGTTGCGCAAGTATAATGAGTCAATCCTCTTTACTTAGTACTAAGCTATCGCAATGCTTGTCTATGAGCTGAGTAGCTATAACCAACTGCCCGAGAGGGTAAGTATTAGAACTCACTAAGCAAAGTAAGCAATGTTCCTAAAGATAGGAACAACCTTATGCTCAACGCAACCATGCGTTATAGAGATATAAGCATGTGGCTGGCCGCCGAGAGGTGTGCGATATGTTAGTGTAGCGAGTTGGGATTACCCTTGCGACCAAGCTTAATGAAGCGGTGAATTTATCCACTCCACAATTCTACTTCTCTATGCATCTTATTACGCGTTTAACAGTTGCCGCATCTCTACCAATTCTCATAGTCAAACTTCCATTGCTCTGTCTATTTAGCTAGCAATAGTGCATAGTCTATTAACTTCTTTCATTTTATTTTTATTCATCGCCTCAAACGCATTACTTCACAAACTTCATTTAGTTATAAGTCCCTGTGTTCGACCTTGGATCATCTCGAGAAACTTGCATTCTCGTTATACTTGCCGAGAGAGCAAGAAAACTTGTGACAGGAACGCATGGTCATCGCATACACGATTAAGGCATGACCATCAACATATAGAAATTAACACATATCGAAAGAGATTACATTTTCCTCTCATCATCTATGAAGGAACTCTTACTCAAGAGTATCTATGAGCGGAAGCGGATCTTTCAAATTCATTGTGACAGAATGTGAAACCCGGATTTCCATTTTCCCTACTTAAGCAGGTAATTAAGAGAATTAACTAAGTGGAAGTTAAATCCTATGTTGAAGTGAAGGAAATTTCTAAGTGTTTAAATGGATTGCCTAGTAGCCTTGGAATAAGCCATAACTAGAGAAAATTTGGTTAAGTATAATGCCAATAAGGAACTATGCGTTGGAAGCTAAGGCAGAAATGGCTTAAGTACTAGACAATGCGTTGGCCTTGTGCTAAGTGTTGGTGTTGTGCGATGCACTGGCCATGAGCATTTGAAAGGTTATTTGAGTATTGAAAGAGGCTATAGTATGGTCGAGAGGAAATGTTATGCGGGGACTTGACAAGCATGCGGCAGCCAAAGCCTTGGGAGGTTAGTAGAGTATACGGTAGCCTTAAGTTGTACGGACATAGGTGCAAGGTGCAGGAGATGCGTGCGCGGGTCGCTCGTGTGCTATACAACCGATGGTATGCAGCCGAAGGTATGAGGTTGATGGTATGCAGTAGCACTACGCGTTGATGGTATGCGGCAACACTATGCGTTGGTGTCATGTGGCGATACTATGTGTTGGTGTTATGTGGCGATACTATGCGTTGGTGTTATGTGGCGGTACTATGCGTTGGTGGTATGTGGCAACGGTACTAGACGATGAGCTAGGCGACCTTGCTATACGATGGATGCAGTGGCCTTACTACGGGATGGATATGGCGGCCTTGCTATGCGATGGATGCGGTGGCCTTGCTACACGATGGATGCGGCGGCCTTACTAAAGTATGAGATAGGCAATGGAACGAGCTAAGGTGGATGCATGGTGAATTGTCCTTGCGTTGGTAAGGCTTGCTGTAATAAGGTTCATGAGGTTGGTTGTGTTGGTCATAAGGGATGCGTTAGCAAGAACCTAGGCGATGGTGAGCTATGCCTTGAGGTGTTGAGTTGAGAACCAAGTCGACCCAAAGGTTGCTATGCTGTCTCTTATACACATCTAGATGTGTATAAGAGACAGGTCCTTGCGTTGTTAAGGCTTGCAGTAATAAGGTTCATGAGGTTGGTTGTGTTGGTCATAAGGGATGCGTTAGCAAGAGCCTAGGCGATGGTGAGCTATATCATAAGGTGTTGAGTTGAGAACCAAGTTGACACAAAGGTTGTTATGCGTTGGTGATGTGATATGTGCCAAGGACATCCAAGGACATGTGGGCGCATAGGACAAGGCTTGAGTAAATGGTATGCGGTGGAAGAGGGTTGGTCATAATCTTAGTTGAGCGCATAAGGAAAAGGTAAGCCATGCGGTAGAAGGCATGCGGCCAAGGAAGAGCCTTGCGAGCATCTAGCATATGCGACCAAGTCGCGTCAATGGGATGCACAAGGGAAGGTTGCGTTAATTGGAAATAGCACAATCGAGGTTAGGTCGCATATGGGGAAAGGTGCTAGGCGACAATGGCTTGAAGGGTGTTATATTGAGATTTAAAGACATCGTAAGGGCACAGGGTAAGGTTGGATGAACGCATATGAAGATGGATGGACACATATGACGTTGGATGAGCGCATATGAGATTGATGGACACATTCTAGGACGTCATCTGGACATGTGGCTTGTTGGGAATAAATTTTAAGCCGAAAATGAGGTGGATGCACAAGAAGACATGCAAAATTGAGGGTTATGCGTTGGTAAAAGGGGAGCAAGACACCTTGGATTGCGATGACGCAAGGTTGCGTTAATAGTGTAAGGAAAGGACGCTTGGACATGCGACCAACTAGGAGGTGTCGGTCTTGGAGAGATTTTGGACACCTATAAATAGGGCCAAGAACTTCTCCTCAGATTATAATTCAAATTCTCTTCAAAGGACATTCGGAAGAGTATATGAGGACTAACTGGAAGGAGACTATACGTTGATAGTAAGACCATGAGTTGGTCAAAAGGTTCCAAGAAGGGAAGATGCTGTCGAACAGGAAGATCTGAAAGTAGCATCAACTTGGGATGAGGAGTTCTCCCAGAATACTCGTGCGTTTGGAGTGATTCAAAAGCCACTTGAAATCTATGAGAGTCTAGTTTTCATAATGGGCCTGCCGTAGAAGAAGCTCCAAGGAATCAGGGTGGACAATGAGGAAAAGACAGAAGAGTTGAGCTGTTAGGTAAGATGGGTCAGTCTTGATGTTTTGAAGATTTCGACAAAATCACGAGAATTTATGAGCTAAGATTTTGAGGTAAGCTTTCTGAGACATTTTAGAGCATATTTGTAGAAGAAAGTATCTCGAGATAAAGCCTAGAACTATGTGTAATCTGAGCTTCAATTTGAATCTGGATCATAGGGTTCAAAAGGGAGCTCGAGGTGACCAAGAAACTTCTAGAGAGAAAGGTTCCTAAACAATCAAGGCGAGTGACTAAAATATTTGACTAAATATTTAAAATTTTTTAAGAAACCATTATCTAAAGAAAGATCTTTCAGATAAAGACATGTTTTCTATGTTTTAGTAAAGAAAGTCATTGTATGACTAGTTTTACTTGAAACTCGATACCAAAGGACATTTGAGAAGGTATCCGAGCAGCTTGATACTGAAGGACACAGTTTTGAGAAGGTATCTGAGCAGAAGTACCTAAGGCACGACGGTACTTCTTTTTCATAAGAATCAGTTTTTTTGTCACTCATCGGGCTAGCAAGCTCACCTCGTTTTTCAAATATTTTTCTTCCCAAGTAGCGAAAGATGAGAAGTTCCAGGGTGCTGCTAAGGTCAAGGTCCACCACAAGCCACAGTTACACTTCCAGGGTCTTACAGTTGTTGTTGTAAACTTTGTAGTTAAGTCTTGGAGTTGTATAAATGTTACATTGTTGAAATAAAATGAGTTTACTTAATCAGTTGTTGTTATCTTCTTGACTTAAAGTTTACTGAGTGTAAAGAGGTTCAGTTGGACAGTAGGTATCACAAAAGGGTGGTAGTCCCTCACGCCTCTCCTCGGGGGCAAGAGTGCGGGCTCAGGGCGGGGTGTGACATAGAATTATCGCATATACATTCAAACATACTTTTATAAAGCTAAAGGGATCAAGAAATCATACCAGATGAAGATTTCTTGAGTTTGAAGCCCAACCGTCTACACCGAATAGTCACCACTCGAACAGAAGGAATCGGAGAAGACAACACCACTTAAAGCCCTCAGTATTCTTGGAGTGAGAATCCAAAGTGTAGGCTTTGTTCGGGTTTGGTAGAGGGAAGGAGGAAGAGCGACCATACATAACGATCAAGCAAGTGGGAGATGTGGTCGTCTATCGTATAGAAAATATGCTTGATCGTTTAGGCAAAGTATATGATCATGCAGTAAAAGTAAGCGATCATCTCGTGTAGGAAAAGGTAAACGATCGTCTAAATGATCATATAGGAAAAGGGTGAGCGATCGTCTAAAACGATCGCGTAGGAAAAACTAAGCGATCGTCTATACGATCGTTTAGTAAATACCGGGAGCTAAACGATCGCTTAGGAAAAAGATAAATGATCGTTTAGATAATAGCGCGCGACAGTGTAATCGGTATGCGATCGCTTCGCAATATCGTATATGTAAGCTATCATGACGTCCTGTCATATAGGCACTGGTTTTCTAAACGATGACACTATCTTTTTCACAATACCCACGCACACCGAGATCAATATACCGTCTGCTATTTATAGTGCACTTATCCGTCATTTTAAACGAAAAGGCATCTTCCCATTTCCTTTTAGAACAATCCAATTAATGTGAAATTATCACATTCATAACTTATAAATTAATATCAAATATTAATTATAATATTTTTTCCTCTACTAGATATAAATCATATTTATATCCAATTTCCTCCACATTAATGTATCTTATACATAAAGTTAATTATATCATATTTAATTAACTCGTTCGATTATATCATATATAATCGAACCCCCTCTTGTCAATTTGAACATTTCAAATTGACCCAAAAAACTGACTCTCAACTTGTATCCAAGCTACCAAGGGGATCTTATGGACCTATGGCTTGAAGCTCCAATGGTACGTGAATAGCTAACTAAACTCTTTAGTCACAATATCCACCATCTGTTAACTGCCAGGCATTCCACTAAAGACCCAATTGAACTCTTCTTGCCATAGATATATTTCTATGTCCATTGGATATAACCAATCATGAGTACTATGACCCTTCACAGATGCTCGTAAGTACCATTGGGCCAAATTACTATTTTGCCCCTGTAGTTACATCTCACTCCTTAAGTTCCACTAATTCCTCTAATGAACAATACAACATAATCCAATTATGTGTGAACACCTCTCGGGCTATGAGAAGGTGCGTGGTACCACATCGTTCAAACCCTAGAATCAGCCCTTAAGGGAGCTATCTATCTACTTGCCCCTACCTCGAAGAAGGAGTGAATTCCATCTTGTGTAGCTGAGTTCCCAGCTCCCAAATCAGACGAATCCCCAAAATGGTAGGTTTGAGTCGGCGTTTTAGCCACTCGCACCCATGCAAATTAAAGAACCACCCTCAATGGCAGGAGTTCCCAACTCACTCAGGATTGAGGTCATGTTACCCATGATCATCCTAGTGAAGTGAAGTCTTAGTTATGAACGGTGTTATATAACGAGACGTTAACACTTTGTGGTCAGGTTTTATACAAACTCTTTGTATAGGACGCCCCCGCTCGCATGTCCCCTACACGAATGATCAAGATCAGATCATCTGTGGCAAGTCACAACACTTGTGACCATTTCACAAAGCGGGCCACATCCGTAGCTTTACCAAGATAAGGTTTCCCTCCTATATCCATATACTACAGACCATTTTGGTTATCACTCAAAACATGATCTACTTGTATGTCATCACATACATGCTTGAGTCACATACAGATAACCAAGGATTTTATGTTTATTGGTTTGTGGTAAAATCTAAATATGCAAAGTCAAGTAGTGAAGTAAATATCATTTATATTATACATCACAAGTGTTCGTACAAAGTTGTTTACAAACTACTGGACACGAGACTGTAGGGCAAAAACCCCAACAACCTGTACAAAGAGTTTTTATAAGATCAGACCACGAAATGAATAATCTCTCTTTATAACACCGATGCTAGAAGATACTTACATTTCACCAGGATGAGCATAGATGACTTGACCTAATATTGAGTGAGTTGTGAACTCCTGGCTATGAGGACGGTCCTTTGATTTGCATGGGTTAGAGAGAGGCCAACTTTGCCAACTCAATATGTCTACCATTTTGGGAATTCGTCTGAATGTGGAGTTGGAAACGTAGCTACACAAGAATCACTCATTCCCTATTGGTAAGGTAAGTAGAGAAAATTTTTCCTTAAATGTTGATTTTGGGGCTTGAACAATATGGCATCACACCCTCTCCTAATCAGAGAGGGGTTCGGTTATAATTGGACTAAATTAGAGGGATCAGTGGTACTTAAGAAGTTAGAGGTAACTACAAGGACAAAACAGTAATTTTGGCCGAACTGTATTTACGAGCAATTTGTGAAGGGTCAACGCACTTTTGATTGGTTTTATCTAATGGACGCAAAAATATATAGGTAGTGTGAAGAGTGCAGTTGTATGTCTTTAATGGAGTGGCCGCCAATTAATGGAAGTTGATTAATTTAATTAAATAGTCTAATTAATTAATCAAGTACTATTGGAGCTTCAATTTATAGGTTCATAAGGTCCCCTCGTTAGCTTAATTAGGATTAATGAGAATCAAATTAATTTTGGATTAATATGAATTTTTCAAATTAATTAAAGGGAATTAATTGATTATATGAGATATAAATAATATAGTGTATATATAGGATTAATTTGAAATGTTCAAATTAATTATATATAAGATATCATTAATATAATGTATATGATACATTATTAGTTTTAATGAGAGAAATATATATGTGAGTATGATTCAAATATTATAATTTATGTGATACATTATAATATGTAGTTTTAAAGGGAGAAATAAATATTTGAATATGATTAAAATATTAATTATATGAATATTATTCATATAAAAACTATAGGTTAAAATTGATATGTGATTCATATTAATTCTATAGGTTAGATGGGAGAGTTTCGGTTATATTATATGTGATATAATATAAACTAAAGGTTATATGTTAGATGTGATATAACATATAGTTTTATTAATATATAATAAGGCTAATTATTACATATTTTAGTTTATTTAAAATGCAAAATTTTATTCATTTATTTTAATTTTGTTTTTTAATAATTAGGGAGGAAATAACTTTCCCCCATTAATCCCTCAACAAAAATTTTCTTATGTGAAATCAGCTCTCGTTTCACAGAGGATTGGGGATTATCTTCTTCCTCCTTGGTTTTCTCTCTGAAAAAAGTTCTCCGAGAAATTCTCTGGTGTGAATCTTCTCTCATAAATCTCCTACTCGCTTCTCCCAAAATTAATCCAATTGCAAGCCCATAACTACGCAACGATTCTCATCCTTGAGAATAACGAGGAAGGGCTCTTGGTGGTGTCCATTGGTTCTTTCTTCTTTGCTGGTTCGTGGAAGTGAGACTGGGGAAGGCGACCGTTCATGAGATCTTGAGAGGAAATGCAAAGAACATATGTCTTCGAGGGTGAGACTTAATTCTCTTCATTTTTCTCCTCTCAAGCATGTTGTAGATTTTATTATTTTACTTACCCTAGAAAAAAAATTGGTTTACTCTATATTTTTGGTTTTGTATCCAAATTGAAATTAAAATTGTGCAGCTTTCACACACTTCCGCTTGGGATTCAATCCCTTCCGTATCAGCGTATGATATTGATAATGCCATGGGACCAGTTAAAGCTTTTGCTCAATGTTCATGTTTTATTGCAAGTAAAAAATGTTGATCATGAATTCTTAAATTTTTAAATGTTTCATGTTTTAACTACTCATTTTTTCAAGGGACACCAAAATCATTGGAACCGAACAAGGACTTATGCTTTAATCTTTATTCATGAGTTCTTTCACTTGTCTTTGTATCTCATTGGTCTCGGTTAGATTGGTCCTATAGGTAGCCATATTTGAAAAAGTTGCATTGAGTATGAAATAAATTTGATGCTCAATCCCTCTTAAAGGATATAGTAGAGGTGTAAATAGTTGGATTGGAGCAGGTTTTCCTCAAAACCGACCTGACTCGACGCAGGTTCAATTGTGTATGGGCATGACTCGAACCCAACCTAATTAAAATTGAGTCGGGTCAAACCCCTTTTTTATGGTATATAATACTAAAAAAATTAAAAAAGAAAAGAAAAAAAATAACATCGTCAGCCCACGGTTCCAAGAAATAGGTTCTTCTACGTTGGGAGGTTGTTCTGCTTCAGTTTTATCTTCAATTTTTTCTTCTCCAGGGTTCTTCTTCTTCATATTCTTCTTCGGTTTTTTTTCTTTAGGTTCTTCTTCTAAACTTCTCTTCTTCTTTGTGTGAGAATGAGAGAAAGAGAAGATGTGAGAGAAATAAAGAAGGGAAGTGAGAGAAAGGGAGAATCAGAGAGGGGATGTGAGAGAAAGAGAGAAGTAGAGAGATGTGTGAGAGAGAGAAGAGATGTGAGAGAAAGAGAGAAATAGAGATGTGTATGTGTGAGAGAGATTGGAAGAAAGAGAGAGAAGATGTGGGCACACTGGTGACAAAGATGTGAGGTTGAAATAATGAAACCTAATTTCTAATCGCTTAAGTTCGAGTAAACCCTAACCAAACTTAACAGATCAGTTTGGTTTAGTTCTTTTTTCATTCTAACAAAAATCGATCCAAATCGAACTGAATCAAATCGGTTTTTTACACTCATAGGAGATAGACCCATAGATGCATCTTGATGTGAAAGCATGCCATTGAATTCCTGAACAGACACTTAAGTACTTGGTAAAGAATCATTAAAACTTGGTTCAATTACTATACACATCCCTTTGCACACAAGTACAAAGTTTGGTGCTTCAGTTGAAAACACATTTCTCACTTCTCTTTTTTTAGTCAAATTCACATTCTTTCTTTTTTTCCTCAAAATCCCTTTTTTTCTTTTTTGGTTTTCATACCTTCTGCCCCCTCAGTTTTCTCTCTTTTTTCTCTCGTTTAACTTACTTTATTCTCTCCTTTCTTTATCTACAAATTCATTTATTTTCTTTTCTAATTTCAATTAATCACATTGTACTCCATATGGAGACATGGAAGTAAAGTAAATCTATTCCCATTCAAAGTAAAAGTGTACTTGTTCAACAATCCATCATGCATGACCTTTCTATCATATTGCTAAAGTCAATTTAACAACATATCACCCTCATGCATAAGTACTAAATCACAAAGTACTTCATCTTTATATCTTTCCAAAGTAAAAGAAATAAGAGCTTGTGAGTTTACCTTAAGTTCTCCTTTTTTTGTCAACCATTGAAGTTTATATAGTTTTGGATGGCGATGAATTGTAAGCTAAAGTTTTTTACAAGAAAATTACTTACCACATTCGTGCAACTTCCAATACAATCAACAAGTTTCATGAGTTTCCTTCATTTAAGCATCTAATGAAACAAAATTTCCCTTTGATCTACAACTTTTCTTCCTTGATTTGCATATTAAATACCCTTTTTGTAAGTAAAATATGGAGTTACTATCTTCAGTGTACTCATCATCACATGCTTCTGATTCTTTTTCAAGTGGTGCATCATGATCATCACATTCATCTTTCGAATCAAGTATCTCATTTCTTACCACCATGACTTTTTCATTGACACAATCTTTACTCATGTGTCCGAACCATTTGCGTTTCCAACATTGAATAAAACTAGACTTATTCCTTACTTTAAAGTTTTATTCTTTTTAATATTGGAGCTCTTGGTGTAACAACCCGAATTCAAGGTAAATTTAAGTTAATAATGCCAAACTAATGGATCTTAGTTTCCATTTAGTTTTTGGTTTTTGGAATCAAATTGAAATAACAAAAAGTTTTATTGGTCAATTTAAATTTAATTAACTAAAGATTTGAATTAATTATCTTAAAAATGTTGGATTTTATCTCCTTTTAATTTTGGATTTTGGAGCCAAAATCAAGATTTATTTGAAAAGATAATTAAGTCAAAGATGTTTGATAAAAGTGTTGGGGTTGATGTCCTAAATCGCGTAGGGTCCTATAGTTTGTAAACACATGTATGAACAAATAGTTTTTTGATTTATAATATGAGATATTTTATTCACTTCAGTCTATAAAATATGAGATATTTTAGTTGCATTAACCATAAACTAATAAATTAAGATCCCTGGTTATCGTTGTAAGCATGTATGTAGAGACATACAAGTGCATCGTGCTTTAAGTGATAACCTAAATGGTTTGTAGTATATGGATAAAGGAGAGAAACCTTATCCTGGTGACGCTACGAGTGTGGCCCGCTTTGTAAATGTTACAGTTGTTGTAAAGTGCTACAAATGGTCTGATCCTGACCATTCATGTATTAGACATGTGAGCAAGGATGCTCTATACAAAGGAGTTTTTATAAGACCGAACTACGAAATGTTTAGTCTCGTTATATAATGTCGTTCATGATAGAGACTTTCATTTCATTAGGATGACCATAGGTAACATGACCTTAATCCTGAGTGAGTTGGGAACTACTGCTTATGAGGAAAATCCTTTGATTTGCATAGGTGCGAGTGGCCAGATCGTCGACTCAAACCTACCACTTTGGGGATTCGTCTAATTGGGAATCTGGGAACTCAGCTACACAAGACGGAATTCACTCATTCCTCGAAGAAGGGGTAAGTAGATAAATTGCTCTCTTAATGGCTGATTCTAGGGCTTGAATAATGTGGTGCCACACCTTCTCTTGGCCGGAGAAGGGTTTACTCATAATGGGATTATGATGTACTATTCATTACAGGGATCAGTGGTACTTAAGGAGTTAGATGTAACTATAGGGCAAAATAGCAAATTGGCCTAGCTGTACTTACGAGCGATTTGTGAAAGATCATCGTATTGTTGATTGGTTATATCCAGTGGACACAAAAATATATCTGTAGTGCGAAGAGTGCAGTTGTTGGTTTTTAGTGGAGTGCCTGGCAGTTAACGAATGGCGGATATCGTGATTAAAGAGTTTAGTCAGTTATTTACGTACCGTTGGAGCTTCAAGCTACAGGTCCATAAGGTCCCCTTGATAGCTCAATGGATTCATGTTGAGAATCAACTTTTGGGTTAATTTGAAGTGTTCAAATTAACAAGAGAGAATTTGATTATATATGATATAATTAAATTAATTAAATTATATGTGATATAATTGATATAATGTATTTGATACATTATTTGATTGGAGGAATTAATATAAATATGATTTATATTAAATGCCATAAAATAAGAAAAAGAACTATAGTTTATATGTTGCATGTGATGTGATATTAAAACTAGAGGTTATAAATATAATATGATAAATTAGTTATTATATTTATTTCTAATAAATTAATTATGAGATAATTGATTTCAGTTTTCTCCAATAACCACCATAATGGGTGGTTTTAGTTAGTTTATGGAAAACGAATGGATAAAGTGAAAATTGTTTTCATTTTTGACATTCAAGAGGATCCATGCGCAAATAGCAAAAAGATATACGAGAGAGTAAACAATCAATCGAGGATACTATATGATAGTGACTCATTTGCTAAACAATAGAGTCACAAGTCTATGCAATAAACTTCTTCCTTCTCCCATTTACTCGATCGTCTACCCGATCGTCCAATTCCTGCTTCCCTCTTCCAAATCCATACAGAGCCCACACCTCTTGGAGTCTCACACCGAGAATACCAAGGTATCCTCGTGGTAGTGTCAAGTTTTTATTCGAGGGTCGAGGGTCGAGTTTCACTCATTACTGTTCGAGGATTTTCCAGAGGCATGTTGCGTTTGTGCTATAGGACGCGTTGCTGAGTTCGATCGAAGAAATACTAGAAGAAAATGTTCTTGAAGGATATGTTTACTTGATCCCTTTGTTTTTACCTTTGTAACTGTCTCTTATACACATCTAGATGTGTATAAGAGACAGTATATATATATTAGGTTAAGGGAAAAAAAAATTAAGCTCCCCAATTTTTTTAGTCTAGTCGCCAAAACCCCCTTCCCCTTCGTCTGTCTCTCTCTCTCTATCTCTCTTTCACTCAATCAATTGTCGCAGGCATAACCCAGCCCACAACAACCAAATGTTGTCGACCTCATTACGCTGTCGTCGTCCTCCGATCACTACCAATTGCTACTCACTATCACCGTCCTCCGATGACTTGTGGTTTGTAAACAATAAACTTATTATGTTATCAATAAAAACGTTATTGAGGTTTATTCAATAAAATTTTTATTGAATATATGAATTGCTCATTTGGTTTTTAGAAAGAACTTAAATCCAATAAACTAAGATCCATGGCTATTAAATGAATACTTGGACTTTATGTAGCAACATAAAAGTGGATCAAGTTTGAATAGATAGCCAAAATGGTCTAGTATACGAATATAGCTGGATACCTTATCCTGGGGACATTATCAGATGCGGTCCACTTAGTATTTAGACAAACGATGTGATCCTGAATCATTCATGTGGAGACATGTGAGTGCAGGCGTTTTGTGCAAAGAGTTTGTATAAGATCGGACTAAGAAATAAGTCACTCTTACTTTATAATATTGTTTACTGTTTAAGACTGACTATTTCAAAGCGATGACCTAGGAAACTTGACCTTCATCCTGAGCAAACTATGAACCTCTGTTTATTCAGAATTATCCTTAGATTTTCATGGGTGATGGTTGGCTCAGCAGCGCTGGCTCAATAAGCCTCCCATTTCAGGGGTAAGACTAGGTAGATAGTTGGAAACATAGGGTGCAAGGTGGAATTCACTCCTACCTGCTTTTAGAGAAAATAGAGACGTTGCTCTTAAGTACTAACTTCGAGTCTTGAACAAGGGCCCTACCCTCTCATTGGTTCGAGAGGACTCGATTTGGTGATTGGATCACAAACTAATTGTTTATTAGAGGATCAGTGGGACTTAAAGAGTAAGATGTAATCTCGGGGGTAATACAACTTTTGACCCAACCGTTATTATGAACAACTTGTGAAGGGTTGACTTATTAATTATAGTTACATCGAGTGAACAAAAATATATCTGCAGTAAGGGGAGTGCAACTATTGAGCTCTAGTGAAGTGATCCGATAGTTAACGAATGTTGGTTAATTAGGTTAAAGAGTTCAATCGTTAATGTCAGATCGTTGGAGCCCATGATTTGTAAGTCCATGAGGTCCCCCTACTAGCTCATATCGAACTAAACCTTAGAACAGTATAACAAACGAGTTTAAAGTGTTCGAATTCGATTTTTGGAGTAAAGTGTTGAATATATCCGATATATTGAACCTAATTTTTAATTATGAATTAAACATATAAAGAGAGAATTGGAGATATTTAAATAAGATTTAAATATCAAGATTATGAATAGAGACTCATATTGATTGGGATTAACGTTGGATTTAATAATTGAATATTAAATTAAATTAATTAAATTATTGAATTAATTATTTAATACTAATTTAATTTTAAATTAATCATTAGAATTAATTTTGAAATTAAATGGAATTGGTCAAATTGCAACAAAAGTCAAAATTGTTGACTAGGTTAAAATTGCAACATAAGTCAAGATGTTGACTTTAGACTTTGAGAAGTCAAAAAGTCAAATTGTTGACTTTAGACTTTTAGAGTCAAAGATAGACTTTTGACCAAGATAGTGGAAAAATCAAACATTTTTAAGTGGGAAAATCCTATTTTTGCATTGCTAAGTGTCAATCCCACTTGAAGATACTAATCCCACTTTGAGTTAGTGGAATTTGAGTATCAAATTCTTATTAACTTAAATTTGTATGATTTGCATGATTTGCATGATTTGGCCTATAAATAGAAGATTTCTATGATGTTTAATCTTCTTGGCAAAGTGGACTTTTATGAGATTTTTTTTTGAGAAAAATCTTAACCTAATTCTCTCTCAATTTTTTACCCTTTTCCTATCAAAATTGGTCACTCATCGGATCCTACCATCCCTTTTCTAGGCTGAAGAGTAGTCGGAAAGACTCTCATGGTGTTCTACAAACCGTTCGTGAGGAGATTGAAGTGGATTTGGAGAAGAATTAAGACTACAAAGGTTATATATTCTCTATCCCTTTGTTTTAATTTAATTGTATGTTTATTCTTTTGAAATTAACATAATTAGAGTACTTTAGATCCTTTATTTCTTATGTAGCACATGTGTTTGTTCCATCACCTCTGTTGCATCGCAAGCTTGCTATCAATCGTCAATGGGCAGACTAGTCACTGAAAGCCGTCAATTCTCACACATATCTCCCTCACTCTTTCTCTCATGATCGTCCGTCGCACAAGAAGTCGTCAACCGACCGTCGCCCAGTCTTTGTTGACACCGCAACCATTGTTCAACCACCATTCACCTTTGTCATCGACAAATCTACCGTTTAGAGTGAGTTTTCTACACTTTAGTTTGTTTTTAGGTTGGTTCTTGAATACCCAATAATTTTTTGCCTAGATCTTGATGTTTAAAGGTTGGATAAGAGTTTTTAGAAGGAGTTAGGGTGCTCTCCACTTTGTTTGAGCCCAATTTTGACAAGCTTTTATTAAGTTTTGGGGTCTTCGTTGATCTTTATCGAATATCCACTAATTAGTGGCTTATTTATGGTTTTAATCATGATGTAGGAGGTTGGGTTTGAGGGTTTGGCATTATTGTCCATCAAAAGTTAAAAGTTAATTTCAGCAAGATTTTTGGTTAAGTTTCTCGATTTAAGATTCAATGTGGTTTTGGATCCAATCATGAGTTGGGTAAGTGATTAGGAGTTTTTATAAGTTAATTTGACTTTTGGTTTGAGGCCCTAAAGTTTGGAGTTAAGTTTGCTTACGTTTATTTAGGGGCCTTAATCTTAGACTACTCTAAGCCAAGAAGAAGATTAAGTTGATTGTTATTTGGGCTTATGGTAAGTAATCTTACTACTGGAACCGCCTTTGTGTCAGGCGATACAATTAGTCTATATTAATGGCTCTATAAGACTGTATGTTCATGATGCCTCATTAGAGAGAATATATGAGCATGAAAATTTTGTTCGAAGCACGTTATGCTTATGAGCATGATCTTGATTTTTATAAGATATTTTATAAGGATGAATGAGCATGATCTAAATTGTATATGATATGTTATGAAGATGTATGTGCATGATGTTATATTTTCATGTTGTGGGACTCTGAATTATATTGCATGATAAATATGTTAGTGACGAATGTCTCTTACCTGTAGTAATGTACTCACTAGAGGTTTATATTTCCTTCGGGATTTACCAAAGGTTTGTGTCTGCTTCGGGATTCACCAGAGGCTTGTGTTTCCTTTGGGATTCACCAGAGGTTTGTGTCTCCTTCCAGATTCACCAGATATTTGTGTCTCCTTCAGAATTCACTAGAGGCTTGTGTCTCCTTCGGAATTCACCAGAGGTTTATGTCTCCTTTGGGATTCACCAAAGGTTTGCGTCTCTTTTGAGATTCACAAGAGGTTTGTGTCTCCTTCAGGATTCACCAGAAGTTTGTACCTCCTTCGAGATTCACCAAAGGTTTGTGATTTCATTTGGGTCTTCACCAGAGATTAGTGATCTCCTTCGGGATTTCACTAGAGATTTATGGGTACATCTCATCTATGGTAGGGTGGGTTCAATTATTCACTAGATGACCAATGATGATTAGTAGAGGTCTTTGCATGTCCCACTAAAATGTTACATTTATTGGATATAAATGCATAGCCTGACCCTGGTAGTGGGGTTACTTACTGAGTATTTTATACTCATTCTCTATTATGCTATATTTTTTGAGGTAATGGTAAGGACGCACCGATGAATGACAGGATGAATCCATGATCATGCTGCTAGGACTAGTCAGTTGCTTCCACTCATGTCTTTTTCCTACGATTTTATGTTTTAAAACTGAGTTTGACATTAAATTTAGAGAACTTTCAATTTTTTCATTGTTGGTTATTTTAGATAAAATTTTCTCGTGATGTTTTATTTGTTTCTTTTATTTAAATAAAGGTACCCTGTTCAATGATTTTCAGTTATTTACTTTAAATAAAATTTATTTATTTTATAACAAATTATTTGGTTTTTACCAATTCATGAAAAGTGTCATTTGGAAGAGAATGCATGTATACAGTAATGGCCTAGTACAAGTCCTAGGGAATCGGGTTGTTACACTCAGCCTTTACTCTTCTCGCATCCCTAAACTTCCCTTTTGGTTAATCCTATTCATAAAATCATCATTGTTCCAAGCATTCGAATTCGAAAACGTGTTAGCTTTAGAAGTATACCTCTTTGAATGCTCATTTTCTTCCTTTAATTGATCTTTAGTTTTGATTGCCCAATGATAAATATATTCCAAGCAAGATGGTGAATTTCTTTGAACCGGATGAATAATTTCTCTATTCAACCTCCAAGAATCTAGAGATTATATCTTATTCTTCTTCTCGAATTTGCGATCTTTCCATCAAAATATCCATCTTTTGATAATAATCTGCCACACTTTTTATTCTCTGTCTCAAATCTTGAAGTTTAGTTTTCAAATTTCTTTAATGATGTTTAGAAACATACTCTTTCTCATGGCTTCTTTTAGTTATTCACGAGTTTTTTTTAGATCCTCTTCTTTTCTTCTGCTCTTAGACTTGAGATGTTGATACCAATGTCTCACATGATTGGTGAGTTCAACAATGAGAAGTCTCATATTCTTATCCTCACTATACGTGTAGCAATCAAACATATGTTGTATCTTTAATTCTTATTGCAAGTATGCTTCAATGTCTATCGTTCCACTAAAGGGTGGAATTTTGAGTGTTACTTTGCTATCTTTATTGTCATGAACTCTTTTTCCTCTTCTAAGTTGCATAATATTTTCAAAGTTGTTTCTTCCTCTTCCTTCGACTTGTTTTTCTATTAAACTAAATCAAACATTCCTTCATCTTCTTGTAAGGCTCATTCTTCTCTTTGTTTTTGTGTCCTCCTTTATACTCATCTTCCCTCATCATTTCCATCATACCTTAAATTTCTTGAAAAATAACCATATTAAAATCTTATATTTGTGACTCTTTCTTCACATTGTGCCATTTTGAAGTTTAGTAATAAGGACATTTCCATACTTCTCACTAATTTTACTCAAGAACACTCGTGTTTATCATTCAAGGGTGAACTTTTAGTACTAGGTCAAAAATGCATGTTTTGACAAAAATTTTTGTGCAATCTTAATAAAAACTTGATGTAACCAATTCAAATGATCAACTCTCACAAGCTAAGACTAGAGTAACTCAGTCTTAGCATCAATAACTAGAAAATCTGAACAAATAAAAATATATTGACAAGAACTTTTCGTGTGCCTTGGATCTTTGAACATTTTTTCTTTCTTTTACTGCTATTTTTTATTTTGTTGTTGGTTTTTTTTTTTTTTTATACAAAAGCAAATTTCAATATTGGTTGTAACATGTCTTAAATTACACATTGTAAACAAATGCTAAAAAAAAGAGAAACAAAACAAAATAAAGATATTTCACCTCTAGAATCATCCAAGGACGTTAGCCAAATACTTTGATACCAATTGATAAGCGCCCATAATGATTGATTTATGCAAAGTTAGAGGTCCTTCTAGGATCATTACAAACATTCATAAATAAGGCTAATTTAACAAATGAATTTAATCAAAAGCTTAGTTAGAAGGATGAATAACTCTTAGATCGGACAATCTATGATGGTCACTCTTAGATCTTAAGACAATTCACTCCAAAATTAGCTTGATCAAGACTAATTCAATGAATCAATTTAATCATTAAATCTAAAGTAAGATTTGAAAAAGGCAACACCAAAGGGTTTGAATAAACACAAAGTTTTTAATATCATTGATTTGAATTTTAAGAGCATTACAAGCCATTTTAAAGGCCAAATGAACGTCTAAAGGTCCAAGAACTCAAAATTCATTCAAAAGCTAATAAATGGAAATTATAGAAAATAAGACCTAAAAACTTGAAACTTAATTGCATATTAATTTAGAAGTCAAAATGCAAAAGTAAAAAATGTTTCAAGTGCTTCGAATAGTCTTAAATAACTCCTTTAGAAGATGATAAACTTGATATGTATGTTTGATGATGTTTGACATCATGAATTCCAATACATTGCACATTTGACAACACATCTTTCATAATTTCTGCACAATTTTTGTTGTCCTTCATACCATCTTCCAAATTATACGACTTTTTCATATGATCTTCACTTCATTCTCTTGTAGACTCATTAAAGTAACATTATACATAAATTGGGGCTTGAAATCTTTTTCTCTTCTCGTGCATTAGGCAGCCTTTAAAGATGTAGTATGAAAATCTTGAGTCTTTTTTGCCTTACTTCTTGTAATAGCTCCTTTGTATACATGTAATAGATCAATGGGTGGATTCATCTTAGTAATCAATGTATGAAAAAAAATAAACAAAGAAAAAAAAAACAAAAAACTCATCATGGGCAAGTAAGGGACCAAACTAAAAAAAATAAAAATAAAAAATAAAAATAAAAATAAAAAAATAAAAAAAAAACAAAGTAAGAAATATCTTCTTCATATCATTGTCAAGTATTCTAACTATTATGGCCATTTATTATGACTCTAGACCGATTGTAACATTGCAATCAAATTGTGATGGCATATGTGACGGCAAAATCTAGAAAAATTACTAAATTATTTATACGAAAAGATTAATGGGTCCTACATAATTTTCAATAATAACCCAATTGAGTACCTTCCTTTTCGCAATCAGATTACAAATGGGGATTACACATTTTGTTGTGGAGTATATAGTTCATTATGATTATAAAAATATTGGTAAACAACAAACATATTTAAATGAGCCATACTTTTCATATTACCATTGATTTATTTCATTTATAAGGAAGTAAATACCGTATAAAATCATTAGGTTTCTTATTATATGTTGAGCAAATAAGAGAGTTAAAATCAACAACTTATTTCTTTTCCGAAATCTTTAGCATTATGCTTGCCTTTTTTTGAAACTCAAGACAAACATTTTTTTAAAATAAAAAAATTAGTAATATAGCAACGGGTAAAGATGTTCATTTTCCCATTAGGATTCTCCATGTCGACGGCGAATGGGAGTGAGTGAAGGAAAAATTCTCCAACCTAAATGGGAAAAAGGTCCATGTCCCGTTTGCCTTTTAAAAAAAAATAATTTGCCTTTTTTTAAAAAAAGATAATTTACTAGTAAGAAACATGTGGATTATACATGAAATTAAAACTTTTAATTTAAAGTTAAATATGGCTAATAAGAACAATTAATTTATTTTAAAGATGATAACAATATATAAAAAAAAAGGTTGCATGCAACACACTCATTCTTTGATAGAGGGCAAGACATCAATTTTGGATTTTTTTTCCTCGAGGAATTGTCTGTCTTTTACCTCGTGGAGTGATTTTAGACATATAATTCACTCTTATTCACCTTATAAGGTTGTGTGCTGTGTGTTTAAATATTGTCTTCTCCGAAAGGACATTCAAAGATAGAATTTTATTTGAATAGTGATCGTTCATCTTCTACTTTGTAAGGCGTTTTTTAACATCTAGTTAATACTTAACCTCAAATATCAATGAGACTTCTACCATTTTTCTAATGTTTTAAAAATTGCATGGCATTATTTATCATTGAAATTATTGAAATAAATTAAAGGAGGATTTTCAAAAATAGAAAAGGAAGAGAAACTATTTACACAAAATAGAAAAATTTAATAATTTTAGACTTCTATCAGTTTCTATCGCTGATAGACACTGATAGACTTCTATCAACCTCTATCAATGATAGACTTCTATCAATCTCTATCAATGATAGACTTCTATCAGTATCTATCACTGATAGACTTTGGTAGAAGTCTATCGGTGTCTATCAATGTCTATCAGTGTTTTTTTTTTCTTTGTTATTTCTGTAAATAGTTTGACATTTTTTCTATCTGATAAAATTTTCCTAAATGAAAGTCAAAAAATAAAATTAAAATTTTACCATTATACTTTTATAATAATATATAAACATAATTATCTACTCTAAACCTATTCTCAGAAAACATATCTTCACATATTCAGATCCAACCATAAATTTACAACTCCAAACTACCTTTAATTTTTTTTTTCAATATTTTAAAATAATGTTATTTTAATAATTATTGACAAAAATAGGGTAGGGGCTGAAAGAATTGACAACAATAAGGTAGTAAAATCGTGGACCTGGTACACGATTACTGAGTAAGCAGCTAAATCGTGGCCGATCCACGACTTCCTTTTGCATCACGTGAATCTGGCACCTAAATTGCCACATGTACAAACTGCCATATGTATGATATGCAGCATTGACTAGGTAATCATGGATCGGTCTATAACTTCCTAAGTCGTGCACCAGGTATACGAGTTAGTGATCCTAAATCCCTACCTAACGACTTCTCCCTCACTTTCTTCCCCATCTCTTCTGCCTTCCTTTCTACCTTTCTCTCTCTCAACTGGCTGTCTACCCACGTCCACCATCCGTCATGCACTCCATCGTGCACCGTTCTCTTTGTCGTCGTCGACCATAGGTAACCTTTTTTTCAATATATGAGATTGTGCCTTGAACATCCATAAATCTAGTATTTTATTTAGATGTATGCACGAAAAACTAGAGTTCTAAACTATTTTGGTTGAGAACTTGGGAGATCTAGGGTGTGAAGTTTGTTTTTTTCTATGATTTGAATTGTCCTTTCTTTTTTGTAGTTTAATATTATAAGTTGGACTGAAGATTTAGACTGATATGAGGAGTCCAAAAAGTGTATGATTTGTAGTTTATTATTGTTTTGTCTGTGATTTGAATTATGTTGGATTAGGCTGTAGTTGGTTTTTTAAATGAAAAATAAAAGAAAAGATTTCGACTGTTTGTGTATTTGAGTTTGAACTTGGGATGTAGGTTTATTATTTTAGTTTTTTTTTTTAAAAAAAAACAAAATTTTTAGATTGATCGTAAAATAGAGTTTGGGTTATCTTTTGGACTGATGTTGGATTGGGTTGTTAGTATTAATGTATTAAGTTAGTCTACTTTTTTTTTTATCAACTGTAACAGTTATAAACATTTGAGTAAATATGTCGATGCATCCTGAAGATTTAGTCATTCTTAAACCTATAAATGTTGAGAACGGTGATATTGATGTAGAACTTTATGAATTATTTGGAAATGATAGAAGTGCATAACATGATCTTGAGTTGGTACCGTCAGAGACGTTCATCCAAATAAATTGGGATATCACTAATTCAACCTGTGAACGAGGGTCGATATTGGAGGAAAGGAGTAAATGTGTAGATAATTCTAGTTTAATACAAAAAAGAATGTTTTTTTTACACTAAACAAGATCTACAGCTGGCCATAAAAAAATACTACATGACAGAACACTATGAGATTTTTGTAGTAAAATCGATTCAAGATATTTGGTATATGAGATGCAAACAGTGGAAGGATGGTTGTGATTAGAGGTTACGGGCTTGTTGGCGTAAAATTCATGAGATATTGAAAAGCATCTAAAATTGCTTTTATTACCTTCAAATTTAGAATTAATATTGCTAGTTTTGTTTAGTTTGACGTGGTTTATTGAGTAATTTCAGGAAACTAAGCATCAGGAGCAATTTGTACGAAAATGATATAAAAAAAATCTGAGGCAAAACTCTAATTTTGAGCAATTACGGATTGGCTATGGAATTAGGAAGAAACCAAGGTCCCAAGATCAAGAAAATAGGTGAATTTGGAAGGCAATTTGGGGAAGCCAGTGTTGGAAGAATGTTGCAATGCTGCTCCCTGACGCTGTAGACCCGAGACTAAATAGAAACAGGGTAGCATTGCAACGCTACAACTTTGACATGAGGTTGGCATGACGCCAACATTGTAATGTTGCGAGCATATTATAAATAACAGTGTTGCACCGCCAGATCTGGAGAGGAAAATAAAAGGAGGACAAAAAGTGAGCCGATCTTGATAGATTTTACCTAAATTATAGTCCGTACAGGAGCTGAAATAGAGTAATTCTGATCGTTTTTGGTTGAAGACTCGAGATTTCGATTGAGAGTTAATCTGAGAGCGTTAGATTGATTGTGATAGGAAGATTGATCGTAACCGTGCAGTTTTATTGAAGAACAATCCAGTATTTATGGTGAGAGTCAAGAAGATCGTGATTGGGATTCGAACCTATTGAGGGGAGATCGTTCTTCTTCGTTAATTTATTTTCCACCATAATGATTGTTTGTTTGTTGAAAACCGTTATCGAAATCATGCTTGGCTAAACTCTTTTATTCTAGGGTGGTCCTGGATTTAAGGGATGTTACTTTGAGTATTTAAATTTACAATTGATTGATTTTGCATAAATTTCTAAACTGTTTGTACTTAATACTTTTGATTTAACCAACCACCAATTGAATGAACTTAAGTTAATTAGATGTCTTGAGAGAGAATTTAATTTTCTCGACCCAATAATTTAGATTGTTATTCGAAATTGCATGAGAGGGAATTTAGAATAATAAAGGGTGCGATTGAAGGGTCTTGATACTATAACTATTCAAGCGATAGAAGAGATTCGGGTCGATGGGTAGTTATTAGGATAGTTTGAGCTTGAGAGAGGATTTCCTGATTTTAGAACTTCTAGCCTTAATCTATCAATTTCAATCAGTTGCATGTCATATTCATTGTATTCCCTAAATGAAACAACACCCTGGAATTGTTTTGTTTGAAATATTCTTGTGTGTGACTGAATTTTTGTTATCCGTAGTTGTAGATAAAAATCATATTTTGGTTGCCTGGATAAAATTGACAAAGAATTGTGATAGCTAAGTTAGGAAAATTTTGCTCACGCCGGTCCCTGAGGATGATACCCTATTTGGGATTTATTACTTCGATTGCGCGCGCTTCACATACCGTCAGATGTTTAAAATTACTAGACTTGAAGGGGAGCACTCATGTTTGTACTCAAAATTGACACATGATCATTCACAGCTTTATTCAAATTTTATGAGTATTAAAATCCAAAATATGGTTAGAGCTCCTAAGGTTCCTGTGGCCTTACTCCAAGAAGTAATTAAAAAATAATATGGGTGTAATGTTAATTATAGATGTATGTGGCAAGTAAAGAGAAAAGCATTGATTATTATGTTTGGTGATTAGGAGAAATCATAGTCAGAGCTTTCATACTATTTGAGTGTTGTTGTGTATTATAATCCTAGAACACGATCGGATTGGTATTTTCTTCTGTTTGATGTGTCAGGCGCGACTATTTTTTGTCGAGTTTTCTGGTCTTTCAATCCTACAAGAGAAGGGTTCAAATATTATAGGTCATTAATTCAGATTGATGGAACTCATTTCTACCAAAGTATAAGGGTAAATTCTTGACTGCCTTATCAAGTGATGCAAACGAGCATATATTTTCCCTTGCTTTTACTACTGTTGAAGGAGAAAACTCGTCCAGTTGGTCATGGTTTCTATAGGCATTATGTGAATATATTACCGAACGAGATGATATTTGTTTGATTTCTGATAGACATAAAGGCATTCTTGCTGCAATTAACAATGAGGAAATAGGTTGGAGTGAACCTAAAGTGTATCATTGTTATTGTCTTCGTCATGTTGCTAGTAATTTCAATATGAAATACAAATCGAAGCAACTAAAAGATTTATCATTTACATAAATTCGTCCAAATGCGGACTTACTAAGAGAACAGGGTCACTCAAAAAGTACTTGAATTCATAATGAAATGGATTAGAGAGAAGCTAGCCAAAAAGTTCGATGTACAATTCACAAGGGAGAAAGACATAACAAGCGTATTTGTCCACAGCGTACATTAGGTGCTTCCTCTTCGAGTCATTGATGACTTTGTTATGTAATTGAATTTGTTATATAATGGATTTTGTTAAGTAATTGAATTTTCTATGTATTGGACTTTGTTATGTAATTGAAATTGTTATGCAATAGATTTTGTTATGTAATTGAATTTGTCATGTAATGGATTTTTCATTTAATAGACTTTGTTATGGAATTGACTATATTAATATGTGTTTATACTCTTTTAGTGTTTGTGCATCATGGATCCCGGTCCTTCTAATCCTGTGCAACTATATAAACAAAATAGCCATAATTGACAATCGATATATGATAGTTCTTCTACTATAGCTTTGGACTATCGGAGAAGGAAGACATCTGCATAACGTACTATCCCGTTTGATCCACGTATTATACCTTACTCACAACAGGCTAGTTTTCTTTGCATTGCACAGATTGAATTTATTCAATTGGATTTGCACCTCATGACTACATTAGTAGAGCGTTGGAGACCAGAAACCCACATATTTCACATGCTTTGTGGGAATGCATAATTACGTTGTAGGATGTTGCAATTCAATTTGGATTACAAGTGGACGAATAACCTATGACAAGTCCATTGAAATATGATTGGAAAACTGGTTGTGACAATCTTTTGGGCATTCAACCAGATAATTTGAAAGGCTCAAGATTGAGTATCCCTTGGTTAGCGTCTCAATTTCTAGAGTTGTATCTCGATGCTAACGACGTTAGCATACAAAGGTATGCACGAGCACACATTATGCAGTTTATTAGATGATTTTTTTTTGCTGACAAGTCGAACACTCTGGTATGTCTTATGTTTCTTCCGCTGTTGTCTGATTTTGGGCATGTTGTTACGTACTTGTGGGGTGGTGCCTATCTTGCATGACTTTATAGAGAACTATGTTGGGCTACTAATGCACAATATTTGAAAATAGGGGGGCCACTCATACTGCTGTAAGTATGGGTTTATGAAAGATTTAACATTATAGCACAACAAGTCTAGATACAGGCCCCAGATGATCGTCCATTCAGTGTAGATATTTATATATTTATTCTATTATCATTTTATGTAATAAAGTAAATTAATTGTATTTTTTTTAAATTTAGATGGGGTGGTGTATTAGCTGCTTCTGAACAGTCAGTAAATATATTACTAGTATACCAACAAATATTTGACAGATTGATACACAATCAAGTAACAAATGAATATTTTTTTATGTCTAATTATTCTTTTTTTTTTCTTCAGATTAATTAGGTGCCATATATGCAAGATATTTGGTCATTACTGCCTGATTGTTGCGGTGATGGTCAAGACATTTGGTTGACTGTTAGTCCTCTTATATGTTTCCATATAGTAGAGTGACATCAACTAGATCGTGTGTTGAGACAATTCGATCTACGACAAACGGTACTGTCATTGTGTTATATACTCCCGACACTACACCGATTTGAGAGGTAAGCACGATCAAGACTGGCGCCAAATTCACACATAATATATATTGTACTGACATGCATGTCATGATCGTTGTGCATAAGGAGAAATAACAAATGGACTAGCTGTATCAGATGACTATTTATTCTGGTATGATTCGATCACGAGACGATTTATCACATCTGACGATGCTCACTATTATTGCATGGTAAGAGCTTTATCATCTTACATTTTCCAAATGTATGATACGAACATTATTTAGTATTAATTTGTTTTCATCATACAAAATATTTTGTCCAAGATGTACAACAATATTCAGTACAATACATTTTACCAAAGTGGAGTTCAATGGGTGATCAAACCTTAGTAAATGTAGAAAGTATTATTCAACAGATATGACAACTCAATGTTGTTGATACATATCAAAGACGTATTCGTCGTAGACAACCACGACAATAAGGTGAAGCTAATCTAGAGGCACACGAAGACAACCACCATGTGAAAAATTGAGTGACATATAATTCAAACTTTTAGCTTTATGTGAACTTCTATTTTGAAATTAAAGAACTAATGAAATAACATTTTATCATGAAACACTAAATCTAGTAAATGAGTATGATATAAAAGATAAGAACAAAACAAGGAAGAAAATTTTTAGTTAAAAATTTAAAAAAGATCAAAATCGAAAGGAAAAAAAACTAAAATCGTGTTGGGATCCACGAGTTAGGTCCTTTGACCAAGTCCACATGGCTGACATGACAGCCATCTAGCGTCCACAAGA
The DNA here is from genome assembly GCF_009727055.1 of Benincasa hispida. NCBI lineage: Eukaryota > Viridiplantae > Streptophyta > Magnoliopsida > Cucurbitales > Cucurbitaceae > Benincasa > Benincasa hispida. Next base: position 70,624,036 of record NC_052351.1, on the reverse strand, counting down.
TGCTTACTGGATTAAACCATAATCGTGTGCCAGGTACACGATTTGTTTGTCTACAAAAATGTATCATATTTTTGTCATTACTTTTCTCTTCAACCCTACTTTTGAAATTTCTTTCCTATGTACCCAGTTTTGTCATTACTTTTAAAAATCACATTATTCTTGAACTTAACCCTATTTTCCACATATTTATAATTATTTTAAAACTCGAAATATATTTGTTAATACCTTATATCAATATAACAATGGGGTTGTTTGGGGCCATGAGACGATATATTCCCATATCCTATATCATCTTAGTGTTTGGAGGCCTATTATCCTATCTCACCTATTTTAATTGTTTGTGGGCCCATTTTCGGAAGTATCTCACCGTCATTTTCCTTCCACGTATCGTATATCATCTGAGTGCTTGAACATACTCGATCATACTCAATCGTTTATACTCGATCAAAACTTTTTAGATATCAGAACTCCCCACATCCTATATCTCCCCAAATAGCCCCCGGGAGTTTACAATTTTTTTTTAATAATTATATAAGAAAGTACAAAAAGCAGAAAAATGAATAAAAGAGAACTTAAACGAATGCCGGACCCATTTTTGGGAAGCATCGCCCTACCTAGCCTAAATTTCCTTAATCAATTCCTAGAATAAAGATCTAACTACAGATCCTAGAATTCCTCATTAGTTGTATCATCGACCTCCCTCCTTTACTACTCTTCTTTCCGCCTATATTTCGTTGCTTCACCATCACATCAATAGTTTGACAACTCTTCATCCCTTGCAGATTAGGATTCTTCCATTTTATCAAGCGCGAAATGGATATGGAATATGCAAGTCACTGCGCGTAGTCGTTACGGTTGCTGCCACTACAAAGGCTGTTGATAAAATGGTTGGTGTTGTCCTATAGAGCCTCATTCTAACATTCTGTATCTAATAACCTCTGTAAATTTCAACGCAATTGAAGACACTTGACTTTTTTAATGAGTTCAAATATTTAAAAGCTGGAAGGTAATCAGTCCTGCTAGTTGAAGAATTAAAAAGAAAAAAACTTGATGTGTTTGGACATTTAATGCAAGAAATAAGGTATCTTTCTTGTTGAGAGAGACCCTATGCTTTTTCTCAAATAGATTGCATAAGAGAAACCTCACTAAAGAAGAAAGGAACAAAAGATTCTCCCTTTTCTTGTGTCATTGCAAACTCTTTTAGTGGATGTACTTTCAATTAGTGAATGAGACTTCCATCTTAATCAAGATAATAGATAGGTTTGAATTAAACATTTAAATTTAGATTATACCTATGAATCAATCTACCTAATAGTTAATCACTACAAAATTTGAACAATTTTTCTCTAGATTCAAATAGTTCAAGTGGCATTATTCGTATAAAAAAGTAAGTGATAAATTTAATTATTTAAGTAAAATTTTTCAATTGTAGTTATTTAAGTTAATTGGTTTTATTTTAAAAATAAATAAGTTGTCCATAAAATTAAATGGAGAATTTCACAGGAATGGTGAATGAAATTGGGAGCAAAGATCATAGACATCTTTAGTCCATTAGAAGAATCAAAATTCCAATAATCATTGTCTTAATTAGTAAAGGACAAGAAAAATTTCAACGGGGTAATTGTCCAATTTTGACCGATCAAGACGGATAGATAAAGATATAGAGAAAAAGATCTAAAAAGACTTGATTACGAAGAAAACCGTAAAATAATAAATAACAAAACTTCTTCCATTGACATGGTAAAGCTGGAGACAGAGAGAAGGAGACGACATGAAAACAACACATAAAAAAAAAAAACTCAAAACAATGAAAGCACTCTCGCTTCTTGGAGGATTCTTGAAGGATGACACAAAAATCATCCCAATGAATTTAATAATAGTTCAGACATTTGGTAAAAGATTTCTTTTTTTAATAACTACACTTTCAGTTTTATGTATATATATGTCAATATAATATAGATTACAAATACATATTTAAAAATCTTCTTGTAAAATTGAGAGCAAGATAAAAATACAAGTACCAATAAAATAAAATATTGAAATAAATATAATATGATATATAAAATAAATAGATAAAAAATTATAAAATAAGAAATTTCTCAAGATCCTCCACTTTATCCAAAAATCATGAATTTTGCTCAATGCATGTGTGTCTTTTGAACTCCACAAATGACCACTTATTTATATGGATTTTGGCAAATAAGTTGTGACACATTTGACACCAAACATAGATTGTTGTATGATATATGGCCAACACATGTGGTAATGGAAGGAGGATACATGACTTTTGACACTAAGTTTGGACATCTATCTAACACATTATAATATTTATAATACTACCCCTTATATGCCCATTATATATATGAAATGTGCATCATTAAAACCTTACTACGAAAAAAATCAATAGTGAAAAACTCTAGTGAAGGAAAAAAGAGTACATATTTTATATATTTATACTCCTAAAGAGAATAATATATTTGCTCCCCCTCATGAAAACATCACTTAGATCTTTAAGTCACCGCATTCCAATATTGTGCACCAATATTTCAAAAGTTACAATTGGTAATGATTTTGAAAATAAGTCTGTCAGGTTATCTTTCAAACAAATTTATTGTACAGTGATGTCGCCATTTTCTTCAAAATCACGAGTGTATTTGCTTGGGTGAAATATATTTTGTTCTATCTTCTTTAATATATTGTCACACCCCTTCCCAGATTACCCTCTTAATCCGAGAAAAGATGTGAAGATAGCAATTGCCAACCTTCTTATGACAACTATTGTCCAACATACTCCTGAAAACCTGTATCCTTCGCACTTGTTAAACTTGATTAGTAGATTATATTTCTCTAGAACTTAACACATAGGTTTAGCAACAACTTAAGCATATAATTTATAGTTAATCATAGATATCAACATCAACATGCATAACAATTTTAGAAACCAAGCTTATATACAACACAAACTCCACTTTATTCCCCCTGACATGGACACAAAATTAAATAACAAAACGTGATGAGCCACCTAAAACTTCCACTATCTGTGGGTCTGAGAAGTGACTGACTGGCAGAACTGCTAGGCCTCGGGACGTCGACCGCTACCTAGGGAGGAAAATATTTTAAAAGATGATCTGAAAAAGCCCAGTGAGTGACTAACTTATGTATAACATACTTTAAATCATAAATAACATAAACATGCCTATCAAGGAAACATTTATAAAATCATAATTAGGATTTTGGAAATTGAATGAAAATTGTAAAATACATCTTGTAAAACCCTGTAATAAAACTCATTAACATCATTATGAAAAAATCCACTACTCCACTGCTTGAAGCTGTAGGAGAACCTTTTTGCTCAATCCCTAATAATCTTAGTTGAGAGAGAGTCATTTTGCTCGATCTCATCAACGTCAATAATATAGTCATACGTGCACATAGAGCTGAATTGGGTCCTGATCACCTTACCATACCTTTGGTGTCAAGGATCCCTAACATCACTGAAATTTGGGCACCTTACCATACCTTTGATACCAACATTGGAGTAGGGTTTGTACAAGGCACAAACATATAAAAATATAAGAACATATACATAATATGCATTTGAAATGATCGAATTTTATGATTTCATAGCATCACATAGTGCCTTGTAAAACATGACGTATGCTTATCAAATTGTCTTAGTAAACTTTTGTCATGCGGTACAACATAGCATAGGCTTAATATAAAACGCATGCTTAAATCATAATTAACTTCATCATTTAAGAACATGATTCATGCGATCAACATTCATTTCTAAAGCATGCGTTGAAGAAAATCTTGGTATAAAAACTTCATATGAAATGTCTATGTGTTGGAATTTATTCATAAAAATGGCATTGGAAAACATTTTATTTAAACTTGTCACTTACTGTCTTAAGCTATTTATCCAAAGGGTTGTTGACTGTAAGGATTTTTGGTGTCGTTTGATTCCCAAAAAGGACTACTAATCAAAAGAAAATTTTGTATATACCGAACTACTTCTATAACTACTAAAATGTAGCAATAGTGGTAAGTCTGAGTCGATCCGCAGGGAAGCGCGATTTGTTTCGTTAAGCCAATTTTCTAACTAGAGCGGTTAATGGTGGTTTTGGTGTGTAAGAGAAAAATGCGAGAAATTAAAAAAAAAAAAAAGGGTAAATGTAATCTAGGAAGCTAAGAAAAATATTAAATGGTTAGCCATTTCCCCGGAAACGGTGCCATTTTGTCCGAACGCTAAGTAGGTATCGTTAGTTCTACCTAACCCGAAACAAACGATATTTATAAAGCTCGAACAACAACCTAACTAACTCGTAGTTAAAGTGGAAGTAAGAGGTCGATACACAGGGAAATGTTATTTAATCTTTTCTTTAACCAAGCTTTACTATGAAAGCTATAAAACAAGGGTTTTTGATTAAGACAAGAAACATGCCAAAATCAAAAGATAAAGGATAGTTGTAACCAAGTTTAGAACTATCTTGTTTCTAATCCAAGTTAGACGTTCATTGCAATTCTCATTATTGAATTCTACAAACTCAATTCACAATCGGATTAAGCACGCAACTACTTACTTTATCTAAATTAAACTAGTCTTTACAAAGGCAGACAACTAGCATAACCTAGTCAAAAAAGCATCCTAATCAATGATTAAGATAGGATGGCCATAATCCTAATCTATCTACATGCTTCTACGTCTATTGAGTTCCTTAGTGGTCATATAGAAGAGAAAACATGTGCATTAAGTTCTAGGATTCAATTGCGTCGATTAATTGTTAAGATAGCTTACTCAATTAACCGAATTTTCTCTAAATCTGATAATTAGTATGTCCTAGGTTAGTCAACCATTCAACACACAATTACTATTGCCTCTTAGAGATCTTGGTTAAATATTCTATCGAACACATTAAAAGCAACATATTCAATCATGAGTGAATGTGACAAAACCAAGTATCTAGGCTAAACATGTTCAAGATATAGATCATTCAACATGCTTCAAAAATTAAAATCAGACTCAAGAATGCTCAAATTCAGATTGCTAATAATAAAGAAAAGTAGAAAACTCAAAAGAATTTGCAAGAACTCTTGAAATAGAAACAAGATTTAATTACTTCATAAATCCATTGACAAATTCATGAAGAATTACAAGTTATTGATTACAAATAAAATAAATAAAAATCTAACCTAGGTAGGAAACAAAATTACCATAGAGACTAATTGATATAGAGAGAAATTCTAGTCTCCATCGAAATCGTGCTTCCTCCTTTCAGCAAAAATGAAAGAAAACTATTTATAGTTGCAGGGATAGCGTCGCGACGTCACGACCAACATTGCAACGCTAAATCGTAGAAAAGCCAAGAAGCGTTAGGCTAACGTTGCAATGCTGCGTTGATGCTTGGTTGCGTAAGGTGCGGGGGATGAATCACGTCAAAATTCGGAGTGTTACAACGTTGTAAGAAGCGTTGCAACGCATCGAGTTTTTGCAGCAACAAGCGAGCGGTCCGTCTTTAACTCGATACTCGATGCTCGATGGTCCTTTACTCAACACACGATGTTCGATTACTCGATAGCATTTACTCGATGGCCTTTTTAGTAATTACTCGATGACTTGACAGCCTGACTCGATTATACTCGATAGTATTCTAGTAAATACTTGATGCTTGATTACTCAATGGTTGATTATACTTGATGGCATTTTGGGTATTTACTCGATGATAATTTACTCGATTACTCGATAGCATTCACTAGCATTTACTCGATGCATTACTCGATGGCCTTTTACTCAATGATACTCGATGGCATTTCAATAATTATTCGATTCTCTTCAATTTATTGATTTCTTGGTCATTTTTTATCCTTTTGGCGCAATTTTCTCTTAATGACTCCTAAACGCCTCGATGACTGTTTTACTTACAAAATCAGCATTTAAAGCAAATAATCATCACAATTTTGGGGAAATTAACATAGAAAATATACATCCTTTAAAAACCTAACATCCTATTTATTAATTAAGGTCGGAAAGACCATACCATAATTAAACTATATGCTCTTTCTACTGGATTCTTTGTGATTATATAGAATTAAAAATCATATGCATTAAGAATAAGGATTCAATCGCGTTGATTAAATGTCAGGAAAAGCCTTATCAATTGACCAATTTATTCTTCAAATCTAGATTAAACATGCAATACCAAAATTCAAGGTCAGCCTATAAATCTAAGCATTCACATCTAATCTTTTGCTACTGGGGTAAACTCAAGCATGTCCTTTTACAGATGTAGGAAGTTTAGCTCTCATAAGTAATAATCTAGCAATTAACTACAAAGGTTTTATGGATGATTTTGCTAAACCATCTTGTGTATGAACGTGAGCTACAAGATGTTCAACATTTATCCCAATGACATACAATAATTATCAAAAGCCTGGGATGTAAATTCACTAACATTATCAAGAGGAATAGTCTTAATTGTAAATCAGAAAATTGTGCTCTTTTGAGCAAGTAATCTTGCAAATGCAAGATTTCGACTTGATAATAAGCACATGTGTGACCATCGGTTGAATGCGTCTATTAATACTATAAAATATCTAAATGGTCCACTTGGTGGGTTAATAGGTCTACATACATCATCATGAATTCCACTTGGTGGGTTAATAGGTCTACATACATCATCATGAATTCATTCTAAAAACGCAGGAGGTTCAATTCCCACTTTGGTTGGTGATGGTCTAATTATTAATTTGCCTTGAGAGCAAGCATCAGTTGATAGTTCATTAGATTTAAGAATCTTCTAGCTCTTCAATGAGTGTCCATTTTAATTCTTAATAATTATTCTCATCATTATAGACCTTGGATGACCTAATCTTTCATGCCAAATAGAAAATATATCTGGATTCATGAATTTCAAGTTCATTGTTGCATATATTTCAATTACTCGTATATAGTGTAATATAATCCAGAAGATAAAACAACGACTCTTCCAGTACATGCTTTTCATATGAGACATAGATATTCCATATTATTCTTACTATCAGTCTCAATATGAGAACCGTTGCAACGTATATCTTTAAAACTAAGTAGATTTCTCTTTTATTGACTAGAGAACAATGCATCGTTAATAATAAATTTTGTTCATCTAGGCAAAATGATATTTTCTTTTCCAAACCCCTTAGTTAGGTTTGCAGAACCTGATATTATATTGATTTTTGCTTCCATCATTGTCAGTTTGAAAAAATATTTTCTATTTTTAAGTATTGTGTGCATAATTACATTATCTGCCAAACATATATCTTTTTTACTCATTTTTATTTACCTAACTTATGGAAATGATCCATGTTTCTTCATCAAAAGAAAATAATTACAATAAGAAAAACAACACTTGTAATGTACAAAAGTTAACATTTACTAAGAGAAAAAAAAAACATAAAGATGGATAAAAATACAACAACATTAAGTCTAGATATTTTCAAAGTCAAAAGAAACATTTGATGTTCCATCAACTTCTTTTCAGGAGATTCAAAGAAATTCGCCGCATCCAAAGTTGTATATGGGATGGGTTAAATATGTCATTATCCTAGTATGCAAAATTTACTTCCACATTTTTCTCTTTTTTCTTCGCTTAATAGAAATCGACTAATTGTTTTGACGTACAACAGGTACATGACAAATGCCTAGTCGTTCTGCATCGGAAGCATTTATTTTCAATACTTTTTGAACTCTTATCTTGTGAAGCTTTTATTTTATGGTCATCATTTTATGTGGTTCTTTTGAAATTTGAATGATTAGAATAGCCACCACGAACAAAACAATTATTTCTTTCTCTGCCACGGTCACGACCTCGACCACAAACAGGACCTCAACCAAGATTATTATTAAAAGTCACAGCATTCATTTCAGGGAATAGTGTCATTTTGGTTGGTCGAGATTTATGATATTTCATCAATAACTTATTATTTTATTTGGCTACGAGAAGATATGAAATTAGTTCAGAATATTGTTTAAAACTTTTTTTTTCTCGATATTGTTGCTCTAAGAGCATATTTGAGACATGAAAGGTAGAAAATGTCTTCTCTAACATATCAACGTCAGTAATTTTCTCTCTACATAACAATAATTTTGAACTGATTTTAAATAATTCGGAGTTGTAGTCACTTATTGATCTGAAATTTTTATAGCCTCAAGTGCATCCACTCATAATGAGCTTTAGAAAGAATAACTGTTTTTTTTATGATCATAATTCTCTTTCAAATTTTTCTACAAGATACAAGAATATTTTATTGTAAGATACTCCATTTTCAATTCCCCATGGAGATGATAATGAAGAAAAATCATAGCTTTTGCTGTCCTGACTGGATGTTATATTTCATTCTTTAATTGTTTCCCCTAAGTTCATAGCATCAAGGTGGATTTTGGCATCGAGCACCCATGACAAATAATTATTGCCATTAATATCAAGGGCAAAAAATTCTAATTTTGTGAGATTCGTCATGACATCATTATCATAAAATATTATATTTATTTAGAAATTTAATAGATATTATATAGGCAAAATAATGTAAATTTATTAATTATAATAAAGAGAAAAAATCGACCTATCTTTAGGATCTACCTTCAGTGGGGGAAACGATAGAAACTTGTGCTGATAACGTGTTGTAAAATTGAGGAGCACAACGAAAACACGAATACCGATAAAATATAATATTCAAATAAATATAATATAATATATAAAATAAATAAATAACAAAATATAGAAATTTCTCAAGATCCTCCACTTTCTCCAAAAATCATGGATTTTGCCCAGTACATGTATGTCTTATAAAATCCACAAATGACCATTTATTTATAAGAATTTTGATAAGTAGGATGTGATGCATTTGGAAACCAAGCATAGGGTATGACATACTACCAATACACAGTGATAATGAAAGGAAAACACTTGGCTTTTGACTCTAAGCTTGGGCATCTATCTAACACATATAATATTTATAATAAATCTAACTTTGTTTACAAGTAAATATAAAATTTGTGGAGTACATAAATAAAAAGTTGAAAAGTGGGAGGGTGTTATTTAAAGTTAGTTAAGTCAGTTTTTTGAGGCGTGGCATCCGCCACGTGTCAGAAAGAGAAAGGAGGGAGGTGATTGGGGGAAGTGAATGATAGGGGAGATTAGCATTGCTGAGATAGTTGAAGAGTTTGGGAAAATAAAGATTATAGAGAAGAGAGAGAGAGGAGAGTGATAAAAAAAAAGGGGGGGTTTTGGACAGCGTAGATCCATGGCGGTGCCGTTGCTTTCCTCTATAAGCTTTTTTGCTGAAACGCAACAACGCCCATTCTCTCACCAAAGGACAGAACGACACACGCATACACTTTTAGAGAGAGAGAGAAAGATTCTCATTTCTTTCTCTTCTGTCGTTCCAACTCCAAATCTTCATCCCCATAAGTTTGCTTCTTTATTATCCTTTCAATTCCTCCTCTTAATCATTCATCATTACGCCTACCCACATAACTTCCAACCATTTTTCTACGCTTTTTGCCCCAACCCCATTTCTTCTTTCTTCCTCAAATGCTCATCCACTTCGTCTTCTAGGGCTTTTGAGTTCTCTTCTTCTGTCTAATCTGGTAACTTTAACTCTCTTTTTCTTGCTTTTCACCTGTTTTTGAATTTTGGGTCTTCATGTTGAGATCTGTATTGCTAGTCTTTTCATTTGGATTGAATCTCCTCTTCTTTTTCACACATGGGTTTGTACTCTACTGGATTTGATGTCGAGTATCAGCTGTATTGTGTTGTTTTACTTTCATTCTATGTGTTCTTGAACTTCTCCCTTTTTTTCCCCATGTGCTAAATCCTCTATTATGGTTGTTAATTTGTTTGGTTTTTAAGCTTGGACTTCCTTTTCCCCATTTCAGAGTGGCTTATGGTTCCCATAAAGGAAGGTTTTCTTGATTTCTATCTCTGCTTCTATTGGTGCACTATGCCTAAAAAGTTCAAGATAATTTAGAGCATTCTGGGGTTTTGTCTATCCTGAAGGCTTGTTACTCCCATATTGACCATTCAAGTATTTAGGAGGTTGTCGATCTCTGTTAGTTATTCTTTCACTCTTTACTTCCTCTTTTTAGATTTTTCATTTTCTGTATGAAATTATGCTCAAGAATAGTTGTTCTTGGAAGCTTTAGTAAGTGAACTTTCCATTTTTTTACTGAAGAATGATGCACCGCAGGACATAAAGATAAATCTGCAGTTGGTTCCATTGAGTTTTTGCTATGTCATTAGTGATGAATGATAATTAAATCTGAATTATTTCTTCTCTCTCTATTACCTTGTCTGTCGAGTAGGAACATTGCCTACATTTGGAGTAAGGATGTCAAGTCTTTAGATGTAGTATAGTAATGATAATTACCTTGTCTGTTGAGTAAGAACGTTGCATACATTCTGAGTCTTGAAATATTATAGTCCTCCTTTCATTTTGGAATCTGCCTCTTCTAAACTTACGTTTTATATTGCCCTTTCTTTTTCAAAAAAACCAAAATTAGGGGTTCTATAAATATGGCTGCTGCTGAACTAGTCAACTCTGCAACAAGTGAGAAACTGACTGAAACTGATTGGATGAAGAATATCCAAGTCTGTGAATTAGTTGCTCATGATCAAAGGTATGCCATATATATTCTCAAAGTCTGTTTTCCCACTTTGTTTGGTATGATAAGAAAGAAACCTATTTGGAGTCTGTTTAAAAAGCATGTGTGGGTAGATCAGGGTTTTTATTTTTATATATATATATATATATATATATATATATTATTTTTATTATTTATTTTATATTTAAATTCAATGACGTATGAGGTGGGAGATTCGAATCACTAACCTCTTGGTGGAGGATATATACTTTAATTAGTGAGTTAAGTTCAAGTTGGTGAGGATAGATTAGGTTTTAAGTATGTGTTTATGCACTCCCAAGCCGGACTGCTTATATTAGATTGATGGATGACAATATCTCATCATGCCTTTATAATAACTCATTGCCACAAGTTCTAGTCTTGGTGGAGTATATACCTTAATTAGTGAGTTATACTCAGGTTGGTGAGGATAGATTAGGTTTTAAGTATGGGTTTATGCACTCCCAAGCTGGACTTCTTATATTAGACTGATGGATGACAATATCTGATCATGCCTTTGTAATAACTCATTGCCACAAGTTCTAGTCTTGGAACAGGAGACGATCTTATTACTCTTAGTTGTAAGATTTGTGCCGACAATTTTATCTTCTATAAGAACATATTTTATGAATGTGTCATTTCCTCAGTATGGCTTTCTTTGTTCTATTTGTGCAGGCAAGCTAAAGAGGTCATAAAAGCGATAAAAAAACGATTAGGAAGTAAAAATGCAAATACACAACTTTATGCAGTTTTGGTAAGAAACATTAATTCTATTTTATCATTTAACATAAAAGCTTGTGCCTCCTTTCATGTTTTATGTGCCAAATTCACTCTGTTAGGAAATAGCAGGCAAATGAATATTAGGCCTTTTATCCTGCATCCTTTAAATTTTATTGGATGTCCTTGAAGAGATGCCTGTTATAATGCATCATGAGTGAGAAAGAGCGCAAAAGAGCATGTGGATGGGGAGGCAGAACTGGCAGTATTGGCAATATCCAAATCTTAACATCAAGAATGCATGTCTTTTAGAATATCAATTTTATCCTGCATCCTTCAAATTTTATTGGATGTCCTCGAAGAGACACCTGATATGATGCATCATGAGTGAGAAAGAGTGAAAAGGAGCATGTGGATGGTAAGGTGGAACTGGCAGTATTGGCAATATCCAAACCTTAGCATCAAGAATGTAAGTAAGTCTTTTAGAATTGATAAAAATAAAAGTAGAAAAAGGGACAAGACTAATTTACGTGGAAAACCCTAGGCCAGGAGAAAAAACCACGATCAAATCTTAATATTAAGTTACCCTGAAATACAGAAAGACTGCTCAAATAAATAGACAGACTGGAAGTCCTAGGCCCATAAGTAAATTACAAATAAACCCCTAAGACAAACCAACCCTTTTTTCAACACTCTCCCTCAAGTTGGGGCGTAAATATCGATCGGACCCAACTTGCTGACATAGTAATCAAAACTCTGTCTTAATAATCCCTTTGTAAGGACACCTGCAATCTGCTGATTTGAAGGGATGTAGGGAATACATATGCTCCCATTGTCCAGTCTTTCTTTAATGAAATGTCTGTCAATCTCGACGTGTTTGGTCCTATCGTGCTGGACCGGATTGTTGGCAATACTTATTGTTGCTTTATTTTCGCAAAACAACTTCATTGGAAGCTCACTGTCTTGTCGAAGATCTGTTAATACTTTCTTCAACCAGATTTCTTCACATATCCCCAAACACATGGCCTTGTACTCGGCTTCTGCACTACTCCTGGCAACCACTCCTTGTTTCTTACTTCTCCAAGTGACTAGATTGCCCCAGACAAATGTACAATATCCAGACATAGACTTTCTATCAACAGCAGATCCAGCCCAGTCCGAATCTGTATATGCTTCTATACCACGTTTACTAGACTCCCTGAACAGAAGACCTTTACCAGGAGTGCCCTTTAAATACCGTAAGATGCGTTCAACGACTATTATATGTTCTTCATAGGGAGCTTGCATGAACTGACTAACAACACTCACGACATATGATATATCAGGTCTTGTGTGAGATAAATATATCAACTTCCCGACTAATCGCTGATATCTTTCTTTGCTAATAGGGGCTCCATTATTAACATTACTCAATTTGACATTATACTCTGTAGGGGTGTCTACAGGTTTACACCTAGTCATTCCTGTTTCTTTGAGGAGATCTAGAGTATACTTTCGTTGTGAGACAGATATACCCTCTTTCGATCGAGCCACCTCCATCCCAAGAAAGTATCGCAATTTTCCCAGATCTTTAATTTCAAATTCTAGCCCATCTTTGTTAAGTCTCTAATTTCCTATCAGTATTCTTCACCGTCAGAACAATGTCATTCTACATACCCAATAGTACTGAAGTTCTTTCCTGAACTCGACCTTTTTGTAAACGTGTGGTTTGAGTGCCTCCACTGATATACCCTGACTTTAACACAATACGGTGGTAATCGTCGAAGCCAGCTCTTGGCGACTGTTTCCAACCCATACAGAGACTTTCTTTAATCTACAACTCCGATGGTATAGTATTTAGAAGCTGGGCGGAGAGGCTCATATAGAACTTCTTTCTTCGAGTTCTCCATTTAAGAAACGCATTCTTCACATCCAACTTGTGCAAAGGCCAATCTTTATTAACGCAACAGATAATAGTACCCGGATGTATTTTTGAGTTTGGCTACAGGAGAGAATGTCCGAGTTAATCAATACCAAAGGTCTGGGTTAAGCCTTTGGCTACCAGTTCTCACCTTATTATCTGTCAATCGAGCCATTCGGATTTGTAAATTGACAGTTAAATACCCATTTACATCCAACCGTCTTGTGCCCCTCAGGAAAGAGCAACCTGTTCCCGCATGTTCCATTTTTCTCTAGGGCTCTTATTTCTTCCATAACTGCAACCCTCCACTCGGGAGTTTCCAGGCAACTTGTATATTACTTGGAATCATTACTGTATCTAGATGGTATAAGAGCCTTGAACTCAGGAGATAGGTTAACTATATGTCATGTAACTAGTGCATTAGGAAACTTTGTACATGACTTAGTCTCTTTTCTCAAGCAATTGGAAGACAAGAGACGCCATCACGGTTTTCCTCTTCTCCACTTCCTTACTGCAGCTAAGCCGTCCTTTTCTCAAGGCAATTGGAAGATCAAGAGATGCATCATGGTTTTCCTCTTCTCCACGTTCCTTACTGCAACTAGCCGTCTTGATTTATGGATCTTTTGTCAGAAGGAACTTCCCACACAATCACCTTCCCTTCCACTATTCTCGCTTTTGCTAGAGTATTTCTTCAGTGTTGTCTTTTCCATCAGTTTCTCCATCCTCCTCAGCTTCCCTCTATTTTCTCATTATCTGCATCAATCTCTATATCTCTGTCCATGTTCTACATTATCGTCTCAACCAACAATCATCAATATCACAAACAGGGACATTCATACCTGGAACTGAGATCGAGTCAGACTCATGAACTGGAGCCGGAGAGGCGACAGGCGACACTACTTTCCTTCTGAGTTTTTCTTCCTATAGTAAGTTATCAAGGGACTTGATTAGTGGAAGAACAGTGACTAGGAAGAACAGGGCTAGGATGTTCAGGTTCAGCCGACATCTCTAGGGGAATGGAGTACGTGGACAGTTAGCCTCTTCACTAGGACGCTTCCCCTGAAGAGGACTACGAGAAAAACGGTTGATCCTCGAGAAAAGTGACGTCCATAGACACAAAGTACTTCCGAGACGAGGGATGATAACGCTTTCCCAGTTGATGGAGAGGGTACCCAACAAAGACACATTTCTGGGCACGAGAAGTGAATGTCGTACGATTGGGACAATGGGTATGGCAAAACAAACACATCCAAACACTCGCAAAGGTACGTCAGGAATTAACCGGGTGTTGGGATACAATTCTTTGAAACATTCAAGAGGAGTATGGAAGGACAAGACACGGGAAGGCATGTGGTTGATAAGGTGGGCTGCAGTGATGATAGCATTGAGTTTGGCTACAGGAGAGAATGTACCGAGTAATCATACCAAAGGTCTGGTAAAGCCTTTGGCTTACAGTCTCACCTTATATCTGTCAATCGAGCCATCGGATTTTGTACTTGACAGTAAATACCCATTTCATCCAACGTCTTGTGCCCCTCAGGAAGAGCAACCTGTTCCCATGTTCATTTTTCTCTAGGGCTCTTATTTCTTCCATAACTGCAGCCCTCCACTCGGGGAGTTTCCATGGCAACTTGTATATTTACTTGGAATCATTACTGTATCTAGACTGGTAGTTAAGAGCCTTGAACTCAGGAGATAGGTTACTATATGTCATGTAACTATGCATAGGAAACTTTGTACATGACTTAGTCTCTTTTCTCAAGGGCAATTGAAGACAAGAGACGCATCACGGTTTTCCTCTTCTCCACGTTCCTTACTGCAGCTAGCCGTCCTTTTCTCAAGGCAATTGGAAGATCAAGAGATGCTTCATGGTTTTCCTCTTCTTCCACGTTCCTTACTGCAACTAGCCGTCTGATTTATGGATCTTTTGTCAGAAGGACTTCCCACACAATCACCTTCCCTTCCACTATTTTCGTTTGCTAGAGTTTATTTCTTCAGTGTTGTCTTTTCCATCAGTTTCTTCCATCCTCCTCAGTTCCTCTATTTTTCTCATTATCTGCATTCAATCTCTATATCTCTGTCCATTCTACAATTATCAGTCTCAACACAATCATCAATCACCAAACAGGGACATTCATACCTGGAACTGAGACCGAGTCAGACTCATGAACTGGGCCGGAGAGGCGACGGCGACACTACTTCCTTCCTGAGTTTCTTCCATTGTAAGTATCCAAGGGACTTGATTAGTGGGAGAACAGGACTAGGAAGAACAGGGCTAGGATGTTCAGGTTCAGCCGACATCTCTAGGGAATGGAGTACGTGGACCAGTTAGCCTCTTCACTAGGACGCTTCCCCTGAAGAGACTAACGAGGAAAAAACGGTTGATCCTCGAGAAAGTGACGTCCATAGACACCAACAGTACTTCCGAGACGAGGATGATTAACGCTTGTACCCACGTTGATGAGAGGGTACCCAACAAAGACACATTTCTGGGCACGAGGAGTGAATTTCGTACGATTGGGACCATTGGGTATGCAAAGACAAACATCCAAACACTCGCAAAGGTACGTCAGGATAATAACCGGGTGTTGGGATACAATTCTTTGAAACATTCAAGAGGAGTATGGAAGGACAAGACACGGGAAGGCATGTGGTTGATAAGGTGGGCTGCAGTGATGATAGCATTGGTTTGGCTACAGGAGAGAATGTCGAGTAATCAATACCAAAGGTCTGGGTAAAGCCTTGGCTACCAGTCTCACCTTATATCTGTCAATCGAGCCATCGGATTTGTAACTTGACAGTAAATACCCATTTACATCCAACCGTCTTGTGCCCCTCAGGAAAGAGCAACCTGTTCCCATGTTCCAATTTTTCTCTAGGGTCTTATTTCTTTCCATAACTGCAGCCCTCCACTCGGGAGTTTTCCATGGCAACTTGTATATTACTTGGAATCATTACTGTATCTAGACTGGTAGTAAGAGCTTGAACTCAGGAGATAGGTTACTATATGTCATGTAACTATGCATAGGAAACTTTGTACATGACTTAGTCTCTTTTCTCAAGGCAATTGGAAGACAAGAGACGCATTCACGGTTTCCTCTTCTCCACGTTCCTTACTGCAGCTAGCCGTCCTTTTCTCAAGGCAATTGGAAGATCAAGAGATGCATTCATGGTTTTCCTCTTCTCCACGTTCCTTACTGCAACTAGCCGTCTGATTTATGGATCTTTTGTCAGAAGGACTTCCCACACAATCACCTTCCCTTCCACTATTCTCGTTTGCTAGAGTTATTTCTTCAGTGTTGTCTTTTCCATCAGTTTCTCCATCCTCCTCAGTTCCTCTATTTTTCTCATTATCTGCATCAATCTCTATATCTCTGTCCATTCTACAATTATCAGTCTCAACACAATCATCATATCACAAACAGGGACATTCATACCTGGAACTGGACCGAGTCAGACTCATGAACTGGAGCCGGAGAGGCGACAGGCGACACTACTTCCTTCCTGAGTTTCTTCCTATAGTAAGTTATCCAAGGGACTTGATTAGTGGAAGAACAGGACTAGGAAGAACAGGGCTAGGATGTTCAGGTTCAGCCGACATCTCTAGGGGAATGGAGTACGTGGACCAGTTAGCCTCTTCCTAGGACGCTTCCCCTGAAGAGGACTAACGAGAAAAACGGTTTGATCTCGAGAGAAAAGTGACGTCATAGGACACAATACTTCCGAGACGAGGGATGATAACGCTTGTACCCACGTTGATGGAGAGGGTACCAACAAAGACACATTTCTGGGCACGAGGAGTGAATTTCGTACGATTGGGACCATGGGTATTGGCAAGACAACAATCCAAAAACACTCGCAAAGGTACGTCAGGAATTAACGGGTGTTGGGATACAATTCTTTGAAACATTCAAAGGAGTATGGAAGACAAGACACGGGAAGCATGTGGTTGATAAGGTGGGCTGCAGTGATGATAGCATGAGTTTGGTACGGAGAGAATGTCCGAGTAATCAATTACAAAGGTCTGGGTAAAGCCTTATGAGCTTACCAGTCTCACCTTATATCTGTCAATTTCGAAGCCATCGGATTTGTACTTGAAAGTAAGGATACCCATTTAACATCCAACCGTCTTGTGTGCCTCAGGAGAGCACCTCGTTCCCATTGTTTCCTATTTTTTCTCTAGGCTCTTATTTTATACATAACGTGCAGCCTCCACTCGGGAGTTTCGCATGGCTACTCTTGTATATTTACTCTGCGAATTCATTACTGTATTAGACTAGGTAGTAAGAGCCTTTGACTCAGTCGGATTAGGTCTACTATATGATCATGTAACTATGCATAAAGGAAACTTTGAAACATGAGCTGTATCTTTTCTCTCAGGCAAGTGAAAGACAAGAGACGGCCATCACTGGTTTTACCTCCTTTCTCCACGTTCTCCTTACTGCAGCTACGCGTTCCATTTTCTGTCAGAGCAACTTTGGAAGATCAAGGATGATCATTGGTTTTTCCTCTTACTCACGTTCCTTACTGGCAACTAGCCGTCTTGATTTATGGGATCTTTTGTCAGAAGAGATACTTCCCACCAATACACCTTCCCTTTCACATATTCTCGTTTGCTTAGAGTTATTTCTTCAGTGTTGTCTTCCATCGTTTCTCCATTCCCTCCTCAAGTTCCCTCTTATTTTTCTCATTATCTGCATCAACTTCTATAATCTCTGTTCCATTCTACAATTATCCAGTCTCAAACACAAAATCATTCAATATCACAAAAAAGGGAACATTTTCATACCCTGGAACTGTGACCGAGTCGGACTCATTGAACTGGAAGCGGAGAGGCGACAGGCGACCACTACTTCCTTCCTGAGTCTCTTCCTATAGTTAAGTTATTCAAGGGGACTTGATTAGTGGGAAGAACAGGACTAGGAAGACAAGGAGCTAGATTAGTGTTCAGGTTCAGCCGACATCTCTAGGGGAATGGAGTACGTGGACCGTTAGCCTCTTCACTATGGACGGCTTCCCCCTTGAAGAGGACTACGAGGAAAAACGGTTGATCCTCTAGAAAAGTGACGTCCATAGACACAAAAGGTACTTCCGAGACGAGCGATGATAACGCTTGTACCCACGGTTGATGGAGAGGCGTACCCAACAAAGACACATTTCTGGCACGAGGAGTGAATTTCGTACGATTGGGACCATGGGTATGGCAAAGACAACACATCCAAACACTCGCAAAGGTACGTCAGGAATTAACCGGGTGTTGGGATACAATTCTTTGAAACATTCAAGAGGAGTATGGAAGGACAAGACACGGGAAGGCATGTGGTTGATAAGGTGGGCTGCAGTGATGATAGCATCGCCCCACAAATAGGAAGGAAGAGAGGTAGATATCATAAGGGAACGAGTGACCTCTACCAGATGTCTATTTTTCCTCTCGGCAACACCATTTTGCTGGGGAGTATAGGCACACGAGCTTTGATAGATAATTCCTTTAGATACCAGGAAGTTCCGGAATGAGTTATTAATGAATTCACGCCCGTTGTCACTCCGTAAAATGGCAATTTTTGTGTGAACTGGGTTTCTACGGTCGCATAAAATTGTTGGAAAACAATGTACACCTCAGACTTATCGGTCAAAAGGAAGGCCCAGGTCAATCTGGTGTGATCGTCAATGAAGGTGACAAACCACCGTTTGCCTGTAGAGGTAGTGGTAGGTGAGGGACCCCAAACATCACTATGGATAAGACTGAATGGTCTGGACGGCTTGTAAGGTTGAGAGTGGAACGAAACATGACTTTGTTTAGCCTGGATACACATATTGCACTGTAAGGATGACATATTAATATTATGAAATAAATACGGAAAAAGGTACTTCATATATTGAAAACTGGGATGTCCCAGATGGTAATGCCATCACATAAAATCAGTTTCAACAACAGAGAAATTCAAAGAAATAAAACTAGTCCTATAACCATCCTTAAAGGAAGTTTCATCAGTCAGGAAATAGAGCCCCCTATCGTGCTGGGTAGTACCAATCGTCGTCCCCGAGCCCAGATCCTGAAACAAAACAATGTCGGGTGAGAAAACAGTCTGACAGTTCAAGTCCCTTGTAATTTTACTAACAGATAGTAATTAGGAACATGCAGCACATCACGCAAAATCAAACCATCAAACGGAGAAAGATGTCCTTTCCCTGCAACAGGGGCAAAGGAGCCATCTGTGATTCTAATCTTTTCATTGCCGGCACTCGGGTGATATGATATAAATGATCAGAAGACCCGGTCAGATGATCTGTTGCTCCAGAATCCACAATCCAAGGCCGTTTTAATGCTAATAAAACCAAAAGACTAAGTCGTACCTGAGTGTGCTATTGCACTGACCCCAACAACACTTAAGTTACTCTGACTGTCAGCTTAAGGCGGAGTCAAAGTCTTGTCATTTGTCGAGTCGCTGGCCAGAGCACGTCCAGAACCAGCCTTGTCCTGTGACTGACGTCGTTTGTAGTTTGGAGGTTTTCCATGAAGCTTCCAACACTGGTCTTTCATGTGCTATGGTTTTTTGCAATGCTCACAGATAGGTGGAGGTTTCTTGTCACTATCTGATCCAGATGACTTGGTGGCAAAAGCCGCAGCCTCAGTAGACGTAACAATTGGAATATTCATGGCCTTAGATCTGTCTTCTTCGAGGCATATTTCAAAGCACACTTCCCTCAGTGACAGTGTAGGACATTGGCCCAAAATCCTGCTGCGAACACCGTCATATTTTGGATTTAAACTCGCTAGAAAATCATACACTCGATCTGCTTCCTCAAGTTTGGAATATTGCGTCCCATCATATGTACATCTCCAGACAATCTCACGGCATAAGTCCATTTCTTGCCATAACAAGGACAATTTGTTGAAGTATGACATGACGTCCATAGCTCCTTGCTTACATTCATGAACTTGTTTGCGTAAGGTATAAAGGCAGGATGCATTATGCTTCTGCGAATACAACTGCTGTACTGCATCCCAGATCTCTTTGGCAGTCGCCGTATAAAGTAACGGTCTGCCAATTTGAGGTTCCATGCTACTCACCAGAACTGATCGTAGCAATGAATCTTCTGCTCTCCAAATATGCTCGTGGGGACTACCGGGTTCAGGTTTGGCTATCTCCCCAGTTAGATAGCCAAATTTCTGTCTTCCTTCCAGAGCCATTCGTATGGATTGAGACCAAGAAAAATAATTTTCGCCATTCAACTTTTCTCCAATTATAATTCCTGCAAAGTGTCCTATCGATCCAGATAATAAATTCGTAGCAAGTAAAGAATGGAAGAGTTTACCGGGTTCTCCGGAGCCTAGCTGTAAATTGGACGATTCCGGTTGAACCATTTTTGAGTTTGTACCAAGAACCGACCCGAAATCCGCGAGCTGTTGCTGGAGGAAAAAAATCTGCTTTTAATCTCATCAGAACACTCTCCGGTCAGACCGGCCGGAGAGTTCGCCGGAAAAACGACCGGACCAGCGTCACTACAGTCAGAGAGGACCAGCCGTCCTACCACCGGAGGTTGCTGGTAAAAAAACTCCCCCGATCGGTCGCGCAACCCGGTGTGGTCGACATCCCTAGGGTTCGAAGTCGCGGCTGGGAGTTCACGTCTGGGTTGCGCGAAGACGCCTGGGAGATCGGCCGGCTTGTTGTGCGCGAAGACGCCTGGGAGTGTTGCAGGATGATCGGCGGATCTGGTCGATTGAATTAGGGTCAATGGATCAGAACTTGAAGAAGGGTCACCGAACACCATCTGGGCTGCTAGACGATGGGTTGGATCTCGCCGAACACTATCTGCACTTGATGAATTGGGTTGTCTGCGGCTGAAGGGTGGCTGGGCATCGCTCAGATTTGGGCGCGATCCGATCTGTCCGTCGATGGATTGGGTTGTCGTTCCGGCGACACTCATTTGTTGAAGAAGGCGAGGTAAGGCAGTCTCTAGGTATTGTTGGACAGCTTCCTTAATTGTGTCAGCTATCTCAAAATTCGTCGTTGAAGGAGACTCATCAATGGTGGCTGGGGTTTCATCCCCTTGCTCTGATACCATGATAAAAATTAAAGTAAAAAAAGGGAAAAACACAAGACTAATTTACGTGGAAAATCCTAGACCAGGGAGAAAAAACCACGATCAAATCTTATTATTAAGTTACTTAGACAGACAGGAAGCCTTAGGCCCATAAGTAAATTACAAATAAATCCCTAGGGCAAACCAACCATTTTTTCAACAAGAATATCAAAATTTAGAGGAAGAGTGAGACTAGAGGAGATAGAGAGGGTTTTTTCTTCTTTCTCCATATAGCTAGTGACAGATTGCAGAGTACATTCAGGGAAAGCCTGGAAGAACTATAATCTTTTCTTCTGACAATCATTTCAATGTGTGATGAATACTTAGTCTGGCTGGAAATGACCTTCAACAAAAGGGGAGGGGTTTGATTGAGCTTTTGTCCGACTGGTGGTTTAAAAGAAAGCCAAGTTTTTGTTGAGCAATGTTGGTCGTGCTTTTCTATGGCTTTTATGGAAAGAAAGGAAAAAAAGGAATACCAGATTCTTCTTAGATAAGTTTACCTCTTTTATGCCAAAGCTTGGGATTGTGGTTTGCCTTCCTTGAAGGATTGATGATTGGCTCTTTGAAGGGCTTAATGGATGGAATCTTATGGTCAAAGCTAGAATTTTGGGAAACTGTGCCTAGAGCCAGCCACAATGTGGCATTTGTGATCAGTAAGAAATTGTAGATCCTTTCAGGATGTGTCTCTTCTTTTGGACTCTTTTTTATTTACTGCAAAATTCGGTCTCGTGGTGGGCGTCCTTACATTATTTTTATTTATATTTGTATAATTACAATATTCTGTTGATTATTAATGATTGGAAAGCTCTCCTCATGTAGCTTTTGGGAGGGGTTCCCTCTACCCCAACTCCTAGGCTGTCTTCTTTGCCCCTTTTGGATATAATCTCTCTATTTATTATAACCAAAAAAAAAAAAAAAAAAGAATAAGATTGAAACATAAACACTAAACCACAAACGTCAATTAGCAAAACTACCCTTTTTATTTTTACTTCTCGGTTTGATGAATCCTATCTTTTTGTTTATTTATTTATTTATATTTTTTTATACTAGAAAGATTACTTGCTCTAGTTTCCAGAAAACTCGGAGATTACGCAGATATTTTGAGAAAAGCTTGTGTTTAGGTCACTGGTCATCAATTCATCTCCAAAGCTGCCTTAGCCTCCTTCACATCCTTTAGTTTTGTACTCATCCAGAGTTCACTCCAGGAATAAATGTTGTGTTTACCAAAGGTATTTTGTCCTCTTGAATTGCTAAGGCAACCGACACCACTCAATCTGTTCATGATGGGGATTCAGATCTTGGATCCAAGGTTAGTTTGAGTAGTGAGGAGATCGAAGAGCAGTTAGCTGATAATAATATCGAGGTTCGAAATATTGATATTGATGGAAATATCAAAGCCTCGATTTTATGAAAATATCGATAGAAATTTTGGGAAATTTTATGGAAATTGATGAAAATTGTTATAGTTAGTTAATGAAAATTTGATTGTGGCTGAATTAGACTGTACTTGACAATTTTTAATCATCATTTCTATAAAGTAAGACAATATTTAGATATATATTGTAAACTATCTATGTAAATTTTGATGCGAGACAGAAATTTAAAGAAAATAAAAAATAATTATAAAATAATATCAAATATTGGAAATTAATTACAAAATTAAAGGACATGAAATATTTGCATGTAAAATAATTGTAAATTGTCTATAAAATGAAGTGGATACAAAAATGAAAAATTATAGCATTAAACTAATGTAAGATAATAAGAATAGGAAAATCATAACACTAAGCATAAGACGACATAACAGAAAAGAAGAAGAAAAAGAAAACTCTACAAGTAGATAGAACTTGAGAGAAAATGAGAGGAATATTCGAGAACTCATATTAATTCAATTTTGAGGTGAAATGATGTAAAACTTCAATGGAAAATATTTGAATGAAAATATATGGTTTCTTGAAAATAAAGATTTTCTATGGTAAAAAAGAAAAAACTTCCCTTGAGCTAAGCATAGCTAATTGTTAAGAAAAAGAAGAAACTTGAAAATTTGAAATTTTGATGAAAAAATCAAAATTTCGAGAAATTGGGGGAAAATTGAATTACTCGAAAGTTCGATGGAAATTTCGAATTATCGAGGGGAATTTTGTAATTTCGAGAAATTGGGGGGAAATCAAAATTCCCCCTAGAAATCTTGAAATTTCAATTGAGATTTTGATCGAAATTTTGAACTATAAATAAGATAGATGAGATCTTCCTGTCAAAGACTCTCTTGCATAAACTTTTAATGATCTTTTCTCAATTGATTATAGAAAGGTTTCAGATTCGGTTTTACACTCGGTAGCATCAGCTGAAAAGTATCCCTGAATTTCTTCCTAATTTCATTCCTTAATTGAGGCGTGTGGTTTACAAATGGAAGAAATCAGACCTCAGTCACCATGAATCGAGATTTGACTGAGGATTTGGGATATGATTTTAAGTTGTTTTGTTAACTTCTTCATTTTTTGTCATCAGAAGTTATCCGGTTGAAGCTTCCTTTGAAGCCTTTCAATGTATCTTTTAGTGAGTGCAATGTTTTTGAGTGTTGGTTCTCCTTTCTACACTTCCAGTGGACTTTTTTGATAGCTTGATTAACGTCAATAATTTCCCGTTTGGTTGGGCATTTTAGAAGATTTTCCTCAATTGTTTTATTCACTTGCAGTGATAGATTTCCTTGAGGAGTTTCACTTTGGAAGAATTCTTCGAGCTTTTCAAGATTAATCGTTTTCTTGGTTTTTTTAGTTTAAATTTGCTTAGAGTTTTGTCTTCTCGCTTTATTTGGATTGTTTTAGTTTTTTGTGTAGATCTTACGCTTCATTGTTTTATTTTTATATTTTTGTATCTTGAGCATTCGTCTCTTTTCATCATTTTAATGAAAAGTTATGTTTCCCTTAAAAAAAAAAAAAAAAATCAGGAATTCAATTTTATGATTATATTGGCAAACTACCGTTATCGGTTGTAAAAACCTATTTAAATAATACTTTAAGTTATTTTTACTTCCAAGTTCCAACCTATGTTAAATATTTTTATCATTAGTATTCATATCCATATCATGTTTTTTTTTTTCAAAATTTTTTATTTTTATTTTTGTATGTTTATTTTTTAAAGATATTGGAGCTATCGATTAATTTCTAATATTGATGTTGAACCCTCTAGTTTAGGGATATATCGACATGTTGACTAGGTTGTATCTTTGGGAAGATCACTGGGTGGGGGAGACCCCTCTGTGGGTTGTTCCCTAGGTTGTATCATTTGTCTTCTCTTAAAAATCATTTTGTTGTTGATTTTCTTGTGTGGTTTGGGAGCTCTTATTTTTTTTCTATCGGGTTTCGTCATGCTTTTTCCGATAGGGAAACAATGAATGTGGCTACTCTTCTTTCATTACTTGAGAGTCACCCTTTTAGAGTCGGGAGAAGGGACGTCAGAGTGTGGAACCCCAGTTTTTTGGATGGATTCTTGTGTAAGTCTTTCTTTCAATGTTTGGTCGATCCTTCTCCCTTTGGTGTGTTGGTCTTCTTGGTGCTTTGGAGGATCAAAGTTCCTAGAAAGGTGAGACTCTTTATCTGATAGGTTCTTCACGGTTGTATCAGCACACTAGACAGGCTTGTTTGGAAGCTGCCATCAATGGTGAGGTCTTTTTGCTGTATTCTCTGTCGGAAGGTGGAGAAAGATCTTGATCATATTCTTTGCAATGTGGGTTTGCGAGCGTTGTGTGAGATTCTTTCTTCCAGACGTTTGGCTTCATGCGTGGTCGTCATAGGGATGCCAATGCTATGATCGAGTAGTTCCTCCTCAATCTGCCATTTGAGGAGAAAGGCAGGTTTCTCTGGCTTGCTAGTGTTTGCGCGGTCATTCGGGTCTTGTTGGGTGAGCAGAACAGTTGGGTGTTTAGGGGTGTGGAGAGAGATCCTAGAGAGTTATGGTCTCTTGTGCGCTTTCATGTTTCCTAATGGGCTTCAATTTTGAAGGCCTTTTGTAATTATTCCATAGATATGATTATGTATAGTTGGAGTCCTTTCTTATAAAGGGTCCTCCCCTTGCTTTTTGTGAGCTTGACTTTTTGTATGCCCATGTATTCATTTTTCCTTAGATGAAAATGGTTGTTTTTCATAAATAAATAAATAAATATATATATATATATAGTATATATATATATGTATCAACATGTTTACTGAATATTTCAATCCTTAACCTAGTTGACTCTTTTTATTTTATTCATAATTCAAATTTTCCTGGTTAGGAAAAAAGAGAAGCAATGAAGGTCGAGTACTATTATATTTTGAATTTCAATGAACTTTTGATTGTCTACTAAATTTGTCCCCGGTACAAAGCATTCTTCACATACTAGTCTGCTGCTCTATTGCTCGACACCACACCATCAATATCTTTTTTTTTTTTTTTTTTTTTTTTTTGTGTGTGTGCAGTTACTTGAAATGTTGATGAACAATATTGGAGAAGCAATTCATAAGCAGGTGATTGATTCAGGGGTTCTCCCTATTCTTGTGAAGATAGTGAAGAAAAAGGTGTGAATTTGTTCTATTTATTTACAACGAATAGTTGACTACCAGAGTAATCGTTCTTTAGAAGCATCGTGCGTAAATGGTTATGGATATGGTGACATGTCATATTATAGAGAATTAGAACATGAATAATACTATTAAAAGTATATCTTTTAAATGTATTTGATTATTTTGTATATATCAACAAACACTAGATATTGGTTTTATTTTATAATTTACAAGGAAATATCAAAGAAGTGAGGCAATTTCCAACGTTTCAAGAAGTTGAAGAAACCAACAATATATATATATATATATATACAATGACTCAAGTAAAGTAAGCAAAGAAATCCAAATTCGAATAAAAAACTTGTTAATTGTTGTTCTCCCCTTTTAAGAGTATTTGTAACTTTGAGCATTAGTCTCATTTCATTATATTAATGAAAAGTTTTGTTTTTTTTATGATTCTATACTTAAAAATTAATTTAAAATGTTTATCTCTCAATCTTATTATAAATTAATTTAAAATAAGTTGAGCCGTTCACTCTCTCTCTCTCTCTTTTCTTTCTAACAGGAAATGAAAACTTTTCACTGAACTTAGGAAAAAAACAAGCACCACAAAGGAATATTTTTAGCATTACTCTCCTTTTATTATATCAATGAAAAGTTTTGTTTCCTTTTCAAAACAAAAAGAAGCTCCACATAGGAAAGAAAAGAAAAAAAACTAAGAAATCCTCTTCATCAGAGAACCAGAATATGAATCCAACCAAAACACCACCACTCTTCCCTACTACAAAGCCGTGACTACGAAGTTCTTTGATTGTTAACGAACCATAACTTCAAAATGATTGACATGGTATCAATATCCCAACGAAGAGCATTCTTAGGGACGAAACAAATCCAAATAAAAGTCAAAGCTTCTTCCAAAGAAAATCAGCAATGATAGGGTTACACCAGAGATGTAGCGAGAAAAGTGCTGAAAATTTTCCGGACCCTGGAAAACTTCTGAATCTCACAAAACTCACAACTACCATAAAAAGGCCATAATCAAGACCAACTACCCACTAAAGCAACCTTCAAAAGTCTTCTTGAATTTATTTTTCTCCAACAACAGAGAGAATAATTTAATACTCTAATTTAAATTTTGTGTCTAAGCGTGCTCAAAGGGCCCTTGATCCTTATTAAGGTGGTAGTGCTTCGTAGTTTTCGTTAGTGGTATTTTGCTTTCTTTTTTACAATTTACTGATTTTCTATTTCTGCAGTCTAACTTACCAGTGCGGGAGAGAATATTTCTTCTCCTCGATGCCACACAGACAGCTCTTGGTGGTGCTTCTGGAAAGTTCCCTCAGTATTATTCAGCATATTACGATTTGGTGGTAGGACATTTCCCCATATTTGCTACATATCTCTTTGATTAATAATTATCTTTTGAAGCAAGTGGATCTAATCATGTTATGAGAATTAAATCCTTGGAGTTCGACACTATCTATAGTTCCAAGGAGTAGAAGAAAATCATTAGTAGAGTAGATCACAATAATATATTTGATTGGTTCTAATGGGTTGAGTGACATTGGCTTTGAAGAAATAAGTTCAAGGCATGATGATCACCTTACGTAGGATATCTTCTCTGTATCGTTTCGATTTTATCAGATGCCCCCAAAAGGATGATATCATATTCTATGAATTACCTTGGCAACCAAGTGTAGTAAGGCTAGATGGTTGTCTTGTGAGAATAGTCAGGGTGTGCACAAGCTGGTTGGGACACTCACATATATTAAAAAGATTAAAAAAAAAAAGGTTGATGCACATTGTTAGTTTCATGCAAAAATTATCATTGATATAGGTTGATGCTTGCTAAATAATAATAGTCCTTATAGGTTCGTAATGAAAGATATTTTGTTTGTGTCTAATCTTCAACTTTGTAGTATTGCGTTTATATTTTTTGGGTTTGGTGAAAAGGAAGGAAGAGAGGGCAAATGGAAATTGGAGACCAGGTTAAGTGAGTATTAGATTTCATTCCCGCACATTATTGTTTATTACATTGATTCTGTTTGTTATTTTATATATCCGTTCTTCCTTTCTTATCCAAAAAAGGGGGAAAAAGAAAGCAAAAAAGAGAAAACATTACAGCTTAGCTAATTGCCTGAAGAGTTCCATTGAGAAAACCTTGGTACTTCATAAAAGAAAAGATTAGGCACTCGGATCATTATTTTCTGTTTGTTGTTGTTTACTTGCTTTTGGTTTCTTTTGGTTTTTTGGATGTTGGAGCACTAACCTCTTTTCATTTGTTTAATGAAAAGTGTGGTATCATTTTCAAAAAACAGAACTCCGAGCATATGATCTATCTTTTATTTATGATTAAATACAGTAACTATAGAATCTTTGAAGTCTGAATACTTTGAATGAAGTTTTCATTTTGTTTCTTAGAGTGCAGGAGTCCAGTTTCCTCAAAGGCCTTCTGCAGTTCCATTAAATAATCCTACTAGCCAGCAGCAAAATAATACTTCACAAAATGGAGTAATAAGATTATCTGAGAAGGAGGATGTTGCTAGATTAGAACCTCAGATATTACCAGAATCTAGGTATATCTCGTTGAGCTTATTCTTCTGCATAGCTCTGTCTTGTTAACCACTTGTTTTTCCCTTTTTATTTTTGGCATACAGAACTCTAAGGTGTTAAATATCCTACAAATCTGTATGTGAACTATTTATGGAATTCTAGTATCCTTGTTCATATCCATAATTAAAGGATCAAACAAGCTGTCCTATAAGAAATGCTTATCTTTTTTTTTCCCCCTCCAATTTAAGAAATGCTCATCCTAATTCGTCTGCCGTGTGCGTGCATTTGCTTAGGGGTTAGGAGTTTTCTCTTCTGGAAGCAACAAATTAGTTTTCACATCTGAAGTTTCATGTTATATTCAACTGCTCAAGTTGACCATTTTTATGTTTTCATGGTTTCTAATTATTTGATATTTCATACTCTTTGGATATTTCCTTTATCAATGAAATTATTTCTCATCCAAAAAAAAAAAAAAATAGTATCTAATTATTGATTACAAAAGATTGAGGTTATTTTTTAAAACAAGAAATAATTTTCTTTTATTTATTAATAAAACACTAGAAATATGTTCAAGCACACAAACGTCTAATGGCAGTGGGAAAAAAACAAACAACCAAACAAAGAAAATAATTCCAGTTAGAATTAAACAAAAAATGAAGCCTTTGTTTGCCATATTCTGTAAGGGGGTGTTTGGGGTAAGTAGTGGAATAGTGAGGAGTAAGGAGTATGAAGTCTAGGGAGTTGTGAACTCCTGGGCCCACAATGTAAGGAGTTGATAAGATATAAAATTGATTTTTTTTAGCAGTGGGACCCATCAACTTCTTGGGTTTCACAAATCCTACTTTCCAACTTCTACTTTTTACAACTCCTTGGGCAAACATATCCTAAGGTATTTCCTTACAATATGATATTATTGAATAAGAACTTGCCTTGAGGCAATACAACTCTTCTCCTTCTCTATGAGAAAGACTTAGCTAAGCAAAAAGATGAAAATCACAATACCCCCTACACCGATATACTCCTCCTCCGCTACAAAGATACTCTCCACATTCCCCATGGTGCCCACAACTCAATATTCCTCTAACGTCCCTCACTTCCATTTGATGACTAAATACCTCCCAGATAAAAAAAACAATATTCAGCCTATGACAACCATTTAATCCACTGTTTTGGTTTCTCACTACAAAAGCAACCTTGGTAGATCTCAAGGCTCTTATTTACTATCTTTGCTTGTCCATCCATTTGTGGATGATATTGGAGCTCAACGTCAACTGTATGCATGATAGTCTAAACATTTCCTACCAAAAATGACCCAAGGAAAATTTTATCCTTGTCCGACACAATCGAATCAGGGAACTCGTGCGAACAAACTACCTCTTAGACAAATACTTCAGCTACATCCTTGGAGCTATGAAGCACAGATACTTCATGATAGGCAAAGAATCAGTATTAGACACGTATCGGATACCGATACTTCAAGATACTTCCCAGATACGTATCTGACACGCGATTTGACGTATCTATATTTTCAGATACATATCTGACATGCGATTTGACGTATCTTTTTCTATACGTACTTTTCTTTTAAAGAAAAAAGACAAGTAACTCATTTAATCTTTTCCAATCTAAAATTAGGCAACCTATTCAAAAAACTCACTACTCGAGTCCAAAATTGAAAGAAAAAATAAATAAATAACGGACCAAACCCTAGACTAGAATCATATAATTTCCATCTTCACATTTGAGTCCCCACAAAGTCTACCAAAATATAAACCATTTGGATATCTTCAACAATTCAATAAAGAAGTTCTTCGTTTATCTTCATACTTTTCCCTCTAATCTTCTTCTTCCTTGTAATATGAGTCACTTTTCTATTGCATTTTATTAACTATTGTACTTCAACATCTTAGATGTTGATTTTTTTGTATTGTATTTCAGTGTCTGTATTCTATTTTGTGCTATTGTTATTAACTTGTATGCTAAATTTATCTATATCCTATATTTTCTTAAAGAAAAAAAATGTATCTTGAACGTATCAGTATCCTCATTTTTTAGAAATATATATATTAAAAAAATATACAAAAAATGACGTATCCTTAGACGTATCTGTATCTTAGTTTTTTAGAAATAAACGAATCGCCGTATCCGATCGTATCCGTATCGTGTATCCGTATCTGTAGTTGTGCTTCATAGCTTGGGAGTAAAGGGGTGCTTCAAGGGTAAGAAGTGATATATTTGCTGAGTCTATCCACCACAACTAACATAGTATCAAATCCAGATGCTTTAGACAATCCCTAAATAAAGCCCATCGACAGATCAATCTAAATGGTATCATTAATATCCAAGGGTAATAACAACCCTGCCGAAGCCAAAGTCAGCAACTTATTTCTTTGATAGATCAAACACTTTTCCACATACTTCTTAGCATCAACTTTCATTCCCACCCAGTATAGGTTGCTCATGAGACGTTTATAAGTCCTCTATACTCTCGAGTAGCCTCCAAACATTGAGTCATGATAAGAATGTAAGATAGAAGGAATTAGTGAAGAATTACTTGAAATTGCAATGTGTCCCTTAAACCTTAGTCTCCCATTTCGAAGCAAAAAATGGGGACACTCTCTTCATCCTCCTCGAGTTTGTAGATAATCTTTATGAGCTCAGGATCATGCAACACTTCTTCTTGCACCTTCTTCCAAATCCACAATATTTGGAACTAATATGGCGCTAACTGGCACATGGGGAGGTAGATGTGAAAGGGCATCTGCAGCTTCGTTCGCTAACCCTGACTTATATTGTGGTTGTATGGCTCTCTGTTTGAGTAAGAATTTCAAAGCTCTTTGATTTGTTCTCAGAATAAATTTTTGCCCCAACGAGATGCTATGGGATTTCTTTGATAGACACTGAATATCGAAGGCAATAGGGTGTTGCTTTTGTGACAATAGTCCTCGAAGCATAGGTTTCAATCATAGAAGATCATTTAAAATCTGGGAGTGCTAACACTGGCAATGTTACCATCGCATTTTTCAGTTTCTCAAATGCCTAACTAGCCTATTCAATCCATTCAAATGTTAATTTTTTAAGTAATGCACTCATAGAAGTGGCTGGATTTCCATACCCTTCAATCGAACTTTCTATAGTACCCTTTGATGCCCAAGAATGCCCAAACATCTTTGATGTTAGTGGATGGGGCCACTCAAGCATTGCTCTCAACTTTTTCGGGTCAGCTTCCACAACATTGCTCGCCCCAGATACTCAATCTTTTTTGGCATGAATTGGTACTTGTTCTTATTGGCATAAAGCTTGTTCTCATGTGACACCCTAAAGATGTTGGATATGAACTTCCAAATGAATGAAAATAAAGTAAAGAGAAAATATAAAATCAAGAGCCAACTCACCTCTGATACCAACGGTCATAATTGCTCTTGTTGAGAACTCCCAAAGTGATTCTGGTTGTAGGACACTTACTTTTGCCGCATTGACCCAATTGTTTTATCTCTCAACCTCAACCCTCGTTTTCGAGAAAATGGTTTTAGGAAATGGGATTGAAAGGTTTTAGAAGTCATTGGAAAGCATTTGAGAAAACATTTGTTGTAGTAATATGAAATCTTTAGTGAATTGAAATTAGGAACTCTTTGTGTATGTGAACTCCCAATTCTAAACACTAAAACCCCTAAATCAATTTGATTTCAATCATAAGGATATGACTGGACACAAAATGCCTTAAGATCAAAGCTTTTGAGACAAGAACAAACTTCTTGGCCAAGATTCGAACACTTCACTAGATAGGATGATCAATCCTTTTTGAATGTTCTTGGCATGCAACTTAACGCATGAATTGGAAAATTCGAGAAGCTCTCCTTGGTGGGGACTATCAATTGATTCATTGTAATCTATCCAATCAATCTAATGGCAAGGATTTAGATAGCCTCCCAATGAAATCCTAATGCCACATCATCAATCATATCAAAATTTCAAAAATACCCTTACTTAGTATGTGATGAAAAGGATAAAATTGGAAAATAAGAAAATTACTTCAAAATTTTTAAACAAAATATAAATAATAATTTGATGTCCTTAACGGTTCATGTCATGTAGGCTAGAAAACATGTAAGGTAAACAACAAGACTTACTTAGCATACAACAAGACTTACTTGCCCCTTCAAGTATTTTACAAGGATTAAATAATATGTCACCCTTGCACATGCAAAGTGGCGAGTAGTCACACACTAACAAAATGACAAGAAAAGTAGACTTGCAAAAGGAAATACATATGATGAAATCATGATGAAAATGGTTGTTATGGTCATGTAGCCATGGCAACATGCCCTGGATAAGCATGACTATGGCACCCTACCAAACAAAGCCCATTCGTTTTCCAATTTTGACCTAGCTTGAAGGAATTTTCTTGCCCTTGATCTATGCCTACGTGGCATGCTTCGAGATTGTGAATTATTTTGTTCTTGGTCGTGCTCCAAAAATGGTGAAGCAGCAAATATTTTTCGTGGATTTTTTTTTCAATCATAGAAAGAAGTCACCTTATTTTTTACATTTTTCTTTTCAAAACTTGAGGATGAGGTTTTTCTTTTGGACAAACTCGATTAATCTTGTTTAAATCATTACATATTCTTTTTTACTTTACTTTTTGTCAGTTTGCTCCCAAATGTCTATAAATAGAAAATTTCTCCTTGGTATCCATAACTTTGGTTTGATAATAAAGACTTTAGTTTGGTTCCTAGAGAATTCTCCCCGTTAATCCCTAGGCTACACCCGGCATAAAAGAACAGCAGCAGAAAAAGTTTTATTCTTGTTTTGAGTAAACTTATTGAAACATAGCACATGTTAACTTTGAGTAAAATCATTATTGCTTATCATGCTTGCTCTTTTTCCCGTTGTGTTTTTTCTTAGCCTCTTTTCTTGCAAGTTAAACCGTTCTCCTCCTTTTAATGTTTTTATGCAGTATAACTGAAAAGGCTAGCAATGCATTAGAAGTTTTGAAAGAAGTTCTTGACGCTGTTGATCCTCGACGTCCTGAGGTGTATTCTCTTGCCAGTTTTGACTCTCTCTCTCTCTATATGTTGCTTGTAAATATGTTAATTAGGTGTAATCATGAGTGACTTATTTCTTATTCTAATTCTTTCCTTTTATGCATCGAGCCTATTTCTCATAGAAGAAGGCTGTGTAACTTACTATTGAACTATTGGAATACAATTATTCTGTTCTATTAAAATTAAGATGGCACTGGAGCAGGTAGGCCCTAAGTTGTCTCTAAAACCCTAAAAAAATCCTTGTCACCCCTGCTAGAGAAACTCTAATCTCTAAGTTGTCAAACTTCTGGTGCCTAATCCCAACTAGTTCAACTACTTCTGGTCAAACTCACAAGTGAAAGTGTTCGTGTTCAAGTGGTCATTTGTTGGAATCTGTTCGCAAGAGAAGCAGTATGTGATTATCTTCATGTTCGTGTTACCATCTTTCGGTTAACATGTGTTGTAGCCATTTGAGATCATTTGGTTGATACTGTCATTCAGATGCTCTGTGTGAGCATCGTGACTGTCATTTTAAGGGTTTTTTGGCCGTTACCTAGATGATGCAGTTTGCAGTTTTTTGTTTACTGAGATTGTATCCAAGTTTCTACCGTCAGCCAAGAACAAAGACATTTTATGTGTCCTCACTTCATACCTCCATTAGGTTTAAAATTTATTGGATCTGACACGGTTCATTTTGGTTCAATGTTTGGTTTAGTTCATTCAAAATACAGTTGGTATGGTTCTATTTGTTCATGTCTGTCCGGTATGGTTTGGTTTGACTCTGGTTTCTTGTCACAGTTGGTATATTATTTTCCATTAATCATTACTTACTACCATGTCAAAAGAGTAAATTCTTCAAATCTTAAAATTGCTCCTAACCAAGTTACCATCTAATTAATAGTTCTTGGGTTCCCCGGGCACAAATAGGTTATTATCTGCGGGCATTCGCTCGCATTGCAATTCTTCTTGGTGGATTATCAATTCCAAAGAGGAGTTCCCTTCTTTCCATCAACTATTAGGCCCCCAATTGTCAATACATATTCTAGGAGGGATAATAAGGGTATTGGACAGGGGACCACAAGTTAGTCGGACGTGGGAACGTTATTATACAATTGTGGGTATTATTATAGCCGATTGTAACATGTCTTTCTTTTTCATGCTTGTATATTGAATAGAATAGTAGTTTTTCTAGGGTTAAAGAGGTTACCGGCGCTTTCGAATACGTTGGGTTGTCATTGTGTTAGTTAATTGAAGGATCGTAAGGAGTATCGTTACAACATTCTATTTATGAGGTAGACAATAATGAGAATTGCTTCTTTCCATTAATATGTTGGAACATGGATGGACAACATTATAGCACGTGTTTCTTCAAGTAAAAGCCTATTCTTCTAGCAATCCCATTCTATCAAGAGTATCTGGACAAGTAAATTGATGAACAACCTTTATCTTTCATAGTCACGAAAAAGTTCATCATAGTTCTCAATTCTATTATTTGAGTGTAAAGTGTAAATTCTTAGATTGAAATTGAGGCTCAACCATATTTCAAAAATGTTCAAGTGTGTCTTTCACTTCAAATCTCAAAGGCTCAAATGCTTTCTTGCAGCTTCTTTCATTGTTCGGTCAGTTCTTCCTTGTTGATTGGTTCTACTTTTTTCCTCTTTGTTGAAGGTGAAGATTTCCAAGAAGGATAAGTCTTTTGTATGGCTAGTTATGCATGGAAGAGTACAACTTGGATCGGGTCTCAGGTAGTGGGACCATCTTTGTTGGACCCTTTTCTTTATTTATTCTTTGTTGGAAGGTGAGGGAGGATCTCGATCATATTCTTTGGAGACGTGACTTTGCAGGTTCCAGTTGGAGTTGTTTCTTTGAAACGTTCAGCTTTTTCTTTCCCAGCTTTAAGAGTTGTAGAGGGATGATTGAGGACCATTTCCTTTTGTAGGGCTATATCATGCCAAACTAGGGTGTGCGCTATTTTGTGAGATCTTTGGGTGAGAGAATAATTGAATCTGAGGGGTTGGGTGGGGTCTTCTAGTGATGTTTGGTCCCTTGTATTTAATGTTTATCACTAGGCTTTGGTTGCGGAAGTCATTTTGTAATTTTCCTTGCAGTCTTATTTTACTAGATTGGAGACCATGTTCTGAGGTTTGGCTCTCTTTTATAGGTTTTATTTTTGTATGCCATTGTATTTTCTATGAAAGATTTTCATTTTTCAATGAAAATAATGAAAGTATTTACTTGTTGAGAGTAGAGATAAACATGCACATCTCGTGGAGGGAAAAACCAAAACTGAGTGGTGGTCTAGTTGTTCACAACGGTCATCTGGTAAGGGAAGCATATCATTTTAACTGCTTTACTGCTATTTTCCAGGGGGCAAGAGATGAGTTTACCCTTGATCTAGTAGAACAGTGTTCGTTTCAGAAGCAGAAACTAATGCATCTCGTGTTGTCTTCTCGGTATGGTTTTATCTTTGCCTGTTTCTTCCGCACTGCACAGTGCACAGTAATCTATTCCATTCAACGATTGGATGTTTTTCTTAACTCAATGCTTTATGAAACAATAGTGTACTACGATGAAGTTAATGAAAGTGAGAAAGGAAGCTACAAAATATTGTTGATATCATAGTTGATAATATTTGTAAATGAAAAACTGTGCGATAATGTTTTTGTTTTGGAACAACTTTACCTATAACTGAAAAAATCTCTTATATTCTAGATAGCTTTAAGGATGCTGGATTTGACACATTTCTAAATATCCTATAAATTAGTTTGCTACTTTTTTTACAATTTCCTGACCTTGAACTTTCTGCTATGTGACTTTATTGTTTCCAATTTTCCTTTTCTTTTTGTATTGTGGTCGTAACTCTTGTTTGCCTGCCATAGATTTCCACTACTAATTTTGCTTCAGATAGTCCTTGTATATTTTCACTTCTCTCAATAAAGCTCGGTTTCCTTTTTTTTAGTTTCTTTGTTTTTTTTTTTGAAAAAATTAATTGAAGCTACTTGCAAATTTTAGTTATCTTGTACTTCTATTGGACTATCATTCAGATTCCATTTGCTTTCACTGTGTTTTAGGGACGAGAAGATTGTTTGTCGTGCCATTGAATTGAATGAGAAGCTCCAAAAGGTCCTTGCAAGACATGATGCCCTCCTCTCTGGTCAGTTTATGTCGACTCAAAATCAGCTCAACGGTGAAGAAGTCGGCATGTCCAGGTTGCCTGCCAATCATTATAATCAAGATGAAGGAGAAGATGAAGAAGAAGCTGAGCAACTTTTCCGAAGGTAATACATAACATTCAATGTTGAGTCTAGTACGGTTTCGTGTAGGTATAAGCAAACTAAGTAGTAATTGGTATGGACAATGT
Organism: Benincasa hispida; assembly: GCF_009727055.1. NCBI lineage: Eukaryota > Viridiplantae > Streptophyta > Magnoliopsida > Cucurbitales > Cucurbitaceae > Benincasa > Benincasa hispida. The sequence continues at coordinate 70,587,201 of NC_052351.1, read as the reverse complement.
CAGGCTGCGAAAAGGAAAAGCTTGTGCAAGGCCTGAAGATGAAGAAGATTCTTCAGAGGAACGACCATCGTTGGGTTTGCTTGGATTGTCAATTCCAGTCGAACGAGCAAACCGTCCGATCATTCGACCCATCACCGAGAAGCTGTCAACGGCATCTGATGTGCAGCATGGTCAGGGTGTTTCAATACCACCACCACCAGTAAAACATGCAGAAAGGGAGAAGTTCTTCAAGGATAAAAAGATGGATGTTGGAGTTGGTGGGCATATGAGAAGCCTTTCTTTACACAGTCGTAATGCTAGCAGCTCTCGCAGTGGGAGCATAGATTTCAATGAATCATGAAGGAACGGTGTGAAGAAGTGTTTGAGAGTGCAATTTTATTTATTTTCACTTCAACTCATTATTTGTAAAGTCTTGAGTAATTTTTCTTGTTTTCTTTCTTGGTCTTGTTTCATTTCAATGAGTTTGATGTCTTTAAATTAACATGTAAGGGCCAGGGACTTCTGCATATATCCTTTATTCCATTCGTGTATAATTTTGTAATTTAAGGGTTAACTATTTCAAGATCGCTCAAGGAAAAAGAAAAGAGAGAAATCGAAAGACCTTTATTTGTTTTATATTATGAGCACACATTTTTTGGTTTGATAATTTCTGCTCCATTTAATAACCATTTTGTTCTTTATTTTTATTTTTGAAAATTAAGTTTATTTTATCAACATTTTTTCTACTATTATTTGCATATTTATTAAATAAATGATTGAATTCTTAGTCCAATTCTAAAAATAAAAATAACTTTTTGAAAGTTACTTTTTTTAGTTCTCAAAATTTGGTTTTGGTTTTTTAATTATTGATGAAAAGTAGATAACAAAGAAAGAAATTTGGAGGTGGAAATAGTGTCTATAGTTTTAAAAATAAAAACAAAAAATAAAATGATTAACAAATGAAGTCTTAATTATTTTAATTAGCAATTCTTTTCTATCATTTTGATGCTTTTTATATATGTTTTTTTGAAAGGATACCTGTTCCTTTCTTCCACAATTTTTTTTTTTTTTTTAATATTACTATTATATATCGAATATAAATAATATTTTTGATCTACTAATAGATACTCTACTCATTTTAACTACCAAGTACTATATTGAGATCTTAAAATAATGCAGCGACCGGAGTTGAAGGCAGAGGTGGTAAGTTGATATCTGGTGGACTTAGACGCTTGAAGGATGCCCAAACTGTAGATGATAAAGATACGGTTCTTAAGTTGGCTCTTCATTTGCAACGAGCACACCTGAAACTCCATTGGTTCTTTTCTTGCTTCACTGGCCATGGCCTAGGGCTGGGCATAAAATTCTTTGAAGAGGAAACTCAATTTCTTCATTAGTTGCATAATGATACATTAGTTCTAACCCTGATAATAGCTAATGTTAAGATCATTGCATATTAGTTGATGGCAGAAGCTCCGCAAATGTCTCGACTTTGGAGCCTTTCAACGAGGTTAAATGGCGAATAATTGAAGAGATGTCCGACTCCATTGATAGGCTTTAGAGAAGAGAGTAGATCCAATATATGAACCATTCTTTATCTAGTTCTACCAGGGTAAAAGAGAATATTCTACATCTTATGGCATTTCGTACCTCATGCAAGTCCATCTAAGGTCTATATGAATCCTAGTTGTGCTCTATAGGATCTTTCTTTCCACCATAGGGTTTTATTGATTGGGCTTTGAACTTAGGAGGAACTTAATCCATTATCAAACGACGGGTCGACATGCTCGATTAGTGCCTCTAGATTTATACCCTACCTACTGATTTGAGTGTACATATTCACTTGGATAATCCCTATTTCTCTTGGGATTCTCTATAGGTTTGCTTTCCATGGTACATCCTTGACATCAACCTCATCCCCCACCTTTGGTTTCGTCTTACGGCGTCTGCAAGTCTGTCTCTAATGACTGTTTGATCGATCCACTTCATTCTCCTAGACGGAGGCTCGACCTTGGCCTTAGCCTTGGTCGTTGCTTTTGGAAACTACTTGTACTACTGATCTCAGCCTCTTGCTTTGGTTAACAGCAATCTTCACTCTGCTTTCTTTTTCCAATCCTTGCATGGAACTATCTCTGTCTAGTGCTTTGGAGATTATTCTCTCCCTCTGCCTATTGCTTCCTGTGCTTGCCCCTACCTTGGGTTTCTTGCCTGTTGCACAATGGGGTTGAGATTATCTCATGCTCTCTACCAATGGAGCTTTTCCTTTGACAGGATCATGTATAAGTACATTCTTTTACCTTCCACCTAAGATGTTTTGTTAGTTGAAAACCTCTAGAAATCGAGTGATATTTCGACCTATGTCGTTTACTCTTGCTTCAAGATCTTCAAACTTCTCTCCTTGACTTGCTTCTCCTTTGGTCGGGCCAATGAGCCTTAATTTCACGAATTTTCCATGGGTGGCGATCTCCATCAAAATCTTCTTCACTTAGGTTCATGTCCTTGAATCGTCAACTCATTGATCCTTTGTTTACAGATTATAGGTTTTCTTGCTAAAAAGAAAATGCTTCGTCACCACATATGACATCAACTATTGATGCTTAAATTTGGATTGGTAGAGTGGCTCGACCTTAATGTGGCACCAACGATAAAACTGTCTTTGGAGGGAAGAAGGTAACCTGTAAGTTAACAAGAATTGCACACAGGTGTGATGTAGGCCACACACACTCTAATGGTTAAGTTAAGAAGTCTGAAGATTAGGTTTGTTATGAAATTTGTAATAGAGAGTAAACTTACCTCTTGTGTCACATTTCTCGCTTAATCATTAGATGAGATGACCTGTTCTTTCTCTGATTAGGACTTCCATTCTGCTCCTAGACTCTTATTTTTCCTTATAGGGCTACATCATGCAAGAAACGCATGATTTGATGGACTCAACCTCAACCAAACTTGAGGCCAATCGGGTTGATTTGACATTGAACAAAGTTCAACCCTCCTTCTTGTCCTATATTGGGCCGAATCATGCATGTGATGTATAATATGGTGGACTCGCCCTCAATCTCAACTTTGGCTGAGGTCATTGGCTTTCAAAAATCAAATGCAAGAGATTGCAAGATTGTAAATGCTATTTGAGATATAAATTAAACCATTAGATCTTTGAACATAATGTTTGATAATAGTATTATACCGATGACTTTGAATAAACATAATGATCTTATATAGACAAGAAAATCATTAATAGATTAGTTATATTTTATGTTGATATTATATTACTCTTCTAATGTAAAATTTCAATCTAACATAATTTTGACTATTTAACCAATTTCAAATGAATAATTTGAAATGACATGGTATATTTTATATGTCCAAAGAGAGATTTTAAAAACATAATGTTAAGGTCGTCAAACATCTTACATTCAAAATAACTAACTAATATGAAGTTAACTAAGTCTAAGGGAGAGTTTCCTGAGATGCCTTGAATTTTAAGGATATACAATTAATGTATAAATGAGACTTAATTAACAAGTAAATATACAATTAGTAAGTTATATCTTATAAGTTAATGGTATGACAATTGAGTATAAAATTATAAAAACTTTTTGAAATATCTATGGATAATGAGAAATTTTTATATATGTATTAAAATATGATCTTTTACAAGATACACTAGGTCTTACAGAGATTTAAGAAATTTTTTGTTAAGATTAATTTTATCCTAAGTGGTGGAGAATGATACACAAATTATTATTATTATTATTTTTGTTGTTGTTGTTTGTGAAGCAACAAAAGAACTTGTATAATCATAAAAGATCCTTAGAGATCTGAAAGGTGTTTTAGATGTGAATTAGTTTATCACAATTTATTATGATAATAGTGATGCAAAGACTAATACTAAGGAAATTAGTAAACACTAATTTATAGGGTATTACATATTGAGAGAAGACATCATGGTAGTGACCAAGTTGGCTTTTAGTGACAAATATTTTGATTTATTCAAAAAGATTCTCTAGACTAAAGTGCTTGAAGGTTATCTAGAATGTCAAGGATTACGAGTCATGTCTCTTCTTCGCTATGGTAAGTGAGAGAACATGTTAGATATAGAATATACCCTAGGATATATATCTCACCGGCTTTAATGCAAATAGAAGATTTATTGGGATTTGTGCCATAAAGTCTTGTAGCTAGTGAGTTATTTAATAATTATTTTATATACAATATTGTATTATCTATTATAGTAAAAATTCAAGGGTATTAAATGTAAACTTGAATATATGTGATTGACATACGTGTGGATCATTTTCAAGAAATAACCTAAAGAGTCTATAGTATATGAAAAAAATTGGTGCCTCATTCTGGTGAAACTATGGATACGATCCACTTTGTAATTGTTACAAATGATTTGATCAAAATCGTTCATGTAGAGATATGAGAATGAGGGTATCCTATACAAAGAGTTTGTATAAAATTAGACCCCAAAATATATAATCTCCCTTTATAAATTAGTTAATTAAAGAGAATAATATTTCATCATCTGATCATATGCAACTCGATCTGAATCCTGAATGAGTTATGAACTCCTGTCTGTGAAGACTCGTCCTTTGTTTTGCATGGGTGAGAATGGCCTAAGTAGCTGATTCAATAAGCTTACCATTCTAGGGACTTGATGAAATAGGGAGTTGAGAATGCAATTTCATAAGATGGAATTCACACATTCTCACATAGGGTTAGTAGATGAGTAGTTCTTTGAGTGCTTATTTTAGAGACTTGAACAATGAGGCCCCACCCTCTCATTGACTCGAGAAAGACTTGGTGGTTCCATATTGAACCGAAATATATTGTTCATTAAAGGATCAACAGTACTTAAGGTGCGAAATGTAATTACAAAGGTAAAACATAAAGTTGACCTAACTATAATTATGAACAACTTGTGATGGACCAATTTGCTTGTAATGATTCTGTCCATAGATACAATTTGTCCTACGGTACATAAGAGTAAAACTATATATCTATAATCGTATGATCTATAGTTAATGAATGAAAATTGATAAATTAAAGAATTTAATTAATTAATTTTGATCATTGAATTTTATAATCTATAGGTCCATAAAGTTCTCTTGCTAACTCATATGAACAATTGGGGATCAATCTTGTTGAAAGAAAATTTGAAACATTCAAATTAATATTGAGATAGTGATATAAATCAAAGAAATTGAATCTCAGAAGAATTATTTGATTTCTTGAACGAATTAAAAATACAAATAAATAAGAAAAAAGGTTAGGGACATACCTTCGTCGATCGACAATTGCAACAAAAACTCCTCCTCAAACTGGTAGTCTACTTCTTGAATTATTCTAATTCCACGGGGTCTTCCTTGCTATAACTCTGACAAAGATTCAGCTTGTGGGAACCTCTTCTTGAAAGAATAAGGGAATAGGGAAGAAGAATTTTTTAGAACTTTTCAAAGATAAATTGAGAGAATTTCTAGAGAGAGAGTTTAAGAGTAATCGTAGAGATTATTATTGTAGAGAGTATGTACTATGAGGGCTCCCAAGGGTCCTATTTATAAAACTCTGGGTTACTCCTAATTTTATTGAGATAACCCTTCTGTAAAGATTTTAAATTAAATATTAGATAATATCCAATATTATTAAATATCTACCCAAATAATATCTCATATTAAATGGTTTAAAATATTTAAATCATATTTAAATATTTATCCCCAACAAATTTTTTAATTTGAATCTCATCCAAATTAAAATTTAATTATTTAAATCAAATCCAATTTAATTAATTAATTCTTCCTTCGATTATTTAAATTAAAAACCTTAATTGTATGGATCTTATCCAAATATTTAATTATTTGAATCATATTCAAATAAATTAATTCTCCCATTATATATTTATTTCGCAAATTAAATAATTTTTTTTTATTTATATGGATCTCATCCAAATAAATAATTAATTATTTGAATCATATTCAAATAAATTAATTCTTCATACTATAAAGTATAATTTGAATCTCATTCAAATAAAATTTATAATAAATCATGTATTTAATTGTATCAAATACAATTAATTTTTCCCTCATAAATTTGAATTTTTCAAAATTTTCTTTCAACATAGTTGATCATTGTTTGTTCGTGGTGAGCTAGCAAGGGACCTTATGGACCTAAAAATTATAAGCTTCAATGATCCAAGTTTAATTAATCTCTTTAATTAAATTAACTTTCATTCATTAACTATAGGGCAAACGACTGTAGACCCATAGTTGAACTTTTATGCACTATAGGACGAGTTGTGTCTATGGATATAATCAATATAAGTAAGTCGATCATTCACAAGTTGTTTGTAATTACAACTGGGCTAAATATCCGTTTTACTTCTGTAATTACCTCTTTTCCTTAAACACCATTGATTCTTCTAATTAATAATTTGTTTATGAGCCAACCATAAACTAAGTCCCTTTTGGGTCAGTGAGAGGAAGGGACCCCTTGTTCAAGATCCAAAATTAGCACTTAAGAGAAAACTCATCTACTTATCTTATGCAATAATGAGCAAATTCCATCTTGTGAAGTTAAGCTTGTCATTTAGTCAAGTCCCCAAATGTTAGGCTTATTAAGTCGACAACTTGGGCCACTCCTACCCATGCAAATCAAAGAACTGACCTTACAAACATGAGTTCATAAATCATTCAGGATTAAGATCGAGTCACACATGATCATTGTCACACCCCGTTCCAGATTTCCCTTCTAACCTAGAACGAAGCGTGAAAACGTTAAACATCATTTCTCTCTATGACATCTAACGTCCCAACTCATAACATATCCTGTACTCAAGATCAAACCTAGACTTTCAAACCCATTTCCAAAAATAATCTATGTTCATTGACAAAGTTTAGGAGTTTGATTTAGTTTAAATCACAAATACATTATATAAAACCTCCCATGACATGTAACTCACAAGTTTTAGCTATTCTGGAATACTCTCAAATACATTCTATAAATTGTTGGAAACGTATATATTCATTGATTTTGTGATTCGAGCTTAGGAGTACATTGTATAAAATAATTGGAAAAATAAGTATAAGTATGAATGATGCGTTGATGCCTTGATGCGTTAGTAATGCGTTGATGAGTTAGAGATGTGCAACAGGATGCATGACACTCCTCTATTGACGTTCAAGTTTTCCTAAATCAGATCCAAGTATAAATCCAACTTAGTTCCTGGTAAGTCTAGGGTCGAACTCAGGGATTTAGATTAAAGCTAACGCAAACCTTGCGTTGTAACTGTTTTAGGGATATCCTAAGTGTATGGAGAAATGAGTTATTTACACTAAGGCGCTCTGTGTGTGTGCAAGAAGATACAAAAGGATCGAGTAGAGAATGATGGGTCGTGTGAAAATGGAGTTTGATGCAAATGATATGCGTCGACCTAAGTTGGATGTACACGAACAAGAATATGATGCGAATGAGATGATTTGTTTATCTCCGTTTATGCGTTAGGCTCTATTCAACACTTTTCAATGCGAATATCATACAATATCTATCTCTAGGAAGTATGCGTCAAACACATGATGCAATAAAACACCAGTGCGTTTATCTTTAGATATACTAGGCGTTCTAACTTGATGCTGGCTTACTTATTCTCTTGAATAGTTTAAGCTAAAGATGCTTTTACCAATTGATTTAGTTGGCTTAAGCGTTCGAAATGGAATTTTGCATGAAGTATAGATGCATCCAACATAAACAAGAAATAAACAATGGTAAAGTATGATAGATCAAATATGTGAATTTATAAAGAAACTGATTGTCTTTACAAAACCAATACTTAATCAGATGAAAAGATGAAAGCGATAAGTAAGATGAAATGAAATGAGTCAAACCGCAGAGTACAATCTCTTGTCCTCTTTGGCTCAATTCTAGTTGTGTACAACCACTTGTGGAAGAATTGGAAAAAGTCTCTCTCGAGCTTGGCTTCCTCCGCTCCTTGATCGGCGATGGTGGTTGTTCTCTTCCCTCTTGTTCTTCTTGATACCACAACACAGCTTTAAAGATCTAAAACTAAGATAAGCTAACACTTAGACTAAAACTAAGAGTCGAGAGCTTTAAACTTCGAACTCGGTGGGATTTCTTCTATTTATAGGCATCGGTCTTCTCCTTGATGATGGGCAGCATTAAAATTTCATACCCTGGTCAGCCGTCTGACACTCAGATGCTTTTCAGACACCGCCCGCTGCATTTGCCCATGCTTGCAAGTGGTGATTTGACACAAACAGTCTGAATCAATGAATCTTCCTTGCGTTGAATCCCTCCGACGCATGCCTCATACATTACACTTTTCTTGCGACACTTTTCTTAATCATGTGTTAGCCTCTTGTTGAGTAATGTTCGAGTAATTCCATGTGTTACTTCCAAAAATGATGAGATTTTATCATTAAAAACCCTAATCGTTCCAATTTTTGAGTCACAATAACTTGTATTTCTACAAGTTATCAGTATATAAGATTCATTACTCTGGACAAAGAAAAAATATACCAAAGATTATTTTTACAACGATACTACAGCAAGACATTCTTGACTAAATATGTAAACCCTGATCCCTAATTTCTCTACTTGTGTATGATCCCTACTGAGATTAGTATGGTGAGTAGGTTAATGTGAGAATTAATGTTTAATTGTAGTGAAAAGGGTGAATCATTAGAAGAAATGTTTAAGTTTGGAAGCTTGACTCTTGGGTGAAGCTAGAAAATTGGCTAAGTGTTTGCCCATGCGTTGGCCTTGTACTAGGCATTGGAGTTGAGTCAAGGGCGTTGGCTTTACCTATTTGAGAGGTTAGTTGGGCATTTAAGGGAGCCAAGTGTGGCCGAGCGAAGAAAAGCCATGTGTTGTACAAGGCATGTGACAACCAAGTTTTGGAGGTTAGTATGCATGCAGCGGAATCAGGTGTGCGCGAGCATGGGCGCTGGGCATTGGAGTGTTGGGCGCACGGACGATCGTGTAGCTACATGCGGTGCTAAGTGATGCACTAGACAATAGCGCTACACGACAGGCGATGGCACTACACGATAGGCGATGGCGCTACATGATAGGCATGATTGCTAGACGATGGGCGTGATGTGTTAGACGATAGACGCCAGCACTACATGATGAGTGACAACGAGAGATACACGATGAGCAACAACGAGAGCTATGCGATAGGCTATGCGCTAGACGATGAGCGACAACGAGATCGTTGGGTGATAAGCGACAACGAGAGATCACTGAATGATGAGCTATGCGATGGGCGTTAAGCTAAATGATTGACACATGCATTGATCAGTCTTAACCACCGATTAAGGGCAATAATTATCCTAAGCACCAGATTTAACTCCATAGAAAAAAAAGAATTGTGGAGATGAAATCCTGATTACATTACTGCAGGCCAAAATTTGATTTAGAAGAGTATTTAAGCTGAAGGTGTCATGCTAGGCTTTAATGGTAAGCGGTGGGAAGTAGTATAAAAAGGGAGGCTGAACTTCAAAAGCTCAGTTCGAACAATTCCTCTATGAGATCTTGGTGTTGTTGGAAAGCTCTGAGAGTCTAGTTTCAGAGGTGAAGTTTCTGGAAGAATGTCTCACCGGAATAAGACCGGAGAAGGGAAAAAGTGACCAAAGGTTCAGTTCACGGGTGAATCCGGGCCATTGATGAAGAATTGAGGCTCTAGGACGAACCACAAAGAGTTTGAAGCTGAAATGTTAAGGTACGCTTTTTGAAACAATTGTAAACAAATTTGTAGAAGTAAATTTCTTAAGATGAGCTATAAAATATGAGTTATTAATTCAGTGATTTGAATTTGGAATTCTATGAACAAGCAGACAACTACTTGGGTTGAGTAAGTTGGCAGCTTAAAGTAGGCGCTCCGGCAAACTAAGGGCTGAGCACTCTTATGCATTGGACCTACTGTGTGGGCTGAGAAAGGCTTGCGTTGAAGGATAGGACGCATAGAGGCCTTTATGGATGACCATGTGCGGCTGAATGAACACTTAGAACAAGTTTTGGTTGCACAAGTGGGGATGCATTTGTGTGATGTGTTAGACACATAGCCGGAACCAAAATCTCAAAGAAATTTCTAAGTAGTAGATTACAGCAAGGTATGCGTTTGAATGAAGGTCTTCTAGGTGAAGGCTAAATGCAAGGCTTATTTGAGAGTTAGTCTCAAAAGGGAGACCAATGTTAGTAACTAAATTTATGCTTTTGTGTCCAAAGGATTGACACCAGTGTTAGAAGCATATCAACCTTTGAGGAGTAATCCTAAAAGTTGTGAGTGATTAAATATTTATAATATTTTTAAAGAAACCATGTTTTAAGAAAGATTATTCTCATGCTAGCTAGTTTTGCAAAGTAACTTTCCAAGCAAACTATGAGTTATGTTTTTAAACGCATGCCATGTATGAAAGTTTATTGAAAAGCTATTTATGTGTTTAAATACACGAAGCATGCGTTAGAGCCTTTAAAGACATGTTTTCTATGTGTTTTTCTTTACATGCTTTAAAGAGAAAGTCATAGTATGACTAGTATTACTTTAAGCTCGATACTGAGGGACATTAAGAAGGTATCTGAGCAGTAGTACATAAGGTATGATGGTACTTATAATCATGTGCACGTAGGTAGTTTAAAGTCAGAGATTGAGCAAAAGGATTCTCTCTTGACTAAGCATTTGACGTTGGGGTTTAACCATAGCAAGGTTATTCTCAACTAAGGAACAGTTTAATGTTTTATGATGAAAACAACTTTACATGTTTTATGCTTGAAAAATGTTTATATTTTAGTACTAGGTTACTGTAAAGATTTATATTTCAATATGATCTCTTTATTGAGACTTATGCATGAGAACCAGTTTTCTTTCTTAAGTCACTCACTAGGCTAGCAAGCTTACCTTATTTTTCAAATGTTTTTCTTTCCCCCAGGTAGCGGTTAAATCGTCAGAAGGTAGCTCTGCATCTGCTCTGCCACTCAAAGACAAGAGTTATTGTAACCCGTCAGCTAGGTGGTTACTGTAAATATTGTACACATGTTATAGCTGTTCATGTAGGGACTAAGATTTTGGGTGTCGGGACTTATGAGACTTGTAATGTAATCTTTGTAAATGTTTTGTGTTTAATAGTTAATGTTTATTTTGGCCATAGAGGCAGCCGCTGTATTTGAGATTGCATGTTGGTATCAGATTATTTCCACTAGAGTTAGTAGGCAGTAAGTGTCATAAAAGGGTTGATAACTACTGCAGTCATGTCCTTTCCTAGACTAGGAAAGTAGTCTGAGAGGGGGTGTGACAAAATACTTTCCTTAGAATATCTCATATTCTGATAGTCATTTAGCTACCATTTTTGGTCAGAAATTACTAACTCTTTAGTAATTCTATAAGTGTAAGCCTCTGTTTTTAGACCTCAGAAGTCAGCCCTAACGATGCTCTTAAATTGGAAAGTCAAAGTTGAAAATAACTTTAGAAATCATATCCATTTCTGGAGTTTGAGTTGTTCCAAATCTTATATTAAAACCCTCTGAGGGGATAACCGTCGTTAAACGAATAGTGAGGCCAATATAAAGACGAAAAACAGAGGCAACATAGGAACTTATGGTCCAAACCAATAGAAGAGACCGTAGGATATGTTGACACATATCCTTCACCCACTTACTATGAACTACTTCCCCTATTCACTTTGATCTTGACCTCATGATGAACACTTTTCGAATAGAGCGGTCGAGATATAATCGACACGAAGTGTTGCACTGATCTCACAGTGGGAATTTTTTAGAGACATGAGAATTGAAATCAATATATCATATATTGGATTTTTCATTGAACAACTGCCCCTCATTCACCTTCATATTGATTCACGCAAACACTTTCTGAATAGAGCAATCGAGGTATAATCGACACAAAGTGAAACATGAATTTCGATCGTGAACTCTTAGAGACGTGAGAGCTAAAAATAATCATATCATATATGTTTAATAATCTCTCGCTAAAGCGCTCTAAGATATCATACAAGTTATTTATTTTCACCGAAGTGTTCTAATAGTATATCATATATGTTATTAAACTCCCACTAAAGTGTTCTAACGATAAATGGGGTATACATTTTCTTGGTTTTGTTCCGGGTAATTAAACAACCTAAGTCTAGGTGTTTATCCAAGTATAATGTTTATATTTAGATTTTACCTATGATGTCTAAGTGATAAACCAATTTTAAAACCTCACATCGTTCAAGTATTGCTCATAAAACTGGTTAACAACACTCAATTATTCGGCCATAATCCCCAGATAGAGGTGTTCCATAGACCATCAACTTAAATACCCCAGCCTTAGACAGGATTATATACCTGTTGAGTTTGTAACCCTAGTTTTACAAGTTTAACGACCTATTTTAACTATTAAAACAAGTGGTTAACCTATGTGAACATGCAATTGTTCTCTGTTATGAATTTTAAATGTCTAACCCAATTTTATAATAACTTACAAAATTTTAGACATGCTAAACATCCACAACATTTATCAAAGTCATTCAATATTTAATATAATACTTATATTGTATAAAAGAAACCTTAAACATGCATACTATATATTATTACACTTTATAACATACTTTCAATGCATGTAACATGCTTCCTATGGTCGGATTTTAAATCTACATGGCATACTTTATGCACATACAAGATTTATTTAACTATAACATATATCACATGTATAAATAATTAAACACATACTGATATGATTTTAGTTTTGGCATTTACAAGCAAACAAAGGCCTAATTCTTACAAAAACAACAAGAATCGGCTCAAAACGCTTATGGACTGCTCGAATCGTCCCAAACCGGACCTGAACAACTTGAATCGGACGTGAACTGCCTGAACCGGACTAGCCAAAACCCATTTGAGGCTGAACCGGATAGGATTTAAAGAAAAAAGGGTAAAACCGGTCAAAAAACGCTTGTCAAAGCTCACTATTGGTTGGTTGAAAACTCGCTACTCGCTCCTGGATGAAACTCATTCCTCGCTCAAATATGAGCAACATTGCAATACTCAAGGGCATCGTTGCAATGAAGGCTGGACAAAAGCTCATGACCAGTTTTCTGCTACTCGGCCTTCTTCACTTCTTTCTTCAATTACAACTTAATTTCAACTCTAATGACTCCAAATAAATTACAGACTCTTGAGCACATATATAAGCTCATCAATCAAGAGCCAATTACAAATTAAACAAAAAAATTAAAGAGAAAAAAATGGCAAATCTAAAAAAAAAAAAGTACCAGTGCACCATTTTCATATATCTCATGAAAAAACACCCACCAAGTCAAAATTAAACCAAATAGAATGCTTAAATGATGCTCTGATACCAATTGTTAGAATCAGAAATCGCGCTGCAGAAGTTAAACGGATCAATAAGCATTCTAATTCATTAGTTTTCATTTCAAATTAAGCATGCTCATAAAAATAATAAAAGGGTTTCATGACATACCTTTGAAGAACCATTTATCTTGAACCATTGACTTACGCCCTACCATCGCTCTTTCACTACTGTGACTTCAAATGTTGGAAGCCAAACATAGAAATATCCTGTTGGAAAATATCCTGACCTACTACTACGAACACACAACATGAGTTGCTAGATTATGGAATATTTGCAATCAAATTCTTAAAGCATTTGGTAACGGGTAGGATCCTTCTGTAATCACTTAGGAGAAGATTAGTGACTATAGAATTTAGTTGACGTGCCAGCTGTGGGCAAGCGCTCCATATTATTGATGTAATTTTACATGTGATGTATATAAAACTCAATGTAATTTCACATGTGATGTATATAAAATTGTCAATGTAGTTTTACTAACATGTTAAGTAAGAGAGAATGAGATTAGCGAGAGTGACACTAAGAGAAAGTGAGACATTTACAGAAATGAAAATGATGATTGGTAGATATAAACATGTAAAGTAACGTTACTAGATGAGCGAGATTAACGAGAGCGACATTAAGAGAGAGCGAGAAATTTATAGAACAAGTCATAAACTATAAACATGTTAAGTAACGTCACTAGAGACAGCGAGATTAGCGAGAGAAACACTAAGAGAGAGTGGGACATTTACAAAATGAGTCATAAAGAGATAACATGTTAAGTAACGTTACTAGAGAGAGTGAGATTAGCGAGAGCTGTTGGGTTTTATGTCCTAAAACTTGTGGTATGTAAACAATGGAACTTATTCTGGAAATTCAATAAAGATGTTATTGAATAAATCTATTGCTTGAATAGAAATCCAATAAACTTAAAAGTTCCTCGACTATTGAATGAGTACTTGAACTTTATGTGGAGACATAAAGGTGGATCAGGTTCAAGTAAATAGTCAAAATGATCTATAGTATATGGATAAGGTTGGGTACCTTTTTCTGGTAACACTATTGGATGCGGCCCACTCTGTAGTTGTTACAAGGAGTTGTAAAGTGCTACAAACGAAGTGATCCTAATTCGTTCATGTTGGACATGAAGAGTGGGGGTGTCATTGTTCAAAAGGTTTTGTAAAAGATCGAACTACGAAATTAGTCACTCTTACTTTATAACGCTGTTTACTGTTTAAGACTGACTATTTCAAAGCGATGACTTAGGTAACTTGACCTTAATCCTGAGCTAACTATGAACTCCTGTTTATTTGGGATTGCCCTTAGATTTGCATAGGTGAGGGTTGGCTCAACAACGCCGGCTCAATAAGACTCCCATATCAGGGGTAAGACTAGATAGATAGCTGGGGACATAGGGTGCAAGAGGGAATTCACTCCTACCTGCTTTAGGAATAGTAGAGAGGTTGTTCCATTAAGTGCTGATTCTGGGACTTGAACAAAGGATCCCGCCCTTTCATTTGGCATGAAAGGGACTCGGTTTTATGATTGGATCACAAAATAATTGTTTATTAGGGGATCCGTGGGGACTTAAGAAACAAGAGGTAATTTCGGGGGTAAAACAGAGATTTGACTCAGTCGTTATTGCGAACAACCTGTGAAGGGTTAACTTACTAATCATGGTTATATCGAGTGGACATAATATATCTAGGAGTTCTACTATGGCCTTTAGTGGAGTGACCCATTAGTTAACGAATGAAGGTTAGATCGGTCTAATGAGTTTAGTCGATTAATCTCAGATCGTTGAAGCCCATGGTCTGTAGGTCCATGAGGTCCTCTTATTAACTCGGAAATGGATTAGCTCTAGAATAGCGTGATAAGTTAATTTGAAACGTTCAAATTAGAATCTAACGAAATTGGAGAAAATATATTTAAATATGATTTAAATATATGAAGATGAATTGTGTAAAACTTAATTTAATATTGGATATTAAATTAATTAGAATTATTTAAAATTTTTAAATAATTATTTATTAATTTTATCAAAAATTAATTTGTAAAATTAATAAATTTTGATTTTAGAAATAAAATATGATTTTAAAATCAATTTTGGATTTTTAGAAATTGAAAAATTACACAAACTTGAAAAATGGGTTTTTCAAAGTTCATCTTCAACTTGCTCACTAGGAACCCATCACCTCTTCCTTCATTAAATCTTAAGCATGAGCTGCATCTCATGCAAGGCATCTTTTTGCATGATAGTCTACAATATATTGAAGAGATTGGACTGAAAAAAAGATAGATGAACCGATTGAATTTTTGCTGAAAAATTCGGATGAAGAAGGTGTTCTTCAATGGGTTGGTTCAGTGAGCGTTCTCTATATTCCCTTTGATTCCAGTTTATTTTGAATCCCACAACTCAATCTAGAGCACCAAGAGGATAATAGGGAAGATTTTGTGATGGTCTACACAAGGATTTGGAGGATTTAGCAACTGGAAATAGAGATTTCAATGGTTCGACCAAGGTATGTTCTTGAAACCTATTAAACTCTGTTTTAGCATGTTTCTTTTAAGCCAAAATTAATCAATTAGAATTCTTATACATCCTGATATCTTCCACTACGTGCTAATGTCAATCCAACAAGAGCGACACTAAGAGAGAGCGAGACATTTACAGAACGAGTCATAAAGAGATATACTGTTTGACTCCGAATCGATGTCGTTAATTCGACTCCAAATGGAAACAAAAATATTTATAAACCACCGAAATCTGCATCTTAAACTAACATGTAGTATAAGCGACAAGTACGGAATCAATCCACAGGGAAGCTAATGTCTAATCTTTTCTTAAGCTAAATTCAACTATAAAGGTGATACCAACGAGGGGTTTTGGGTTTTGATAAAATGAGAAACATGCTTGAAATTAAAAGATAGAGGATAAATGCAAACAAAGATTAGTCAATCTAGCTTCTAGAACAAGTTAGACATTCAATGCCATTCAATGCAATTTCTATCACTAATTCCCACAAATTAATCATGCCATCGAATTATGCACATAACTACTTACTTGACTCAACTAAGCTAGCCTCTACAATGGCGGAAAAATAGCAATAATCTAATCAAGAAAGAGTCCTCAGCATTGATTAAAGTTGGAAAGACCTAACCCTAATCAATCTATATGCTTTTAATCCTATTGGGTTCGATAGCATCTATGTAGAATTAAAACCATATGCATTATGCTCAAGGATTCATTTGTGCCAACTAATTATCAAGATAGCAATATTCAATAAATCAAAATTATCTTTGAATCTAGCAATTAATGTATTCTAGGAATCAAATACACAATTAACTATTACCACTTATTGGATCTTAGCTACACATTTTTTTTGCAAGAATACATTTTAAATCGACATACTCATGAAAGATTTTACCGAAACTAAGAATCTTAGCATTACATGCTTATGAGATAAAGATCCATAAACATGCTGTAGAAGTTCAAATTGTTTCAAAGAAGCATAAATTCATATTACAATTAGTTAAAGAAGGGCAGAAATCTCAAGAAATGTGCAAAGAATTCTTGAACTAGAAACAAAATTGAATACTTACCTCATAAATCCACAGACAAATCTATAAAGAAGATCCAATCATTTGCTTACAATCCAAAAATATAATGAAAAATTTAACCTAATTGACACAGAATTACAGAGGAGATGAAGAAATTTAGAGACAAACATCGAACTCCATATGAAATTTTGCCTCCCCTTTGTTAAAAATGAAAGAAATCCTTTTATACTCCCAAATGTAGTGTCACAACTCTCAGAAGCATTGGGTGAACGGTGCGACACTGGCATGATGCTCGGTTGCGCAAAAGGCGCGCATGGACATTTATGTTAAAATCCGTAGCATTGTGACGCTCTTTGATAGTGTTGCAACGCTGCTCTGTATGGCCGAATATAACATGCTTCTATCTTTTAGCGTTGCTCAACGTTAGTTGGATAGTCGTGATGCTACTTCCAGTGACATTTTGATAATTATTTTGACTTTCTTCAATTATATTTATTTCTGGGTCCTTTTTTATCCTTTTTAGTCCAAATTTCTTGCAATTACTCTAAAATGCACTCGAGACTATTTTACCTATAAAATTGACATTTAAAGCAAAAAAATATCATAAATTTGAGGGATTTAATTTTAAGAACATAGCTCTTTTCAAGGCCTATCAAAATACCCCAACTTAAGTCTTGATCGTCCTGAACAAGTAAAATTATAAATATACATTCAGTCAAGCAAAATATGAATCACTTATTTGTTCATTCATTCATTCAAGTTGTTCATACATCTACTTGACTTACACTAGAATTTGATTTTTGTCTCTTTTCTCAATAATCTAAGAAGCAATGATAAAACAAGAATCAAGCATTTAGAAGGCTAAAATTTTACTAACAAAGAATTGAAACTTATTTTTTAAAAAGAAAATTCTTTTTCTAGCAAAGTCATAAAAAAAAGGATTGCAATGCTTTAGTTTATTTAAGAGCAAAAAAACTCATGAAAAGATGATATCTAACTCTCAATTCCTCTTCGCTCTACACTGACCAGATTATTGGTCTAAGATATACGTAATTGGCAAAAAACAGAGACAATACTAAGACAAGGGTACCTTTATAAACTCATCCACAAAAATATTAATTGACATTTCTTTTACCTAGAGCGATAACTTTCACACTTCGACCATCGGGAACCTATTACTCTTTGTCTTAGAATTGTCTCTCTGTTTTGCAAGTTTAGATATATCTTAAACCGATAACTAAGCCAGTGTAGGGCAAAGAAAACTTGATAGTTAAATAAAAACCATTCCACTAACCTTAGACTCTTAAGTAAACTAAAAACTTTGCACTCGTTTCTTTCATGATTTTTCTAAGAAAAAGAATTTTCTTTTCAAAAAGAAATTTCAATTGATTGTTAGTAAATTTTAACTTTATATATGCTTGTTTGTATCAATGTTTCCTTGATTATTGATTAAAGAGTTAAGAATGAAATATTTGTGTAAGTTAAGTGAGCATATAAACAATTCAAATGAACAAACAAATAAGTGTTTCATATTTTGACTGAATGTATGTTTTCAATTTTACTTGCTCAGGACGACCAAGAGCTAAGTTTGGGGTATTTTGATAGGTCTTGAAAAGAACTATATTTTATATGTTAACTCTCTCAATTTATACTATTAATTTGCTTAATATGTCAATTTTATAGGTAAAATAGTCCTGAGAGCAATTGGAGCAATTAGAAGAAGTTTGGAGCTAAAAAAGGAGCAAAAAAAAGCAAAAGATCACCTAACTAGAAGAAGTCAAGATATTTACCATTTAGCCATCATTGAAGCAACATTGCAACGCTAAAAAAATACAAAGGTCCAACGCTGTCTTGATGCTAAAAGACAGAAAGCAACAAAATTCCGAAAAAAAAGGTAGTGTTGCAACGCTAACCTTCAACATTGCAACACTACGAACATTGACAGAAAAATTAAAAAAACGCACGTGTGCACCTTTGCGCAAGCAGCATTGCAACACTTCCTACCAGCGTTGCAAGGTTATGACCTGCATCTATTAAAAATCAATTTTTCTGGAAATTGAGGGGAGACCATTTTTTACGATTTTGAGATCAATTTTTACAATTTTGAGAGAGAATTCTGTAATTTGTTCATTCTTGTATCATTTTCTTGTAATACTCAATGATTTTTTTTTTTTTTTTGAAGATTTTGCCACTTCATGAGTAGGTAAGTTTTATTTCGTCGGTATTATGTTAGATTAATCAATTTTGGAGACTTTTCTTTAATTTTCCTCTTGTAATTTGTTGTTTTTGTATGTTTTTGGTCTTAGTTTCAATAAAATCTGCTAAAGATGAATTGGCAACTCAATTTTAATTGATTTTTGTATGCAAAATTACATGGCTCTATAGCATAATTGTAATTAGGTTGCAAGAACTAGTGATTTTGATGGAAAGTTTGGACTTTTTTTCCTTCATATTTTCTAGAAAAGATTTACTAGTTTAGAACATTCATATTAATCATGCTTGATTTTAGTCTTTTTAATTTCAAGAATTTCATAGTTGAGAGAATCCAAGAAATGCATGCAATTTTGAAATTAAATGTGGAATGTTTTTAAGAAAGCATTTATGAACTAAATTAGGGTTAATTAACCAATTTAGGTTAATTGGCTAATTAGGGCATTAGGGCTTAGCCTTAATGAACTATGGAACAATTGAATTGCTTGAAATCAATTAAGTCTATGATAGAATTAGGTTAATCTACATGAGATCCCTAAGATCCTTTTTCTATTGAAATTCTTACATAGTTTCTTTCATACTCTTTCTCATTAATTTCATTACCAAAAGTTCATATTAATTCTTTACTTTTACTTTGTTTCTTAAAATCTACTCCTTCCCCCCCCGCCCTCCCAATTTGGCTTTCAAAACTCAACTTTGCCAATTAATAAAGGTTCTCTATGGATCAACCTCTTACTTCCACTATTACTACGTGTTATTAATAGTTGTGCGTATTTTAGAGATTTTATTTGTTTTGGGTTAAGTTGAACTAACGACATCATTTTTAGCTCGAACACACCTTTATGTCTCTACATATATGTTTAAATTATATAAAATAACCTAGGATTTTACTTTATTGAATTGATTGTATGCTCATAAAATAAAAATTATTTTATTAATAACAATTTGTTTATACAAATTTTACAAACTACGAGAATACATGGGAGATTTAGGACACCAATCCCAATAGTATTAAGACTTGAAACGATGCTACTGGTGGAATGATATGAAAATAATAATTATCGAGTTTGTCACCAAGTGTTTGGTGTGCCAACAGGTTAAAGCCCCGAGATAGAAGCCAACAAGCTTGTTGTAGTCCATAAATGTACTAGAGTAGAAATAGGAGCATGTGTCTATGGATTTCATCATGGGTTTGCCTCGGACAGCGAAAGGCTATATGGTGATATGGGTTATAGTGAACATACTCAGTAAGCTGACACATGTTATTCTAGGAAAGTCGGCATATTTAGTGAATAGATGGGTACAGTTATATATGAAAAAAGTGGTGAGATTGCACGAGGTGCTCATGTCCATCGTATCTGAAAGGGACTTTCGTTTTATATCCAACTTTTGGAAGAGTATTCAGACAACGTTGTGTACTTGATTGGATTTCAGTATAACTTTTCACCTATAGACTGACGGTCAAACTGAGCTTTTGAACCAAACCTTGAAAGATATGTTACATGCATGTGTGCTGGAGTTTTGAGGGAGTTGGGATTCCCATTTGCACTTGATGGAGTTTACTTATAATAATAGCTACTAGGTCACCATTGGCATGGTGCCATTAGAGGTCCTCTATGGGAGGAGTTGTAGGTCCCCGATTTATTTGGATGAGGTCAATCAACGAAAGTTGTCGGGTCCAAAATTGGTGCAGACCACCAATAAGGCGATACAGAAGATTAGAGCCAGAATGTTGACAGCTCAAAGTTAGCAGAAAAGTTACCCTGATGTTAGGCATAAGGACTTGGAGTTTAAGGTATGTGGTAAAGTATTTTTGAAAGTGGTGTCTATGAAAGGAATGTTGAGGTTTGACATGAAGGGTAAGTTGAACCACTGGTTCATTGGGTCATTTGAGATCCTAGAACGGATCCGTCCTGTAGTTTATCTGCTGGCTTTGCCATCATCTCTTTCGAAAGTTCGCAATGTTTTTCATGTTTCAATGTTGAGAATGTACATAGCGGACTCATCTCATATTGTGGATTATGAGCCGTTGCAATCAAATGAAAACATAAGTTACAAAGAGAAACCTATTCAAATTTTGACCAAGGAAATGAATGCGTTGCGTCACAAGGAGATTTGCTTTGATGAAGATTCTTTGGTGAAATCATCCGTTCGAAAAAGCAACATGGGAATGAGAAGACGAGATGAGGTCACAATATCTTGAGCACTTCAAGATTAAAACTTTCAAGGATGAAAGTTTCGTAAGGGGGAAGAATGTGACATCCAAAATTTTTAGGTAATTTAAATTTAATTATCTTGAACTATTTGGGGATTATTTTGAATGAGGTTGAACTGGATTATTGTGCAAGGATAATTTAATTTTAAAGTTTACTTCGATGAAGGATTTGGAAATTTAATTTAAAGAGAGTTAGGATTTAATTCAATTTTTAATTCAATTTGTGAAATTGAATTAAATTGGAGAGATTTAAAAATTGTTTATAATTTAAAGAAGATAACTAATTTAAATTATTTTTATAGGGTAATTTATTTAAATTTATTTGCAAAAGGATTTGGGGATTTAGATTCATAAAATAGATTGAAACTTGGAATTTGAAAAGGAAAAGAAAAAGGATTTAAAAATTATATGTATTATGTCATCCATTGCAGCGGAGCCGTTTCATGAGCCGGGGGGGTGGATGAAGCTCCAAATCCTGTTTTGGAATGAAAGAGAGGAAAAAAATAGAAAGAAAAAAAGAGACTAAATTTCCTTCTTCCCCTTGGAATTTGGGAGGATTTTTAGCCAATGTCCTGTACGTTGAAAGTTATTTTCGTCGTACTTTTTGGTGGAGTTTTGGGTAAGTTTTTGCTAGTTTGGTTAAACTCTTGGTTTGATTCTTAAGGAATAATATCTACTCATTCAATTTTGGTTAAAATTTGTCGATACCCTCTATGTTTGGATTCCTTTTTTAGAATGAAGAATTTAAGGGTATTGAGGTGCAATCCACCAATTTGAGACCGTTTTGGGTAAGTGTTTGGGTCTTGAAACTGTAAATTTTTATGTAGTTGGGGTGATTGGGAATTTTGGCCTTATGCGGAAATCCTAATTGTGGTCTATAACTTAGGACTTGGCTTGTGATCTTTTGGAGCAAACACAAGTTAAGATCGATTGTACTTGGCTGAACTAAGACTTGAGATGAGTGTCTTTCTACTGGTTTGCTTTCAAACCAGTCATCCCCCTACACATCATTATGATTGGATTGTTTATTTTAGACAGATTGGACAAAAGTGAGGAAAATATCATGTATTATACATCACAAGCGTTTGTTCAAATCCGTGTTTACAAACTAAAGGACACGAGAGTTTAGGACATCATTCCCAACAGATTTGCTGTTGGAATTCGAGTTTCCAGTGGTTCTTAAAAGGTATATCATGAAACCCTCTTATTAGTTTATGAGCATGCTTAATTTAAAGCCAAAATTAATGAATTAGAATTTTTAATGATCTGTTTTACTTCCGCAACGTGTTTTCTAACTCTAAGAAAAGCAACTTAGGATGTGTTAGAGTCATCTGATGAAGGGGTGTTATCCAAGAAAGCGACGAAGCAAGATGAGCGATGGATACTAGAACGATGGGAGTGCTGGATTCAGTGGGTATTAGAACAATGGGTGATGGGCTTGGTGGGAAGGATGGACTCAGATGGAAGGATGGGCTCGGTGGGAAGGATGGGCTCGATGGAAGGTAGAGGAATGGGTTCACGGCAGTGGAGGATAGAGGATGAAATGTTAGAAATGAAAGCGATGAAAGATGAAATGATAGAAATGAAGCAATTATGTCATGTTTTATAAAGAAACAGGTAATCTTTTTTCTTTAAATCACTTGCCTTCATTTTTTTTTCTTATAATTAGTTAACTTTTTAGTTTCATATGAAATTATCATAGGTTGAACCAAGTGAGGAACTTTCAAATGCTACTGCAAGTGTACTTAAGGCAACAAATCTTCCTTTAACTTTTCTAATATCATCTCCATCGGTAAATTTATTTGTAACGTGATGAGAATTATTCTTGATTTTATTATTATCTTATTCTAATATCTCATATTTTTCTTTTGATAGAGTATCAATAAAAATAGTCAAATTAAGTACAAGTTATTAGATTGATATGACTCAGGAGAGATTGTTGCAGAAGGACGATGGTCTTCTAATGATCTAGCCGCTCTTGTTCATCACATTCCTATTAATCCACATGCAGTTAGAGTATGGGTTGATGTATCAAAGAAACCCGACACATATTTGTGGAGGCCTACATCTGAGATGACGTGTATTGAAGAAGCTTTGGGCAGTACAGTTGCATGGCCATCTGATAAAGTGATTATTGGTATGTTATTTTCTATGCTTATTTATCTACATTTATTAAAAGATTTACTATATTTATTTAATATTCACTATTGTTGGTGTATACAAAATCGCATATTGATATAGATTTTATAAATTTATGTAGGTGAATGACATGATGCCTTACCAGAGGAAAAAAGAACCAACGATGATAGCTTAACTACGATTTTTGAACATTTGGTGAATTTTGAACACCTTGTATTTTGAGGGCTAACTTATGTTGTTGGTGTGGTCACTAAATACTTTATCTACCTTGTATCATTTCGACACAACTTTATTCTAGGAAATTATTGAATATTTTATTTTATAATGTTAATAGTTATGAATGGAAGTATTAGTATTTACTATGTTATGAAATATATTATGTGCATATATTTTCACTAAAATTGAGTACTTGAGCTACAATTTATCAAATCTAATTAATTAAAGAATTATTTTTGAAAAAAAAGTTACCTCTTTTATGACTAGGAGTTAAAGCTATACAAAGATTTCTATAGCAAGAATGAAACGCTATTAAAAAGTTATTATAATAATAATAATAATTGGAAAAAATTAAATGACATTACTATAGCATACAATTATAGCTATAAATACTATATTATAGCGTTGGAAAAAGGTTATTATATGCTAAAGATAATACATTATTTTAGCTATACAAACATATTATAGCTTTAATAAAAAACACTATCAAATATTTTTATAGCATCACACATAAGCTATATCTTCATACTTTATAATAGCATCCAATATAGCTCTATAAAAACGCTATAAAAAGTCCCAAACACTTAATAATATGGGTTGTCAAAACTTTCGTAAAAGACTATAAAAGGTCTTTTATAGCTTTTTTCATTAGCTATCATATCCTTTATTTCTTGTAGTGAATGGACTCATGGAAGTCAGTGGAGGATGGAGGAATGGGCTCGGTAGAGAGTGGAGGGATCGACTCACGGGAGCTAGTGGAGGATGGAGGAATGGGCTCGATGGAGGGTGGAGGAATGGGGTCATGAGAGGGTGGAGGGACGGGGTCACAAGACTCGGTGGAGTGTAGAGAGACAGAGTCACAGGACTCCATGGAGGGTGGAGGGATGGGGTCATGTGACTCTATGGAGGGTGTATTACACCAATGGACATTGGAGATAATGTCCATATCTACAAATTGTCCAAATACTGTCTTTTTGAAGAGGGGAAGCTGAGTGAGCGTAAGCTTCTCTTTCACTATCTTAGTAGCCATCTCAATGTAAGAGGATAGGCTGGTTGCTTGGCTTAGAAAATAATCCTAGGGAGGAATCTTGAATTGTCTAGCCATACTGCATAAAATAACAAAAAACACCAACAAATAAGTATTTTGTTAAATACTCACTCTTCGATGCATGCTACACAATACTCGATACTCAATACTCAATATATGATACACGCACATGCTACATATTGTCCATTCCTCATTACATGTGACTCAAAGGTCGATTACTGAGCACGGTTTGATTTTCCACCTTAATGACTAATCCTACTCAAATCCTAAACCGTAGATGATCTGAAAAACCAAAAATGTGAAAACCGAAACGGAAAAAATTCAAACTTCAACCAAACATGCAAGGTATGAAAAATGAAGATATTTTTCTTATTATTTGTTTTAAATGCTCTCAATTTTTGTGTGGCTGAGACACATAAAATAAATTTATCTTACAATGCTCTAAGTATTGTTCTTATGTCTTTTCTGTCACTGAAGGTTAAAACTGGTCATCTATGGTAAAACCGGAACTAGACTCAATTAAGAAAAATTAGTTTGTAATTTCTCAACCAAATTTTTAAGTTTGGTTTTGTTTTTTTTGTTTTACTTTCCTTTTTTCACGTAACGTAATTCCGTTTTTTTTCAAAATAATATTATAATTAAAAATACTATGACTAAAAGACTTAAAAAAATAAAGAACTAAATTCAAAGGCTTCCAGGAGAAAAAAAGTATACCACGTACTCTATTATTTGATAAACTATTTTTTCCCTTTTTAGTCAGAGTTTAACAACATTTTTGTTAGAAAACATAATGAGAATTTATTTTAAACAACACACTCCAAAATAAAAATTAGTATCTTAAAAATTAACTTGAATATAAAATAGTCAGAATTTAACTTGAGTTGAAAATTGTCTTAAAAATATGGTTAGAGTCTAACTCGAGTTAGCATTTACTACTACAACCACATGTTTCAACTAAAAATGTACTATCTTCATTAATCCATGGACAATACTTCCTTAAAAATGCAAGGAAGTGAGTGAGAAAGAAACTTCTTTCATAACAAGAAGAAATAGCAATTAAATAAAATCATTAATAATGGTTCCATAGTCAAAAAATTAGACACAACTCAATAAAAAGGAAGAAAATGGAGAAGAGTGAAAATCTTCACAATTTATAAAAATCAAACGGACACTTTCATTGAACTTTCAAAAACTTACAAGAGAAGAAAGCCAAACCAACAAATATATAATAATCATAATGATAATAATAATAATTTAAAAAGAAAAAAAAAAAGGGCCAAAGCCTCCATTGACAATGGATGAAGTGAAGCGCCATGAAAATAGGTTAGATCTTTCCACCTGCAGAGTCATTTGGGCTCTGTCCCTCAAGAACATACCCTACGAATATGTAGAAAAAGATCTCACCGAAAAAACTCCTTTCCTCCTTCACCAGAAGGTCTCCATGATCGTTGATGGGGGAAAATGGATCGCCGACTCCTCTGTTATTCTCGAATATATCGATGAGACGTGGCCTCAAAACCCCCTACTCCCTGTCGATCGCCTCGACAAAGCTACTGCTCGATCTTGGATTCGATTCATTGATGATAAGGTAGTTGCATCATTTGCCCTAAATTTTACAACTTTTTATAGGTTGACCGGAGTGATTATTGGCACTTTTTTTCTTTAAATTATCCCAATTTTTTATTCAATATTTTTCTTTAATTTACATCTTTGAATTCTGTGAGCAATAATATGTTCCTAAACTTCTCTAGCATATTTGACCTTTTTCTAAAATTAAATAATGAATGTGTGTGTTTTCAAATATGGCAGAGTTTTATAATCTAAGATGCTAATAGAATTCTTTATGTGTCAATCTGTTATTTATAATAATTTCCATGGCAAATCACGAGTGAGTATTATGACAATTGAGTTATGCTCATGAAATTTATAAATTTTTAATGATAAATAGATAGAATGATTTATTAGATATTAAATCATTTTTAGACCTTAAATAAAAAATTTAATGTTTTATTGACATTCAAGAGCATATTAAACAAAATTTAACACTCTTCTATCTATTATAAACATTTTAAAGTTTAATAATTAATAATTTAGATTGTTTATATCAAATTCTTATAAAAACATATCTACGGTATAAAATGTATATGTTTCGAGAGATCTATTCTATGATCGAATTTGTGCATTGATCGAGTTCAGCTTCAATTTATACTTCAATGAATGAATTTAAAAAGCTTATGCATTAATTTTGTTAGAATTAATCAAATAATTTAGAAGAAAGTGAAAAAAAATACATTTATAATGATCGGAGTATTGAATTCAGCGGGCGGTCGTGTCTAGAATGTTCTGTTCTGGCGGGAATGAACAGATAAAGGCGAAGCAGGAAAGCTTGGAAATGCTGCAAATCTTAGAAGAGGATGGGATCGGCGAGGAGAAATTCTTCGGCGGAGAGAAGATCGGGATGGTGGACTTAGCATTAGGAGAATTTGTAGAGTGGTTGGGAGTGTTTGAAGAAGTAATCGGCGAGAAATTGATGGAATCCGGTTCATTTCCTCGGCTAGAAGCTTGGAGCAGAGCTTTCATGGCAGTTCCGGCAATCAGAGAGAATCGTGCCGATCGAGATCGGATGGTGGAAAATTTCAAGCGTTATAGGGTTCGGCTTCTGCATCCTTCTTCAACGGATCATGATCTTAAGGGGTTTTTGGAGCTCTTTCGATGTGTCTGTGAACTCGTTTCTTGCCTTATTAGGATTCATTGAACCGTTTCCGTATTTTGTAAAACCAACTTATTACTCCGGTTCAGGTTACGATAGCTTTTTAAATATTTGTTGTTAATTTTACTTTTGAATAAAAAAAGTAAAATAGTATTTGATAGATTTTAATTTCAAATTTAAAAAATTAATTAGAATGTTAGATAACATCAATGATGTGAATCAAAGTACATTTCTTATTTTAATTAGTTTCGTAATTAATTTATAATTTACTATAGTATATATTTTTTAAAATTTGATATAATTTTAATTTTAATTAATTTTGTTATAATTATTATAAAAAATTGAAAATACATGTGAAAAATATATTAACATGAAAGAATATTATTATAAGACCCTTATTTAAATGGTTAAGAAATGAGCAGGTTTTTAACATATTTTTAAAAGTGATTATCCTAGATTAATTCATTATTTGATTTACCAAATAGTGGAGGCGGTTAAGATTTTTCCAAAATTACTTTTTACAATTGCAAAAGTAATTTCAAATAGAGCCTAAATTGATTTATGTTTACATATAAGTTGGGTTCATTTTAGGTAATTTTTGGATTTTGAAAAGTTCTTTTTTTTTTTTTTTCTAAAATGTTTATATTTTCTCCAAAAATACTAATATAGAGTTTTTAAAATTAAAATAAAATGAAAATTGAGACAACGACTAATGTGAAAAAAATGGAAAGGCAATCATGTTCGAATCACCTCCTTATCACACATTCGGATCGAGGAGGTTCTCACTTGGGCATCATTGACTCTTTTATCAACTACCTATATATAAGGGTAATTGAAATAAGTAGCACTTTTAGAATTAATAATTGATAAGTATATAGCAAGGTTCAAGTTGTAAATATGATAAAATCTATCACTGGTAGATTTCTATTAATAGTAGACTCTATGATTGTAGAATCATACTAGTGATATGATCTATGATGGATAGAATTTGAAAGTCGGATCTAAATTTTGTTATATCTTCAAATTCTTTTGCATTGTGCTATATCTTCTAATATTTTAGGCTTAATTGTTATATTTACAACTACTCCTTATAAATAGCATGATATCATTTACAACACCATTAATGTAAAGTCACGTAACATCTAATTTGTAAAGATGGATTATAAAAACAAATTATCAATATATCTTATGAAATGAAATCAATAGGTAACAAAATTCTTAATCTTAATTCTAGAATTGAAACTATACCCGAAGGTTAGGTATATTTTGTATAATTTAACTTAAAAATAACAAATGATAGTAGAATGAAAATAAAAAATAAGAAAGTAGAATGAAAATAAAAAACAACAACTTTCCCTATCTCAATTAGTTTTAATTGCAAAAAAGTCAAGATTAGAGAGTAAAGTAAATGAATTGGTTGACAAAGTCAAAAGTAAACGTAAGGACGAATAAAACACACTTCAATAAATAAGGAGGAAGAAGAAGACCTAACAGAAAAAGCTCATCCATTGACAATGGATGAAGTGAAGCTGTTTGGAAATTGGTCGAGTCCTTTCGTTTACAGAGTTAAATGGGCTTTGGCCATCAAAGCCATTCCCTATGAATATGTAGAAGAAGATCTCTACAACAAAAGTCCTTTGCTCCTTCACTATAATCCTATCTACAAGAAGGTTCCTATCCTCGTCCATGGCGGAAAATCTATATGTGAGTCTACTATCATCCTCGAATACCTCGACGAGACATGGCCGCAAAATCCCCTATTCCCTGTCGATCCCCTCGATCGAGCTACCGCTCGATTTTGGATCCGATTCGTTGAGGATATGGTAAGTTTACGCACAAGTGTTGGGATATAATAAAATTTCTGTCAAAACTCCTGATGACTTCAATTAATTAGGTCGATGTTCATAACTTTTGTTGACGAATTAAGGACATGTTTCAAAATTTGTTGTGATTTTAGATAACAGAAGAAAGAAGGAAAGGATGAAAGTTGTTATTAGATTAGAAAATAACGATCCTATAAATAATAATGAAAATATTTCATAATTCAGGGACTAACCACATGGAGAATGTTCTGTTCGAATGGGGAAGAACGCGAAAAGGCAAAGCGAGAGAGCTTGGAGATGTTGCAGATCGTAGAGGAGAAAGGCATCGACGAGGGAAAGTTCTTCGGTGGAGAGAAGATCGGGATTATGGATTTGATGTATGGAGTATTTGGATATTGGTTGGGAGTGATTGAAGAGCTGATTGGCGAGAAACTGATCCAAGTAGGTTGGTTTCCTCGGCTGCATGCTCGAATAACAAATTTTTTAGAAGCTTCAATGATTCGAGAGAATCGTCCGGATCGAGATCGGATGCTCGTCACATTCAAAGCCCTGAGAGAACGGGTTCTTCAATCAAAATGATGTTTGGCTTTTGAGTTGTATCAGAATGTAATTTGAACTGCTTTATATCGTATATGTATGTGTTTATGTGTGTGATATGTTGTACTACACTTCTTAGTTGTGATGAATAAAATGGCAGGGAGTGATTTTTATTTGGTAGGCAAAATATCTACGATACTGTCAAAATGTTATGAAGGCCTCATAGTTGATTCATAAAAATTAGAATGGATAATTGATTAATGGATTGCATAGTTTATTTTTCTAATAAAAAAGGGGATAAAGCCATTTTATCATATATCCCATTCAAATCTCTATACCTTCCACAAATCTTAAATTTAATTCATTAGATCTAGAAATTGAATATTGGAAAACCTAAGATTTAGTTGAATCCAAGGATGGGAGAAGAAATGAAGGTCCATGGAAGTTGGGCAAGTCCTTTTAAGTCATAGAGTGATTTGGGCTCTGCAACTCAAACACATATCTTTGGGATTAATGTCCTAAATCTCTCTTATATTCTCATTGTTTGTAAACTTATATTAACAAATTGTTATTATAAAATAATTGTTATTTTAACATATTTCTAATTTGATTTGAAATAGGTTTGATCTTTTATTTTCTTTTTAATAGGATTAAATTGAATTAATAAAAGATTAAATTTATACCATAGTTGTCTATAAGGAACCTTTGTCTAAGGAAGATTTTGTCTAGGCTGGAGTATTTAAGAAACAGAATGCCCCTACTTGAGAACTGACCTGAAAGGTGAATTAAACCATTTTATTATAAGCATGCACCAAATGATTTAGTTTATTAAAGTGTTTAATGAACAAAATTATTAATTGTTAAACTATCCAATATAAGAGTTAGATTGGGCAAATTTAACAATCACTTAGATAAATTAATTAGTTGATTTACCTAAGTAATAAACCCTATATTTTAAAATACTCAATAGGAGAAAAAAGATATATATGATACGCCATTTTTCACTCACATTCTCTTTTAAAGTTCACACTATGAGACTCATGCTTGGCCTTGAGACATTCTGGGAGGGTCCCCTTTCGGATGGTGTTTGTATGGGTCAATATCAAGATGAATGAAGAGAGTATTTATAGCAAGTGGGAGAATGATGTGTATTAACATGTCCTACGATCTCCTTCATTGGTTTTCATTGTGAGATCTTCTTCCATGGCCTCGAGGCGCCCTGGGAGCGTCCCCTTTGGATGGTTGTGCATTAGGTCAATATCAGGACGAACTCCAAAAATGGATAAGATCGCTTTAGTTTTTGCCTCATTCGGTTTTTCCCTTCGATTGGCTCATCAGGATAAAATTCTAGGGTCTAAAATGGAGGGTTACACTTATAAGAAATTGTTGAGAAAGTTATTTATTAACCAAATCAATGGTGACTAATTATTATAAAAATAAGAGTTAATCTGGTGTAATAATTGGTTAAGAGTGTCTCAATTTAGTGAAAAGGTGACTGGCCACTCTTTGGTGGCTTTTATCCAAAATCACGAAAGTATCATTGGAAAATTTAGATTTTAAATATGGTTCATTGAAAATTTTCTATATTGATTGGATTTATAACAGCTGTGTTAAAATCTAATGTAGATCAACTTGTTTTATTTCAGCAATATGTCAAGTTCGATTCTTTCATTGTTAGCCTCTTTAAATTTGAACAAAAATAATTATACAACTTGGAACGATTCACTTAAAATTTTTTTCATGGTTGACGACCTTAATTTCATTTTAACTGAGAAATGTCCTCCAGTCTCAATCCTTGATGCAATACGAAAGGTTGTGATGCATACAGAAAATGGACAAAGGCCAATGATAAGGCCTGATGTTAGGTTTTTAAAAGATATATATTTTCTATGTTAATTTCCCCAAAACCGTGTTGATTATTTGTTTTTAATGCTAATTTTATAGGTAAAATGGTCTTGGAGGTGTTTAAAAGTCATTCTGAGAAAATTGGGCTAAAAGGATAAAAAATGACCAAGAAAATCAACTAAGTTGAAGAGAATCAGAAAAATGACCAAAATTCCATCGAAGTTTCACCATTGAGTTTCAATGTCACGACCCTGGGAGAAGCGTCGAGCAATGCTTAAAGACAGAAGGCTCACTTTTGCTACAAAATAGGGTAGCGTTGCAATGCTCTGGATTTTGACGCGATTCTTCCCCTGCACGCGCCTCGCGTAACGCAGCGTCAAGGCTAGTGTCACGTCTCAAGCGCAATGCTTCTTGGATTTTTTTGGATTTAGTGTTGCAACGCTAACCTCAGAGTCGCGACGCTACCCTGCAAGTATAAATAGTTTTTCTTTCATTTTTGCTGAAAGAGAAGGGAGCATGATTTCGATGGAGGCTGGAATTTCTCTCTGTATCAATTAGTCTCTATAGTAATTTTGTTTCCTACTTAGTTTATATTTTTATTTCTTTTTGAATTGTAATCAATAACTTGTAATTATTCATGAATTTGTCTATGGATTTGTGAAGTAATTGAATCTTGTTTTTATTTCAAGAGTTCTTGCAAATTCTTTAGAGTTTTCTACTTGTCTTTATCATTAGAAATTTGATTTGAGCATTCTTGAATCTATTTTTAATTCTTGAAGTATGTTGAAGGATCTATATCTTGAACATGTTTAGTTTAGATGCTTGGTTTTGTCACACTCATGATCGAATGCGTTGCTTTTAATGTGTTCGTTAGAATGTCTAGCCAAGATCTACAAGAGGCAATAGTAATTGTGTGTTGAATGGCTATCCTAGGATGCATTAATTACTAGATTTGAAGAAAATTTGGTTAATTGAGTAAGCTATCTTAACAATTAATCAACGCAATTGAATCCTAGAACTTAATGCGCGTGTTTTCTATTCTATATGGCTGCTATCGAACTTAATAAAGGTAGAATCATGTAGATTGATTAGGGTTAGGGCTATCCTACATTAATTGTTGATTACGATCTCTTGACTAGGTTAATGCTAGTTGTCAGCCTTTGTAGAGACTAGTTTAATCTAGTTAAGTAGGTAGTTGCAAGCTTAATCCGATTGTGAATTAAATTTGTAGAATTCAATGATAAGAATACATTGAATGTCTAATTTGGATTAGAAGCAAGATTGTTCTAATTTTGGTTACAATTATCCTTTGTCTTTTCATTTTTAGCATGTTTCTTGTCTCAATAAAAAAACCCCCGTTTTATAGCTTTTATAGTTAAGCTTGATTAAAGAAAAGATTAAATAACATTTCCTTGTGGATCGTCCTCTTACTTCCACTTTAATTACAAGTTAGTTTAGGTTGTTGTTCGAGTTTTACAAATATTCTTTGTATTGAGTTAGTTAGAACTAACGACACCTACTTAGCTCTGAACAAAATGGCGTTAGGGGTAGATTGCATGTTCTTAACATTTTTTTTTATTAGGGTTGTAAAAATGAGCCTTATAAAATTTTTTGCTCTATTATCTTTGCATGTCTGGAACCCTTGAGCACCTGAGGTTGGGTTATGTGGATTTTAAGATCTTGATTGAATATATCTTGATTAGGCTCTATTACATTTCTATATCATTCTTTTTTATTCTCCTAAGAAACACAATATCATGATCTTGGCATTTTTTTTCTTTTATATGACTTGTTTTTTGCTTTCAACGCATGATTCATTTCTAAAACATGTTCATTCATTCAAGAATAGCATTCACTTAGTTTTTCATGATCACTTGTTTTTCTCAATCTTTTTATTCTTATCAATGAACTTTGATGACACATTCTCTCAAGCAATGATACAAATCAAATTTTAAACTTCTTAAATCTTTTCTAACAAAATTTTGAAACTTATTTTTCAAAAGAATCTTTCTTTTCCTTTTAACTTCATAAAAAATCAAATACTTAGTCTTTAGATTTATTTAGAATCTAAAAACTCTTAAAAACGTCATACCCACTTAATTTTCTTTGTCACCCCAATAGGAAAATTTTTTATCTAAGGTAAACTATCTTGTTTTAGTGATAAGTCTAGACAAAGAAGATAAAAAAGGGCCTAGAGTTTAAATAAAAAAAAAAGAAAAAAAATTGCTAGCACAAAACAAAACAAAAAGAGAGAGAGAGAGAAAGCAAGCTTGCTTCTTGCTTATTTATCTTAATCTTCACTAACACGTGTGTGTGTGAATGGATAGAAGTGAAAAGAGCTAACTCCGTCGTGTTAGTTAGGGCCCGCGAGAAAAGAGCGATAGGTTCCCTGCGGTGTGAGTGTGAAAGCTATCTCTCTAGGTAAAAGAAATGTCATTTACATTTAGTTTGTGTGAGTTTAAAAGGCACCCTTGTCCTAGAATTGTCTCTCATTTTTTGCAAGATAGGTATATTTTAGACCAATAACCGAGCCTATGTAGAGCGAAGAGGAATTGAGAGTTGGATATAGCCTTTCTACTAGTTTTAGCCTTTAAATAAACTAAAACTGAGTAGTCTTTTCTTTTATGGCTTTACAAGAAAAAGACGCTTTCTTTTTTTTAAAAAATAGACTTCAATTCTTTGTTAGAAAAATTTTAAAGGTTTAATTGTCATTTGTATCATTCGTTTGCTTGATTGTTGAAAAGAGAGATATAAATCAAATTTTTGTGTACACCAAATGAATATGTTGACATCTTTGAATGACTTCTTTGAATGAACGCACAATTGATATTCATGATTTTTCTTGAATGTATGCATATTTCTAGTTTAGACTTGCTCGGGACGACCAATAGTTAAGTTGGGGGTGTTTTGTTAGGTTTTTAAAGGATATATATTTTCTACGTTAATTTCCCCAAAATCGTGTTGATTATTTGCTTTTAATTCTAATTTTGTAGGTAGAATGTGAATAAACTCTAAACATAGAGAACCAATGAGTGGAAGCATATCGTTTCAAATCCCATTGTGAAAGAATATCAACATTTACAATCTCACACAGAATAGTTATGCATCAAGTCTAAATATAGCATGTTTCAAGTAAAAAATACAAAGTATCGAGTAAACATACCTTTAAAGAAATTTTCTTCTCATATTCCCTAACACCAGCAAGGCGCCCAACAACATGAACGCAACGCCTCTAGAATATCCTCTAACAGCAACGAGTGAAACTCGATCCTTGACCTTCAGATAGAAACTCAATACTACCACGAGGCTACCTTGGTATTTTTGGTGTGAGAATCCAAAAGATGTGGGCTCTGTATGGATTTGGTAGAGAGAGGGAGGAACTGAACGATAGTGTAGACGACCGAGTATGTGGGAGAAGACTGAATTCTATTGTATAGACTTGAGTACTCGATCGTTTAGTAATGAGTGACTATCGTATAGAATACTTGTTCCTTGATCTTTTACTCTCTCAAAGCTATCGTGTAGCTTTTTCTTCTTGTGCGTTGTATATGAAAAAATGAAAACGGTTTTCATTTTTATCCATCAGTTACCAAAAACTGATTATAGCTTCCCACTAAGTCAGTTATTAGGAGGAAAAAAAATAAAATCAATCTTATAATTAATTTAATTATAAATCAATATAATAACTAATTTATCATATTATATTTATAACCTATAGTTTTAATATCACATCTCATGCAATATATAAACCATAGTTCTTTTTCTCCTTTATGGCATTTAATATAAATCATATTTATATTAATTCCTCTAAATAATGTATCTAATACATCAAATCAATTATATCATATATAATTGAATCAATTTAATTATATCATATATAATCAAATTCCCTCTTGTTAATTTGAACATTTCAAACTAACCCAAAATCTTATTCTCAACATGAATCCATTGAGCTACCAAGGAGACCTTATGGACCTGTAGCTTGAAGCTCCAACAGTACGTGAATAACTGACTAAACTCTTTAATCACGATATCCACTATCTGTTAACTGCCGGGCACTCCACTAAAGACCGACAACTGCACTGTTCACATTACATATATATTTCTGTGTCCATTGGATATAACCAATCAGCAGTACGATGACCCTTCACAAATCGCTGTAAGTACAACTGGGCTAGTTTACCGTTTTGCCCTTATAGTTACATCTAACTCCTTAAGTACCACTGATTTCTTTAATAAATAATACGTCATAGTCCCACTATGAGTAAACCCTTCTCGGGCCAAGAGAAGGTATGGCGCCACATTGTTCAAGCCCTAGAATCAGCCTTTAAGGGAGCAATTTATCTACTTACCCCTACTTCTGGAAAAGAGTGAATTCCATCTTGTGTAGCTGAGTTCCTAGCTCCCCAATTAGATGAATCCCCAAAGTGGTAGGTTTGAGTCGGTGATCTGGCCATTCGCACCCATGCAAATCAAAGGACCGTCCTCATAGGCAGGAGTTCACAACTCACTCAGGATTAAGGTCATGTTACCTATGGTCATCCTAGTGAAATGAAAGTCTCTGTCATGAATGGTGTTATATAACGAGACTAAAGTCTCTTTCATGGTCCGGTCTTATACAAACTCCTTTGTATAGAGCATCCCTACTCGCATGTCTAATATATGAATTGCCAGAACTAGACCATTTGTAGCACTTTACAACACTTGTAACACCTACAGAGTGGGCCATACTCGTAGCATCACCAGGATAAGGTTTTCCTCCTTTATCTATATACTATAGACCATTTAGGTTATCACTTAAAGCACGATCCACTTGTATGTCTCCACATATATGCTTAAGTTACAAAGATAATTAGGGATCTTAGTTTATTGGTTTGTGGTTAATGCAAGCAACTAAAATATCTCATATTATAAATCACCAAATGTTTGTTCATACATATGTTTACAAACTACAAGACCCCATGAGATTTAGGGCATCAACCCCCAACAGAACGGTCCCCGAGGCGTTTAGGAGTTATTTCGAGAAAATCGGGCCAAAAGGATAAAAAATGACCAAGAAAATCAACTAAGTTAAAGAGAATCAGAAAAATTACCAAAATGTCATCGATTAATGCCATCGAGTTTCACCATCGAGTTTCAGCATCGAGTTTCAGCATCATGACCCTAGGAGAAGCGTCGAGCAACGCTTGAAGACAGAAGGCTCACTTTTGTTGCAAAACAGGGCAGCGTTGAAATGCTGTGAATTTTGACATAATTCTTCCCACGTGTGCGCCTCGCGCAACGTAGCTTCAAGGCCAACGTCACGTCTCAAGTGCAATGCTTCTTGGCTTTTTTTTTTTCTTTTTCGATTTAGTGTTACAACATTGACCTCAGCATCGGACACTACCCTGCAAGTATAAATAGTTTTTCTTTCATTTTTGTTGAAAGAGAAGGGAGCACGATTTCGATGAAGGTTGGAATTTCTCTCTGTATCAATTAATCTCTGTGGTAATTTTGTTTCCTACTTAGTTTAGATTTTGATTTCTTTTTTAATTCTAATCAATAACTTGTAATTCTTCATGAATTTGTTTATGGATTTGTGAAGTAATTGAATCTTGTTTCTATTCAAGAGTTTTTGCAAATTCTTTTGAGTTTTCTACTTGTCTTTATCATTAGCAATCTGACTTGAGCATTCTTGAATTTGTTTTTAATTATTGAAGCATGTTGAATGATCTATATCTTGAACAACGTTTAGCTTAGATTCTTGGTTTTGTCACACTCATGATTGAATGTGTTGCTTTTAATGTGTTCGATAGAATGTCTAGCCAAGATCTACAAGAGGAAATAGTAATTGTGTGTTGAATGGCTATCCTAGGATGCACTAATTACAAGACTTGAAGAAAATTTGGTTAATTGAGTAAACTATCTTAACAATTAATCGACGCAATTAAATCCTAGAACTTAATGCCCGTTTTTTCTCTTCTATATGGCCGCTATTGAACCCAATAGAGGTAAAAGCATGTAGATTGATTAGGGTTAGGGCTATCCTACCTTAATTGTTGATTAGAACGCTCTCTTGACTAGGTTAATACTAGTTGTCCGCCTTTGTAGAGACTAGTTTAATCTAGTTAAGTAGGTAGTTGTAAGTTTAATTCGATTATGAATTAAATTTGTAGGATTCAATGATAAGAATTGCATTGAACATCTAACTTGGATTAGAAGCAAGATTGTTCTAAATTTGGTTATAGTTATCCTTTGTCTTTTCATTTTTAGCATGTTTCTTGTCTTAATAAAAAACCCTCATTTTATAGCTTTTATAGTTAAGCTTGGTTAAAGAAAAAAATGGAATAACATTTCCTTGTGGATCGACCTCTTACTTCTACTTTAACTACGAGTTAGTTTAAGTTATTGTTCAAGATTCACAAATATTGTTTGTTTCGGGTTAGTTAGAACTAACGATAACTACTTAGCTCCAAACTCCTGAGTTTACATTTTGGCGAGCATACTTGATGTCTTAGCCAAAAGATTTGAAAGCATGGTTACTGCACTTCAGGTCATGCAATCAATGCAAGAATTATTTGGGTGAGAGTCCTCACAATTCAAGGAGGATGGAGTTGTCTTGGACGAAACCAATAATGTCAGCTCCCTAAATGAAGTCCAGTCCATATTGAATTTCAAGGGATTGATAGAGGAGGCAATTGTGGCTAACTCTAGTGAAATTCATCAAAGAGGTTTGACCTCTGAGATAAATCTTGGAGTTTATACCAAGGGGTTTGAAGTTGACCCCACTACTCTTTTTAAAAGGAAAAAATTGATCGATAGTAAATCTAATTTGCTTGTCTTGAAAATGTGCTTAGTGGAGAATGAATATTTTGCCTGGATAATTGATTCAAGGGCCACTAACCACGCCTTTTCTTCCTCTCAGGGTTCTAATACCTAGGCACAGTTAGAAGCTGGAGAGATGACTCTTCAAGTTGGTACTGGAGAAATCTCTTCATCTGTTGCCGTAGGCTGACTCAAGTTACTTTTAAACAAGAAACAATATATGTTATTAGACAATGTATATATTATTCCTAATATTAAGAGAAATTGAATCTCTGTTTCTTGTTTGATTGAACAAAAGTATTCTCTTTCCTTCTCATAAAATAAAGTGTTTATTTTCTAAAATGGAATGCAGAAAGACTTTACTTCAATGGAAAGTAACTTGTATGTACTAAGACTGCTAGTTACAAAGGTTGTCTTTAATACTAAAATGTTCAGAACGACAATAACTATTAAAAGACCAAGAGTTTCTCGTAAAAAAAATTCCCACCTTTAGCATCTAAGGTTAGGTCATATTAATCTTAATAGGATTGAGAGATTTGTAGAAAGTGAACTTCTAAATGATTTAGAAGAAAACTCTTTTCCTGTATGTGAGTCATACCTTGTCGACAAAATGACTACTGGAAAAGATTATAGAGCCAAAGAGACCTTTGAGCTTATACATTTAGATTTCTATGATCCGATGAATGTAAAAGAAAGATGAGGGTATGGACATTCCATTTCTTTCATAGATGATTATTCAAGATATGGGTATCTTTATGTAATGCAACACAAGTTTGAAGCCGATGCGTTATTTTATGAGGTGGAATTATGGATGAAATGCGATGATGAAAATGCATTGAGCACTCAAGTTTTCTCAGTGGAATCCAAGTGTAAACCCCACTGAGTTTCTTGGTAAGTCCAGGGTCGAACTCAGGGACTTGGGAAAATAGGTTGCGGTGGTAATTTCAGGAAAATCCTTGCGGTAATCGGTAACTCAAATAGTTGTTGGTTTTGTTTATTGCGGTATTGAAATAAATAAATGCGGCAGATTTGAGAAAAGTTTGATTGTGTGATAGATGCACTGAGTAAGCGGATGAACGGGTTGAGAAGGTCTTTAGCTAGCGTTACTTGGGAATGCAATAGACTATGCGATCATGCTACATCCATGCACAGCAAGTCATTTTCCAATGCAAATGCGGTGCTCCTAAGTCTAGGATGCACTTGTTAAATGCAAAAGTGTCCATAGAGCTTATTCCTAAGTCTCTACTCTTTTCCTATGTAATGATGCAAGATGCACAAAGGCAAGGTGACCGCACACAATCATATCCTATCTCTAGGATGCATGCAATGCGTTAATAGCAAACAGTGCTTATTCCTAAGCTCCTATCTCTTGATTATGCGTTCTAATTTGACTCTCTCGAGCCAAGATTCTAACCTGACTTTTCCAAGCCTAGATCCTATTCTTAGACTACCCTCCCGAGTATCTCTAATGGATGAATGAAGCATATACAATACAAGACAATCGCATAGAATGAAGATCCTCAGTTGTGCTAGCTAAATGCTTCTTAACCCATTCAACAAATTTAGCTACTCATGCGTGATAAACAGAGAGTGAACAGATATAGAGAAGTAAATTCCATTTCTATAAATGAGTTTAAATACACAATAACAATGGAAGATAAAGATAGAAAGCTTGGTAGCAATCCCTTGCTGCCCAAGGCTTTTACACTGGCAACTCTATTCAGTTCAAAATATATTCCTGCTTCCACAGAAGCTGGCCCTCTCTCTGATCTTGAAGCTTCTGGTGCTCTCCCAAGCTTACCGGAATGATCTGTCGGCACAATCTCCTTCTCTTGTGTCCGCCTTAAAATAAAAGAAAATCTAAGAACACGGTTAAACTATGAACAGAACTTGTGAACTCGTGAGCAGGTGAACCCTTTTTCTGAAGGATGCCTTTGGTATTTATAGAGCTTCGGAGTGAAGGGCGGCCTCTCTCTTATGATTGCATAGATGAGATGGCTTTAATTCCCTGACTGATGCGCCGAATATTTGTCACCGAAAAGCTAAATGTACTTGTTATCGTTAGCGGCTGTCAACTTAATTCGGATTCGACCGTCATTAGTTTTCTGTCCCATCATGACTAATTATGTCTTTCGCCGATATGCGCCCACCAAGTTGCGCCAGCTCCATGCGGCAATCCTTCTTGAGCAGATGTTTGTGAACACAAATCACCGCAAAGCCTTGCGGTAATGCTGCGCTCATCCATTGATTTCTTGTTATCGCTCTTTTCGCCT
This sequence comes from Benincasa hispida, assembly GCF_009727055.1. Taxonomy (NCBI): domain Eukaryota; kingdom Viridiplantae; phylum Streptophyta; class Magnoliopsida; order Cucurbitales; family Cucurbitaceae; genus Benincasa; species Benincasa hispida. The sequence goes on along the minus strand of NC_052351.1, from coordinate 70,546,477 downwards.
TGTGTCAACGCATATTCTGCATAAAAATACAAAAATCAACTATTTCTATGCGATGAACGAATGCGATCGCAATGTTATAAACTTAATGCTTTTTGGACGCAATCTAACACATTTTATCAATGCAAGCCAGCATTGTTTAAGAACTTAGCATTGTAATAATGTGCATTTCTGCCCGTTATCAATATTCCTAAAAAATTTCAGGTATATAAGGTTAAGGTTGAAAACTTGTTAGGTAAAAAGATAAAAACGCTTTGATCTGATAATGGTGGAGAGTATATGGACTTAAGATTTCAAGACCATATGATAGAACATGAAATAACATCTCAACTCTCAGCCCCTGGCATACCTCAGCAAAATGGTGTATCGAAAAGGAGAAATAGAACCCTGTTAGACATGGTTCGGTATATGATGAGCTATACTCAACTTCTTGACCCGTTTCGGGGATATGCAGTGGAAACTGTTGTTTATATCTTAAACAATATTTTCTCAAAGAGTGTTTTTGAAACACCTTATGAGCTTTGAAGAGGTCATAAATGTATTTTATGCCACTTAGGATTTGGGGATGTCTAGCACACGTGTTAATGACAAACCCAAAGAAGTTGGAACCTCGTTCAAGAGTATGCCTATTTGTAGGCTACCCCAAGGAAGCGAGAGGTGGGTACTTCTTTGATCCAAACGAGAACAAGGTATTTGTATCGACAAATGGTACTTTTTTTAAAGAAGATCACATGGGGGACCACAAACCACGAAGCAAAATAGTATTAAGTGAAATTTTTAATAAGACTCTGAGACTTCAATAAGGATTGTTGAAGAGACTAGTACATCAATAAGAGTTGTGGATGTCAGTTCTGTTGGGGTTGATGCTCTAAATCTCATAGGGTCTTATAGTTTGTAAATCTTGTATGAACAAACTTGTATGTGATTAATAATATTTGATATTTTATTCACTTTGTCTATGAAATATGTGATATTTTAGCTGCATTAACCACAAACCAATAAACTAACATCCAAAGTTATCGTTGTAGCTTAAACATGTATGTGGAGACATATAGGTGAATCATTTTTAAGTGATAACCTAAATGGTCTTTAGTATGTGGATAAGGTTGGTTACCTTATCCTGGTGACAATACGAGTATGGTCCGCTTTGTTGATGTTACAAATGTTGTAAAATGCTCCAAACGATCTGATCATGGCCATTTATGTATTAGACATGCGAGAGAGATATTCTATACAAAGGAGTTTGTATAAGACCGGACCACGAAATGCTTAGTCTCATTATATAACACCATTCATAATAGAGATTTTCATTTCACTAGGATGACCATAGGTAACATGACCTTAATCCTAAGTGAGTTGTGAACTCCTACCTACGAAGGCAGTCTTTTGATTTGTATGGGTGAGAGGGCAGATCGTCGATTCAACAAGCCTACCATTTTGGGGATTCATTTGATTGGGGAGCTGGGAACTCAATTGCACAAGATGGAATTCACTCCTGGCCCGAGAGATGTATGTTTAAATTATATGTCATATAGTATGCCATAGTCTTAAATCCCACCATAAGTTATGCATTTCATCTCTATATTGTAAGACTTATGATATAGTAGCTTGCATGAATAAATTACTTTAAGAGCATTCTCATGCATCATATAATATAAGAGTTATATTTATGCATGCATTAAGCATATTCATGCATCATCTTTATATTATAAGTGCTATAGTATAAGGGTGTATGGAAGCATGTATGCTTAGTTCATTACTTCTTTATATAAGAGTTATATATAGTAATGAATGGACATTGCATGAAGCATGACACATAGGTTAAATTTATAAGAGTTATAAATATCTAGTATAGCTTAGCAATGTGGATGATTTTGGTTGTTTCCTTTTATAAGTGTTATAATGGAAATTAGAACTAAAATTAATAAGAAAGAGATGCATGCAAACTTAGGCTTAAATCTTGTTTTAAAATAGTTTTAGAATTTGATGGAGATAGACCTAAGATCACGGGTCTAATGGGATTAGAAACCTAAGTTAATATTTGAATCCATTTAATAGGATTAAATTGACTAATAAAAGATTAAATATGTACCAAATCTATCTATAAGGGACCTTTTGTCTAAGACGGGTTCTATCTGGGCTAGGGTACTTAAGCTGATGGAAACGAAACACCTCTACCTGGGAACCTACCTGAAAAGGTGAATTAGATAGATTTGTTGCATGCATGCGAATTTGATGATAGTCTGTTAAAGTGTTTAATGGGACTTGATTCGAACTTGTTTAATTATCAAAAGCAAAAGTTGTTTTTTAGCAAATTAAACTCATACTTAGATAAAATTAGCAGCCAGACTGTCTAAGTTAATGAATCCGTGGGTAAAACATTCAGTGAGAGGAACTTGGGTATATGATACTTCACTTAAACCTCTTCATGTTTCTCCCTAATGTTCACACCGTGAAATCTATCCTCAACCTCGAGGAACCCTGGAAGTGTCATCCTAAAGGATGGTGTTTGGGTAGGTCAATACCAAGGTGAATGTAGAGAATGTTCATAGTAAGTGGGAGCAGGATGTGTGACAACATATCCCACAGTCTCTCTCATTAGGTTGGATAACATTTTGTGCATCACCCCCCCTAAAGGATGGCAGTTTTGCACTACTATTTATCTAATCTCATGTATACGATAAGGTCGCTTTAGTCTCTTGTCTTAATTTGCTTTTTTCCTACGATGGGTGCATTAAGGCGGGACTCTAGGGCCTAAAATAAGGAGTTACACTTACACGAAATTGTTAAAGGTTAACAATTCTTGACCGAAAAATGGTGACTATTAGAGTCAGTTACAAGAGTTGTTTCTGTCTAATGGTTGAGAATGTCTCATCCTAGTGAAAGGCCACTCGATCACCCCATCGGTGACTTTTGTCTTGCCTCGTTGGGGCATCATTGCAAAACAGATTTCATTTCACTTAGGGAACATAAGAACTATTTTGCTAAAACTAAAATTGGTGTTAAAAGTGATAATGCATAGATTTATTAAGTTTGTTCATGTTTTTTCAACAACTTTTAAATGGCTACAGCCACATTAGCTCTAGTGTCGATAAACTAACTGGCGAAAACTACGTTAGTTGGAAAAACACGATTAATACTATACTGATCATCGATGACCTAAGGTTCGTCTTTACAGAGGAGTGTCCTCCTATTCCTACTCAGACCGTCGCTCGAAATGTTTGGGAGGCTTATGAGAAATGGACACAGGCAAACGAAAAGACCCGGGCTTACATCTTGGCTAGTCTGAACGATGTTTTGGCTAAGAAGCATGAGCCTATAGTCTCTACGCGTGAGATCATGGAGTCCCTACGGGGAATGTTCGGACAACCATCGGGACAGCTCAAGCACAAAGCTCTGAAATTCATCTTCAACTCCAAAATCAAGGAGGGTACATCTGTTCGAGAACACATTCTAAACATGATGTTCCACTTCAATGTGGTGGAGATGAATGGGTCTCGCATTGATAAGGGCAGCCAGGTTAGCATAATTCTGCACTCATTGCTAGAAAGCTTCCTACACTTTGTTAACAATGTTGTGTTGAACAAAGTTGACTATTCCCTTACAACTCTCCTCAACGAGTTGTAGACATTCCAATCCTTGCTGAAAAGAATGGATTAAAAGGTTGATGAGGCAAATGTTGCTTCATCATCTAAGAAGTTCCATCGGGGTTCGACCTCAGGAACTAAGTCTACACCTTCTACTTCTAACACTTCTAAGTGGAAGAAAAAGAAGGGTGGTAAAGGGAAAGGGAAGGCACCTGCTAACCCACAACCTATACACCTCAGCAGAATGGTGTATCAGAGAGGAGAAATCGAACCCTGTTGGACATGGTTCGGTCTATGATGAGTTACGCTTCCTTACGTGACTCGTTTTAGGGTTATGCAGTGGAGACTGCAGCTTATATCTGAACTGTGTTCCCTCCAAGAGTGTTGTTAGAACACCTTTGGAGTTATGGAATAGTTGTAAAGCTAGTTTACATCATTTCAGGATCTGGGGTTGCCCAACACGTGTGCTTGAGGCTAATCCTAAGAAACTGGAACCACGTTCATTGTTATGCCTATTTGTAGGCTATCCCATGGGAACGAGAGGTAGTTATTTCTATGATCCTAAAGAAAAACAAAGTATTTGTATAAAAAAATGCTATTTTTCTTGAGGAGGACCACATAAGGGAGCAAAGACCTAGACGTAAAATCGTGTTGAATGAACTTTCCAAAGAAACTACTGAATCTTCAACCCGAGTTGTTGAAGAGCCTATTACCTCAATAAGAGTTGTTGAAGTAGGTTCATCTAGTAGGTCAAATCCACCTCAAATGTTAGGGAACCTCAACGTAATGGGAGGGTTGTGAACCCACCTATTCTCTGTATGGGTTTAACTGAAATCCTAGCTATGGTAGCTGATGGCGAGGTTGAGGATCCATTGTCTCACAAAAAGGCAATGGAGGATGTTGACAAAGATGAATGGATCAAAGCCATGGATCTGGAAATGGAGTCTATGTACTTCAATTCAGTTTGGGATCTTGTAGATCAATCTGATGGGGTTAAACCTATAGGTTTTAAATGGATCTACAAGAGGAAATGGGGTGCTGATGGGAAGGTGCAAACCTTCAAGGCTAGACTAGTGGCAAAGGGTTATACCTAGGTAAAGGGAGTTGACTATGAGGAGACTTTCTCGCCTGTTGCCATGTTGAAGTCTATCCAGATTCTCCTATCAATCCTCATATTATGACTATGATATATGGAAAATGATGTCAAGATTGCTTTTCTGAATTGCAATCTTAAGGAGACCATTTATATGGTGCAACCCGAGGGATTGATAATCCAAGGTCAAGAGCAAAAGGTTTGCAAGCTTAATCAATCCATTTATGGACTGAAATAGGCATCTCGATCTTGGAATATAAGATTTGATACTAGGATAAAATCTTATGGCTTTGATTAGAACGTTGATGAGTCTTGTGCTACAAGAAGATCATCAACAGTTCAATAGTTTTCCTAGTGCTATATATAGATGATATCCTACTCATTGGGAATGATGTAGGCTTAATGACTAGAGTTAAGAACTGGCTAGCAACCCAATTCCAAATGAAAGATTTGGGAGAGGTTCAATTTGTTCTTGGTATTCAGATCTTTCGAGATCGTAAGAACAAAACGCTAGCACTGTCTCAGGCATCATATATTGACAAGATGTTGATCAAGTATTCGATGCAGAACTCCAAGAGGGTCCTTTTGCCTTTTAGGCATGGATTTACTTTGTCTAAGAAACAACATCCTAAGACACCTCAAGAAGTTGAGGATATGAGACGGGTCCCTTATACATATGTCATGGGTAGTTTGATGTATGCAATGTTATGTACTAAACCTAACATCTACTATGCAGTGGAGATAGTCAGTAGATATCAATCTAATCCAGGATATAATCACTGAACAGTCGTTAAGAACATCCTCAAGTTCTAAGGATTTGATCCTTACAGGATACACGGACTCTTATTTTCAGATTGATAGGGATTCTCAAAAATCTATATCAGGATCAATGTTCATCCTTAACAGAAGGGCTGGAGTATGGCGAAGCACCAAGCAGGGGTGCATCACGGACTCCAACAAGGAGGCTGAGTATGTAGCGGCTTGTGAAGCTGATAAGGAGCTGTCTCTTATACACATCTAGATGTGTATAAGAGACAGGTATGTAGCGGCTTGTGAAGCTGATAAGGAGGTCGTTTGGCTCAGGAAATTCCTGACTGATCTGGAAGTTGTTTCAGACATGTCAAAGTCCATCATACTTTATTGTGATAATAGTGGTGTTGTGGCTAATTCCCGTGAGCCTAGGAGTCATAAGTGTGACAATCACATAGAGTGGAAGTATCATCTAATCCAAGAGATTATGCATCGAGGGGACATGATTGTCATGAAGATAGCTTCGAAGCACAACGTTGCTGATTCATTTACGAAGGCCCTCACGGCTACAATGTTTGAGGGTCATATGCAGAGTATGGGTCTATAGGACAAACTACTGCTGGACTAGGGCAAGTGGGAGATCATGTAATGGGCGTGTTATGCCCTAGTTTATTGTTTTGTGTACTTGTATTTTCTTATCTTGTACACCCCACTAGCTTTAGGACAAGATGGAGATTGTTGGGGTTGATGCCTTAAATCTCGTAGGGTTCTATAGTTTGTAAACCTTATATGAATAGACTTGTATGTGATTAATAATATTTGATATTTTATTGTCACACTCCTTCCCACACTTCTCTTCGAGCCTAGGAAAGGACATGACTGCAACAGTAATCAACCTTTTTGCTGACACTTACTGCCTAATAATTCTAGCGAAAATAACTCTGATACCAACATGCAATCTCATACATAGCGGATGCCTCTATGGCTAAAACATTAAGTTGACACACAAAATATTTAGAGAGATTACATTATTAGGTTTCATAAGTCCCGAAGCCCAAAACCTTATGTCCCTATATGACCAACTGTAACATGTGTACAATATTTAGAGTAACCACCTAACAGACGGGTTATAATAACTTTGTCCTTGAGTGGCAGAGCAAATACAGAGCTACCTTCTGAGGGTTTGACCGCTACCTGGGGGAAAGGAAAACATTTGAAAACGGGGTGAGTTTGCTAGCCCAATGAGTGACTTAAGAAAGAAAACTAATTCTCATGCAAAAGTCTCAATAAAGAGATTAAACTGAAATATAAATTTCCACAGTAACCTTGTACTGCAATATAAACATTTTCCAAGCATAAAGCATATAAAGTTGATTTCATCATAAAACATTAAATTGTTCCTTAGTTGAGAATAACCCTACTATGGTTAAATCCCAACGTCAATTGCTAGTCAAGAGAGAACCCTTTTGCTCAATCTCTGACTTTAACTACCTACGTGCATGTGGCCATAACTAAGTACCGTCATACCTTTGGTACTTCTGCTCAGATACGTTCTCAGAACTTGTCCCTCAGTATCGAGCTACTTGGATACCTTCTTAAATGTCCCTCGGTATCGAGTTTCAAGTAAAACTAGTCATACAATGAATTTCTCTTTAAAGCATGTAAAGCATAACACATAGAAAACATGTCTTTAAAGATGTTAACGCATGCTTTGTGTAATTAAATACACATAAATAGTTTTTCAGTAAACTTTCATACATGGCATGCGTTTAAAACATTACTCATGGTTTGCTTGAAAATTACTTTGTAAAACTAGCTAGTATGATAATAATCTTTCTTTAAAACATTGTAAATATTTAGTCACTCACAACTTTTAGAATTATTCCTCAAGGGTCGATATGCTTCTATTACTGGTGTCAATCCTGTGGACACAAAAGCATATATTAGCTACTAGCATAAGTCTCCCTTTTGAGACTAACCCTTAAGTCTTTGCGTTTAGCATTCCTTTTTGAAGACTTTCACAACAACGCACCTTGCTGTAGGTTTAGACACTTAGGAATTTCTTTGAGATTTGGCTCATGCAAAGCTTCCAACCGCTCTTCACAAACGCAACACCACTTATGCAACCAACACTTTTCTCTCTAAGTGTTCTTTCAGCTGCATATGGTAGTCTTCAAGGTTGCTTATGTGTCCAAGACTCCACTGCAAGCTCTCCTCGGCCTACACAGCAGGTCCAACGCATGGAAAAGCTCAGCCCTTGTCTGTCCAAGCGTTTCCTTCGAGCTATCAGCTTATTCAACTCAAGCAGCTGCCTGCTTGTTTATGAAATTCCATATTCATCTTACGAAATTAATAACTCGAATTCTTGAGCTCATCTCAAGAATTTCCTTCTACAAACTTGTTAAGAATTGTCTCAGAAATCTTACCTCAAAATTTCAGCTTCATACTTCTCATGGTCTATTCTAGAGACTTAATTTTTTAACGATGGCCCGGATTCACCCGAGAACAGAACCTCTGGTCCTTTTTCTCCTTCTCCGGCCTTAATCCGATAAGTACTTCTTTTGGAAGTATCTCCTCTGAAAGTAGACTCTTAGAGCTTTCCAATGACACCAAGACTCTAAATTTTCATGGAGGAATTGATCAAACTAATCGTTTGAAGTTTGACCTCCCCTATTTATACTGCTTTCCACCACTTCTCATTAAAGCATAGCGTGACACTTCATTTTTCATGGAGTTAAATCTAGTGCTAAGGACATCTGGTGTTTTTAATCAGTGATTAATGCCGATCAACACAAGTCCAATCATTTAGCTCACTGCCCCATCGTTTAGCTCATCCTTTAGTAACCTCACGCTGATGCTTGTCACCCGACGATCTCGCTCAACGCATAGCACACTGATGCCCATCGTGTAGCTCTGAAGCCCATCGTGTAGACCTGACGCCCATCGTCTAGCGCAGCAGGGCTATCCTCTAGCGCCCAGGCCCATCGCGTAGCCCCATCTCCCAGTGTCATTATCTAGTGCTGATGCCAATCATATAGTGCCAATGCCCCATCGCTTAACGTTATCATCCAACGCATAGCGCTATCGTTTAGTGCGACCCTTCACATCGTCTAGCATCACACTTTGCCGCACGATCGCCTACCGCATCATTTAGCTCTGCACATTTTCTATTCGATCGCCTACCTCGTCACGTAGTGCCACTCATTTGCTAGACAATCGTCTACCTCATCGTGTAGGGCCGCTCATTGCTACACGATCGCCTAGCGCGCGCAACTCCAACGCCCAGCGCCCATGCTCGCACACATTTGAGGCTGCCGCATACTTTACTAACCTCTCAAGACATTGGTTGCCACATGCTTTCCTACGCATAGTTTTTCTCTTGGCCATACCTTAGCTTCCTTCAATGCCCAAATAACCTCTCAAATGGTCAACGCATGGCACAACATTTAACCAATTTTCTAGCCTCCAATGCATGTGTTATAATTAGTCAATTTTTCAAGCTTTACCCAAGAGTCAAATTTTCAAATTCAAACTTTTCTTCTAACTTTTCACCCTTTTCTCTACAATTACACATTAGTTCTCACATCCACCTACTCACTACACTGGTCTCAGTAGGGAACATACACATGTAGAGAAATTAGGCTGAGGGTTTACATTTGTTCACTTTGTCTATGAAATATGTGATATTTTAGTTGCATGAACCACAAGCCAATAAACTAACATCCAAGGTTATCGTTGTAACTTAAACATGTATGTGGAGACATACAGGTGGATCAAAGGAGTTTGCATTAGACATGAGAGCGGGCATATTCTATACAAAGGAGTTTGTATAAGACCGGACCACGAAATGCTTCGTCTCATTATATAATGTCGTTTATAATAGAGATTTTCATTTTATTAGGATGACCATAGGTAACATGACCTCAATCCTGAGTGAGTTGTGAACTCCTGCCTATGATGATGGTCCTTTGATTTATATGAGTGAGAGTGGTCAGATCACCGACTCAACAAGCATACCATTTTGAGGATTTGTCTGATTAGAGAGTTAGGAACTCAACTACACAAGATGAAATTCACCAGTTCCCTAAAGCAGGCATAAGTCCTCTCTTGGCTCAAGAGGGGTTTAGTCATAGTAAGACTATGATCTATTGTTCATTAGAGGAACCAATGGTACTTAGGAAGTTAGATGTAACTACAAGGGCAAAACGGTAATTTGGCCTAACTGTACTTATGAGCAATTTGTGAAGGATCATCATACTGTTGATTGGTTATATCCAATGGGCACAGAAATATATCTGTAGTACGAAGAGTGCACTTGTTGGTCTTTAATGGAGTGCTCGACAGTTAACGGATGGTGGATAATGTAATTAAAGAGTTTAATTATTTATTCACGTACCGTTGGATCTTCAAGCTACAGGTCCATAAGGTCCCCTTGGTAACTCAAAAGGATTTAGTTGAGAATCAGTTTTTGAGTTAATTTGAATTGTTCAAATTAATAAGAGGGAATTTAATTATATATGATATTATTAAATTGATTCAATTATATATGATATAATTGATATAATGTATTTGATACATTATAGTTTAATTGGAGGAATAAATATTTGAATGTGATTCAAATATATTTTCTATGAATGAGATTCATAGTTGTTATATTTAATATAAATATGATTTATATTAAATACTATAAAATAGAGAAAAAGAACTGTAGTTTATATTGTATATGATGCAATATTAAAACTATAGATTATAAATATAATATGATAAGTTGGTTATCATATTTATTTATGTTATTTATTATTTTGAATAATAATCCTATTTTCTCTCCAACCACTTTAGTGGGTCGTTAGTTGGTTTTTTATGGCAAAAGAAATAAAAAGATTAGTTCTATTTTTTTTTTCCTTTAATGCAACAAAATCTACCCGAGTTTTTAGAGCCTATACGATAAACACTCTTGGCTATAAGATTGAGGTTTTTTTTGCTATACAATAGTGCTTCTTCTTCAATCGTTTTCCTCCTCCAAACTCTCAAACTCCCTCCTAACTAAAATAGTCAGAGCCCACCACTCTTGGGTTCTTACCCTGAGAATACCAAGGACTTCAAGTGGTAGTGTCTTCAACCTTTTGGTTCGTGAGTTTCTTAAAGAGGGTCTTCAAGTTATTGTTTGCTATTTGGAGAGTTCGTGATTGTTCGAGGGTTGTACGAGAAGAAGTCTTCTTCAAAGGTATAATTACTTGAACCCTTTTTGTTGTTTGAAAAGCATGTTGTAATTTTACTTAGAATGCATAATATGTATGTTTGCTGTAAATTTATGTTTTCAATCAAAATGGAATTTGGACGATCCGCTTCCACTCATGGATCTCTTTGTAAACGAGTTCCTTCAAGTTCAAAATTATATCCATTTCAAGAGTTGAGATTGCCTCGACGTAGTGGGAGGGTTATGAACCCACCTATTTGTTACATGGGTTTAATAGAAGCTTAAGACAATATACCTGATGATGGGGTTAAGGATCTATTGTTACAAGAAACAAATGGAAGATATTGACAAGGATGAATGGATTATTGATAACTTGTAGAAATACAAGTTATTTATGTTGCCTTATCTAGATATTGCGGCCAAAAGAGAAGGAATATGCATTGATTGTATGAAAATTAGCTTAAAAATACAATAATTATGAATAAACACAATTACACCCACTAACATCGTCAAGATGGTAGAAGAGGATATTTTTACTCTGTTTTGTAGGAAACCAAGTCACGCTTGTGATCAAGGCTCAACGAGAAACTGAACAACGCATCTCTGTTACATTGCTCCCGTCAATCAACAATGAAGAGATGATTAACGCAATGATGGCGCAATGCGATAGTCGATCCCGAGCTGAATTTTAATCGCATGTAGTAATAAATACAACACCGCATTCGAGCAACTGATCGAAAGATGCATTTGAGCAACACAAAGGCGGAGGATTGCGACACGTGTACAACTAACCATTGTGTAGATTTGACGGTCTGATTGCATAACAGAAAGAATATTTATTCCTCCATCTTTGGAATTTCCATAACAAGAAGTGGGGTCCACAAGCCAAGAGTCAAAGCTTTTCACCTATAAATACCCCCATAGAATTCAGAGAAGATATACTTGAGACGGGTATAATTGATATGAGGGCTAATTACTGCTGAATTATCGAGAGAGAGACTAAGCTGAGTACTGATCGGAAGAAATCTGGGAAGAGAAGAGACATGGCCGAGAGGTAAGTCTCATTGCGATTCTTCCAAATCCCTGCCGTGAAGCTCTGTGTTTAGATCCCTGCTATCGATTGAGCAAGCTTGAGAGGGAAACTCATCCTTCTGCATGATCCATCCACACCGGTAAGCAAATCTCCATCCAGATCAGCGCTAAGACGTTGGCGTTCATTTGTATTTGTTTCTAACTCTATTTTCATCAAGTTTATTTCATCTTCTTAATCTCTTCATTCACAAATCATGTATCAGACGCTAAATAGTTTTATTGAAACGATCATTTCCATTTCCACTTCTCTGTCTATTTTCGCTCCTCTGTTTATCGATTTCTCCATGAAGTTTTCTTTAAACCTTGGTAATTAATATGGATTAAACGAGTAACTTAATCTGTGATAAAGAGATAAATGCGTTTAGCTAAAGCATGCTAGACGACATCTTCACCTGTGAGAGCAGAAGTGAAGAAGTCACTCTGATCTGTCGAAAGAAGGGTAGAAGAATGCGTTAACTAAGAATAGTACTTCCAGAGATGGAAGCGACCTTGCGTTCATTACGTTCGTCCCTGTTTCACCACATAGATGTTGAAACGTGGCCGATCACCAAGAGGTGTATGCCAAGGGAAAAGCGGAACCGTACTTATATCTTTAATGCAATTAAGAAACTTGCGATGTTTGTATTAATTATATTTTCGGTTTTTACTTCGTACATAAGACTTGTCACCGCATTACACGATCTTTTCATAATCTTCACAGCCAACCTTGACCTCAGTATCTTGTACCATGAAACCTGTATCTTGTATCATCTTAGCTTAGATTTACTTTAACGCAATTTACTTCAACGCAATTTATGTTATTATTGCATTTTTACCGCTTTACTTTACTTTATCGCATGTTTAATTTCTTGTACACAAATTATTTTATAAATTGAAAAACCCCTTGTTGCATGTATCACAAGTATAACGCAATAACCTAAAATAGTCCTTGTTTCGACCTCGGATCACATCGAGAAACTTGGGGTGAAATTATACTTGGTTTCAACGCAAGGAAACTTGTGACAATGCACAACATACTACAAGAACATTTGTTAATAACGGATATCTAGAAGTAGTATCACATATCATCATATATCGCTATGAATATGCCTAAGATCGAAACATTCATAAAATTTGCGTTACATGTTTATGGCGCTGTTGCCAGGGCATTGATAACGGGGACATGGACTTGTTCATTCATTCATATCCATATTTGTATCAGCGCATTGTTTAAGACTAAAATTTGCGTTACAATTATAGCCACGAATCAAGAAATGAAGTCTATGTACTTCAATTCTGTATGGGAGCTTGTAGATCAACCTGATGGGGTGAAACTTATAGGTTGCAAATGGATCTACAAGAGAAAAAGAGGTGTAGATGGAAAGGTACAGATCTTTTGTCACACCCCCTCTTGAGTTCTATTTCTCAAACCCGAAAGGAGATGTGAAGACAGCCGACACCACCCTTGTGATATCCACTGTCCAACTTTTATCAATTCATAAAATAAAAAAATATGTATGATTAATTAATTAGTTTTTAGCAACAGTTATAAGCGTTCATTATAAATACATTTTCAATCCTAATTAATTCTAATGACTTTCAAAGATAACCCGATCCGAGTATCACTCTGTGAGAGAGTAGTAGTTCCAGACCTTGAGTGGCTTTTCCTAGACTGCTACCTGGGGGGAATAAAACATTGGAAAGCATGAGCTAAAAAGCCTAGTGAGTGGTGTATTTTTAAAAGAAAGAAATTAATTTTTAGGAAACCAATTCCATAATCAAGCAATCATCACACATAAGAATGTAACTTTCCCAGCCTGATAACTGGATAACCCTGGCATGATCATGTATTTGTTGGGTTTTATGTCCTAAAACTCGTGGTATGTAAACAATAGAACTTATTTTGAAACTTTAATAAAGGTGTTATTGAATAGATCTATTGCTTGAATAGAAATCCAATAAACGTAAAAGTCCCTTGACTATTGGATGAGTACTAGAACTTTATGTGGAGATTTAAAGGTGGATCAGGTTCGAGTAAATAGTCAAAATGATCTGTAGTATATGGATAAGGTTGGGTACCTTATTCTGGTAACAATATTGGATGCAGCTTACTTTATAGTTGTTACAAGGAGTTGTAAAGTGCTACAAACGAAGTGATCCTAATTCGTTCATGTTAGACATGAGGAGTGGGGGTGTCCTTGTGCAAAAGGGTTTGTACAAGATCGGACCATGAAATTAGTCACTTTTACTTTATAACGTTGTTTACTGTTTAAGATCGACTATTTCAAAGCGATGACCTAGGTAACTTGACCTTAATCCTGAGCTAACTATGAAACTCCTGTTTATTCGAGATTACCCTTAGATTTACATAGGTGAGGATTGGCTCAACAGCACCGGCTCAATAAGACTCAAATTTCAGGGGTAGAAGCGGATAGATAGTTGGAGACATAGAGGTGCAAGAAGGTATTCACTCCTACCCGCTTTAGCAGAAAAATGTAAAGCACTAATTTTGGCAAAATATAAAGCATGCTTTTGCAGAAAAATTAGTTTCAAGACAATACCTCTTGTAGAACATCTTCAAAGCTCCATCACCAGCTGCTATCTTCTCCATATCTTGTTGTAGACCACCTCAAGATCTTCCCTACTATTCTCTTGGTGCTCTAGATTGAGTTGTGGTGTTAAACCCGGATTTCTATTTTCCTTACTTAAGCAAGTGATAAAAGATTAACTAAGTGAAAGTTAAATCCTAATTAAGAGGAGGGAAATTTCTAAGTGTTAAGTAGATTTTTTTTTTAATAAATTAAGTTGAGCTTTAGTTGTAAAATTGTGATGAAATTTGTATAATAAGTAGGATGATGAAACAACTAGTGTGGAATAGGGATTTGAAAAGAAAAATATGGAAATTGAGTTTGGGAATTCTGGCTAAGTATAGAGAAGTTATGGTTGAAATGCGTTATGGCTAAAGAAAGGATTGAAGAACTGAGAAATATGGGAAATTATTTTGGGGAAAATCTAGAAAAAAACTTGTAGAAGTTGCACGGAGAACAAACAATTCGCAGTAGTTAAGAGCGAGATCGTTGAGAGTGAGATCAGCGAGATCGTTAAGAGTAAGATCATTGAGATCGAAACTAGCGAGATTGGAGAGAAAATGGGAGAGAGCGAGATTGGATAGAAGATGGAGAGAGCAAGACCATCGAGAAAGTGGGAGAGAGCGAGATTTTGAGCTAGAAAGTTGGAGAGAGCGAGGTGGAGAGAGAGAGAAAGTTGGAGAGAGCGAGATTTTTCAGCGAAAATGGGAGAGAGCGAGAGTGAAGAGTGTGGAGAGCAGCCCGTGCGTCAGCCACGCCTTGTCCGGTGCTGCATTCGAACGTCACGCCCACGCTCCGCTATGCATTGAATGGCCGAGCAAGCTTATGGGTGATGCATTTGGATGCGTTTGGGAAAAACACTTGAACCAAGGTGAAGTCAGTTTACGTTGATAAAGGAAGATTAAACATTTGGCCAAGTAGTTGCTGTCAATCCCAGAGAAATTTGAATGCCTATAAAGGAGTTGGGATTTCATTTCAAAAATCACAAAATTCATAAATTTCGTAGAGAAAGTAGAGGGCAGTGAGGGTTCAGAGGAATGTGTCAACTTTAGACGAGGTGATCTTTCAATCTACTCGTGCGTTTGGAGTGATTCTATAGCCATCTGAAAGCTCTGGAAGTCTAGGTTTCAGAGTAGGCTTCCAGAGGAAAAGACTCAAAGGAACTGAGCTGGAGGTTGAGAAGAAGGCAGAATGAGTCAGATTGTCGGATCAGTCTGGGCCAGTCTTGAAAATTTTAAAATTCCGGCAAAACCACGAGGAATTCTGGAGCTGAAAGTTTAGGGTAAGATTCCTAACATCTTAGAATAAGTTTGTAGAAGGAAGTATTTCCAATTCAGAACTATGAGTAATCTAAGTTGTAAGTTGATTCTGGATTCTAAGGGTGAAAAAGGGACCCGAGGAGCTACTAGAGTGAAAAGTTTCTAAATTCGATGTGAGTGGCTAAAATGTTTTCGAACTAAAAACGTTTTTAAACTATTTGATTACAACATTTACAGAAAGCATGTTTGCGAAAAATAATTCTCATGCCTACTAGTTTTTATAAAGTGGTTTCCAAGCAAGTTTGAATTGTGATTTGAACCATGCATATTGTTGAAAAACTATTTACATATGTGATTTTATCCAGCATGTGTTATCATCTTTAAAGCCATGTTGTATTGTGTTATACTGTACATGCTTTAAAGAGAAAAGTTGTTTATAAAAGTATTTTGGTAAAATGCGATGCCTGAAATATAAGAAGAAGGAATCCACCCAACTAGATACTGAAGTACAAGGAGAAGGTATCTATTGATACTGAAAGTACGTTTGAGAAGGTACAAGCCCAACGGGATACTGAAGTACGTGGAAGGTATCCTAGTAGCTCGATACTGAAGTACAAGGAGAAGGTATCTGAGCAGTAGTACCTAATGTGGCCACAAGTGAATAAAGTCAAAGATTGAGCAAAAGGGTTCTCTCTGGACTAGTAGTTGGTGTTGGAATTTATTTTACCAGTTATACAGTACTTTGATTGAGAAATGATTTTACTGTTTTATGTTTAAACAGCTTTATATAATTTACGCTTGGAAAATATTTATGCTGCAAAAGTGTATATTTCAGATAAAACTATTTTCTGAAATTATGCATGAGAATTTACTATGTTTTCTCGGTCACTCACTGGGCGTAAGCTCACCCCGTTTCAAATGTTTTTGTTCCCCCCCCCCCACCACAGGTAGCGGTCAAATCCTTTGAAGATAGCTCTGCGTCTGCTCTGCATTAAAGGACTAAAAGACTTGTAATCGTTTGCTAGGTGGTTACGGTTAATATTGTACACATGTTGCTATTGTTCATATAGGGACTAGGGTTTGTGGGTTTTAGGACTTGTAAATCTAATGTTGTAAATACTCTAAAACATATTAAGTTCTAAAGTTAATAAATTGTGGCTACAGCCCGTCTTGTGTTATATAATTTGTATTTGGGTATCAGAGTTATTCCGCAAGAGTTTTTAGGCAGTAAGTGTCAGCCTAAGGGTTGATAACTGCTGCAGTCATGCCTTCTCTAGGCTAAGAGGGTGATCTGAGGCGGGGTGTGACATGTGGGACTCAAAACAAGCTTGAATCAAGGGATGAAGGAGAAAGCTCACTGCCAGCAACCTTTGTTGAAGAACCTTTCTTCAAACTGAATTTTCTCTCAAAATTCTGTAGATTGCATGCCCGATTTTCACTCCAATCTCTTCATTATTTTGTAGATCAACATGCAAAAGAAGAGCTGCATGAGTTACAGCTCATGCTTGGAGAAGACAAGGCACAAATATAGTTGTTTCATGTGTGAGCTAGTTCAAAGATGGATAATGGAAAAAACCACTTTTCCATTTAACTGTTTTTGTCTTCCAAATTTCAATTTTATCTAAAATAAAAGTTTGATTAAAAAATCTATTTTGATTTTAAAAATGAAAAATGAATTAATTTCATAAATTAATTATTAAGATAAATTGAATTAATTAAATATCAAGTTAAAATTAATTTTAACACATATCCATCTTTATATATTTAAATCATATTTAATATATATAATTTCCTATTCCGTTTAATTTTTAAATAAAACATAATTATATCTCATATAATTACTAATTTCCTTAATTCTAATTTGAACGTTTCAAATTAACTTATCACGTTATTCTAGAGCTAGTCCGTTACGAGCTAGTAGAAGGACCTCGCAGACCTATAGATCATGGGCTCCAACCATCCGAGATTAATTGGCTAAACTCATTAAACCAGATTAATCTCTATTCGTTAACTAATGGGTTATTCCACTAAAGCCCATAGTTGCACTCTTCTCACTGTAAATACATTATGTTCACATGATTTAACCATAATCAGCACTTCACAGGTTGTTCGTAATAATGACTAGGTCAAATATCTGTTTTACCCCCAAGATTACGTCTTATTCCTCAAGTCCCTACTGATCCTCTAATGAACAACTGGTTTGTGATCCAATCACCAAACCAAACTCTCTCAGCCCAGTGAGAGGGTGTGGCCCCTTGTTCAAGACCTAGATTCAGTACTTGAGAGAATAACCTTTCTCCTATCCCTAAATCGCGTAGGTGTGAACTCCTTCTTGCACCCTATGTCCCCAACTATCTATCCGGTCTTACCCCTAAAATGGGAGTCTTATTGATCCGACGCTGTTGAGCCAACCTTCAAGTATGAAAATCTAAGGGCAATCCCGAATAAACAGAAGTTTATAGTTAGCTCAGGATTAAGATCGATTTACCTAGGTCATCTAGGTGAAATAGCCAGTCTTAAACAGTAAACAACGTTATAAAGTAAGAGTGACTTATTTCTTGGTCCTGATCTATTCAAACTCATTGCATAGGACGCCCCCACTCCTCATGTCATAAAATGTATGAATAGATCACATCGTATGTAGCACTTTACAACTCTTTGTAACAACTACACAGTAGGCCGCATCCAATGGTGTTGCCAGAATAAGGTATCCAATCTCATTCATGTACCATAGATCATTTTGACTATTTACTCGAATTCAATCCACTCTTATTTCTCCACATAAAGTTCAAGTACTCATACAATAGTCATGGGTCTTAGTTTATTGGATTTAGACTTTCATACAATTTATGAGATCAATAACAAGTATATTGGTAATAGAAAATGTTTATGATTTTACAAACTGCGAGTTTTTAGGACATAAAACCCAACAATACAAGATTGGACCACGAAATTAGTCACTCTTAGTTTATAACATTGTTTACTGTTTATGACTGACTATTTCAAAGCGATGACCTAGGTAACTTGACCTTAATCATGAGCTAACTATGAACTTCTGTTTATTTGGGATTACCCTTAGATTTGCATAGATGAGGGTTGGCTCAACAACGCCGACTCAATAAGACTCCCATTTTAGGGGGAAGACCGGATAGATAGTTGGGGACATAGGGTGCAAGAGGAAATTCACTCCTACCCGCTTTAGGGACAGTAGAAAGGTTGTTCCCTTAAGTGCTGATTCTAGGGCTTGAACAAGGGATCCCGCCCTCTCATTTGGCATGAGAGGGACTCGGTTTTGTTGATTGGATCACAAAACAATTGTTAATTAGGGGATCAGTGGGGACTTAAGGAACCAGAAGTAATTTTGGGGGTAAAACAGAGATTTGACCCAACCGTTATTACGAACAACCTGTGAAGGGTTAGCTTACTAATCATGGTTATATCGAGTGGACATAATATATCTATAGTAAAGGGAGTTTATCAATTTAATTTTTTCACTCCAATCTCTTCAATATATTGCAGATTATTCATGCAAAGAGATGTGCTTCATGAGATGCAACTCATGCTTGGAGTAGGAAGAGGTGATGTTTCTTATGAGCAAGTTGAAGATGAAGATGAAAAACTCATTTTCAATTTTTGTGTAATTTTCAATTTCCAAAAGTCCATTTTGATTTTAAAATCATATTTTTATTTTCTAAAATCAAAATTTATTAATTTTACAAATTAATTTTCTAATAAAATTAATAAATAATTATTAAACAATTTAAATAATTCCAATTAATTTAATTTCTAATATCAAATTAATTTCTACAAAAATTCATCTTCATATATTTAAATCATATCTAAAATATATTTTCTCCAATTCAGTTTGATTCTAATTTGAATGTTTTCAAATTAACTTATCACGCTACTTTAGAGCTAATCCATTTTCGAGCTAGTAGGGGGACGTCATGGACCTACAGATCATGGGCTCTAACGATCCGAGATTAATCGATTAAACTCATTAGATCGATCTAACCCTATTTGTTAACTAATGGGTCACTTCACTAAAGCCATTAGTTA